>NW_022984964.1:233819-627239 GCF_010015565.1 Dissoconium aciculare CBS 342.82 | reverse complement strand
ATAAATAGAGAATCTTCTCGACTATGAGCTGCTCTTCATTATTGTTGAGTTTACGCGAGTTCGCAAGGGTTTGCGCGCGTGGGTGGATGCCGAGGTGTCTTTCGCGGAGGGTTTCAAATGGAACGTCGTATGCATTTGCTGCAGCTCGAAGAGATGGAACTTGGTGGGTAATATATGCTTGAAGGGCTAAAGAAAGTCTTCCCTCAGTTTGAGAGAGCATTGTAGGCAAATATTGTCATATAATAAGAGGAAGAAGCTCGAAGACGCGTTGTGGGCGCGTTTTGACCGGCTCGGTGGTGTGACCGGCTCGGTGGTAGGGTACGTTAGCCCGAGCCTGTCTTCCACCTCGAACCTAGCACATTATGCGACGACAAGATCACCTCTATTTGCAAGAGTTACTCATATTAATCTCGCCTCAGCAGAGCTTAAACATGATATTTGACTGTACGCTGTGGAGTTGAAGACGCCACTCTGCCGATATCTTCGAAAAGCCATAGTGAAGAGAAGAGAAATCCTTCTGGCGGCAGAGTACCATCGCAAGGTAGGATCTCCCACGCCTTGTCAAGCACGCAATCGCAAGAAACCACATGGGCATACGGCAGGGTCCTACTTTTCAACCACCATGACATTATAACAACGTGGAAAGACTACTTTCTTAGTATTATAGAGAAAATATCTCTCAGGGCTGAACAAGAATTAATCTCCGACCAATTTTGGTTGCTACTTATACATTCTTGCCCATGTTCCTCGGATCTGCAGTCAAGAACTGCTAGCTGCGCCTTCAGCTCCAAGTCTTTACATACATGATGGCGACCCACAACACCTACAACTCGGCGAAAACAGCCACCATCCACGAAGACCACGATGTCGAGAAAACCTCTAGTCGCGGTAGCCGTGGTGAATACATGGCCTCCGGAATTCCAAGCACGCAAACCCTCGCCCGCCGCCTCTCCGCCCGCCAAGTCCAAATGATCGCCATAGGAGGCACGATCGGAACAGGCCTGTTTCTGGGCACCGGAAACTCCCTCGCAAATGGTGGTCCCGCGAGTATGCTCATCTCGTATGCGATCGTTGGAGCGATTGTGTTTGTTACGATGCTTTCGTTGGGAGAGATGGCGGCGTTCATTCCGGTCGCGGGGAGTTTTTGTACATTTGCAGGGAGGTTTGTTGATGATGCGTTTGGGTTTGCATTGACTTGTAAGTTGGATTTCCCTGACGTTCGTTTTGGGGAGGGGGTTGGGGGGGATACGAGAGCCGAGGATGAATTGATCCCATCCTGAGATCGAAGCTGACGTCGTCGAAAAGGGAATTATTGGTTCAATGATGCCGTCTCTACCGCGACCGACTTGGTCGCTTTGCAGCTTCTTCTTCAGTACTGGACGGATAATTTCCCTGGTTGGGCGCTAAGCTTAATATTCCTGTTCGTGCTCATCGGCATGAATGTACTCTCAGTCAGAGTCTACGGCGAGATAGTACGACACCACCTCTGATGTTGGCTACACTTACAATGCTGACTTTCCTTGCAGGAGTATTGGCTCAGCTTGCTCAAAGTCATCACGATCATTATTTTCATCATTCTCGGCATTGCCGTGAATTGTGGCGGCAACACTTCGCGTGAGTATATCGGTGCCAGGTACTGGTATATCGGCGATGCGCCATTTGTGAATGGCATTGGTGGCTTTGCGTCGGTGTTTGTCACTGCATCGTTCGCATACGGTGGTACCGAGTCCATCGCGATCACGGCCGGCGAGACGAAAGATCCGGCGAGGACACTTCCCAAGGTCGTCCGCAATGTGTTCTGGTAAGTTCCCGATCACTATCGACACTCATTTGATGCCCAGCTAAGAGAATTCCGACGCTGATGATGATACACAGGCGCATCCTGATCTTCTACATTCTCTCAATCCTAATCATCGGCCTCAATGTCCCATACAACTACCCCGGCCTGTCCACCAAGAACAGTCACACATCGCCCTTCACAATTGTGTTCCAAATGGCCGGTTCCCAGATCGCAGGATCCTTCATCAACGCCGTCATCGTCACAAGCGTCCTCTCCGCTGGGAACCACGCTCTCTTTGCAGGCTCCCGCTTGCTTTACTCTCTCGCGACCAATCATCACGCCCCGAAATTCTTCGGCGTCGTGAACGGCCAACATGTCCCATGGGTCGCTGTACTCGCGACTTCAGCGATCAGTGGACTCTGCTTTGGCGCGAGCTACATTGGTAAGATTCATCTTGGAAAATTGGTGAAGAAAATCCTAAGCACATACTAACTATGAATAATCCCATAGGCGCTGGCCAACTCTGGACCTGGCTCCAAAACATCGTCGGCGTAAGCAATCAACTGTCCTGGATCGCCATCGGGATCGCCTCACTCCGCTTCCGCGCGGGGATCAAAACACAAGGCCTCGAACATCTTCTCCCCTACAAGAACTGGACATACCCCTACGGGCCCCTGGCCTCTATCATCCTCAACTCCGTACTCGTCCTCGTGCAAGGCTGGAAGAGTTTCTCGCCGTCATTCTCGCCGGTCGATTTCGTGAGCTTTTACATTGAGTTACCAGTCATGTTAGTTATGTTTGTGGGGTGGAAATTGTTGAAGAAGACGAGGTGGGTGAGGCTCGAGGAGATGGATCTCGTGACTGATCGATTTGATATCGGGATGAGTCAGGAGGAGAAGGAAGTTGCCCTTAGGAAGGCCCCGAGGTGGAAGGGTTTGACATGGAGGGAGAGAGCGCTTGCGGCGGGTACGTCGCTATTTCTTTGATGCAGGCAGGTCATGATGTACTACGATTTATGACGATCTATATCGCGATTTTGATACGATTTTCAATTCCGGTACGAATATATCACGTGACCCTCGATGAACTGATGCTTCCAATGTCGCTCCAAAATGACTCTTCGCTTACGTTCGCATAGATTGTATCTACATACATGATCAATCTAGAAAGGGAGAATTGTTGGATGAATAAGAATAAAAGGCTGAAAGCCGTGCTATCGTTGCCTCGACGCTGATTAGATTGTCGACGGGTGATATGAGATTTTCCTGCGGATATGCTTCCTCGTCCTCAGCAACATTAGATATGGGAAAAATGACGATGGTTTCTACGACGACGAATACCGAGTCCCATTGAAAAAGGAATCGATTTCGTAACTAAGCAAGCTAAATATGCGCCTCTTTGATGCATGTCACGAACTCGTCTTCTGTCCACGATGAACACATTCCTCCGGAGCTTTCTATGCTCTCGATAACACTCTCGCACCTTTAACGTCCGCCTACCTTGACCAGCTTGATGCGAATCTTAGCCATTATGGGCCCCGAAAAAATCTCCGTCTGGCACGATAGTGATGATAAATCTACACCCATTAACCTCACAAGTCTCTGCGAGATCGTTAGCACTCATTTCGACACTCCCTGCAGATTAGCGAAAATCGCAGAGGGGGGATATCACAAGGTGGATTTCTCTCAGGAAGATTTTGAGCTGCTCGCTGATGCGTAGGATAAACGAACTGATGGAATCAATCTCAGGTGTATGAAATTTATCGAGCGGACGATCAAGGCTCATTTTCGGGCACGACGAGTCTGAATGCGGTGGCCAGAGTCGCTTCAACGGCTTTCCCTAAGGATAAGATGATGTCCGAGGTGAGCAGATTGATCTTGCTGAAAGCAGTACTTTCACTCACTCGTCACATTTCGACAGTACAATATATTGGCGCTCATACATCAGTGCCAGTACCGTCAATCATGGCGTGGGATGTGGATGCTGCTAATCCTGTCAGCGCAGAGTATATGATCATGGAGAAGGTATATGCGGGTTTTCTTCGCCGCTCTTTGCGTTCAACAACCGGATCTAACGACGAGAGAATCATAGATGCCGGGAGTGGTAGCCTCGGAAGTATGGTAAACACTAGTAGGTGATATCAAAGAGAAGGTTGTGATCCAGGTAGCTGAGCATCTCGCTTCTCTCTTTGCTCTTCGATTCAATAAAGCGGGCTCCCTTTACTTTATATTTTCGCCTGGTTGTTCGGATCGGACTGCTGATGAAGCTAGTAAGTTCGAGGTTGGTCCCATTGTCTCGACTCCATTCTACCGCTCTTTGGATGGCTTCCATGACTATCCCAGTACGGATCTACACGTACCAGGGTCAACTTTGACCACCGAGCTTCAATTTTTACGCGGCCCATTCACGAACACTGGCGACTTCTTGGCCCACTATCTCCAGGCACCCTCTTTCAAGATCGAGAAGTATCCAGGAGAAACACTACAGGCGCTGATGGATGACAGCGAGGTTGAAACCCTCTCCGAAGATCCAGTGGCACAGCTACACTTGAAGCGCGAATGGGCGCAAGGAATAAACCAGAAGGCGCAGAGTGTGCTTAAAAAGGCTATGAAGCTCTGCGATTACTATTCTGATGATCCTCCTGTGGGCCCTGACATACCTCCACCCTCGGGATTGCCCTTCACGTTGTACCTTGACGATTTCTGACTCAACAACATCCTGGTGTGTACAATCCTACATGGACGCTGCCCACATTTATTCTGCTAATCGTTCCATAGATCGACCCCAAAGACGGTGAAGTTCGTGGCTTCATCGATTTCGAAGGTGCGATCACCGCGCCCCTCTGGTTCGCGGCATCTGTGCCCGACTGGATTCCTGACCCAAACGGTGACATGGCGTCGTGATATGGTGGAACACCTCAGGACCAACGTCGAGTGTGGTCTGCATTCCACACAGCTATGGCTTGTTACAGCCAGGAATGGGTCAAAGCAGAGGAACATGGCAGGCGATTGCGGGAGTGGAAGGGATACATAGGCCTGGATGTGAAACGATGGGCAAGTGAGGATATGGAGAGTTGGGTTGATGAAAGACTTGCGCAACAAGCAGATGATCATGGCCTACAATTAACGAATTCACAGCTGCCTGCTGATAGAGTTTCTCCACTCAGCCAAGTGAGGCGGACAACCTTCACAGGGGCAAGTGCAGGCTACGCCAAACACATGCAAGGCTAGAAGCTACGTCGTCTCATCTCGGACCTGGCAATTTTCCGTAGATATTATAGATGAAAGACACAACAAACCGTATCATTACCCTGTTAGAAGTTCAGTGACTTAGATATACACTCCGGCCCTCTGTCTCAATAAATGCTTGGTATCAGCAGACATTTTCTCGTGAACATTCACTTGCGCAATACAGGTAAACATACTTTGTGACGCAGTCTACTTGGGTGAATAGATTGAAGTCAGAAATGTTTAGCCTGCCATGAATTTGTATTCGATGTAGAGCCATGATCTTGAGACAGAAAGCGACCAATATTGCAGGATCCCAGCACGCCGAGACAACGGCTCACGTCGGTAGATACTAACGCTGATGCTAAGCCTTGGCCTCAATGCTTTTCTTGACAGCCTCGCATCTTGAACAGCTTTCCTTCGCCATGTTGACCCATCTGCTGTGCGTTATGGCTTCGACCTTGCCCGACTGTGGGGTGGCTGTGCCCGGACCAGAGCACACTCTTTGATGATCGCCGCAGTTTCAATACGGAATCCCGCTCTGAGACTTACTTCGTTGCGGCTTGTGCAACACGTACTGATCGATGTGCTCCAGACTCGACCCGCGAGTCTGAGTTGATCTCCGTTTCCGTTTCGTTACAAGCAATGCTTCTGTTGCCTTCGAGTCTCAACGTGAATAACCTGTCCTCACTTCGAGTGCCAACTGTGTTTGGATCGGTTCCCGGAAATGCGAGGAGGCTTTGTCATACAGTATCCAGACCTTGCCCAGAAGCGCAGTAATGCCAAGGGCATTGGGGATCTTCGTTCGTTAACGGCCTGGCACATTTGGCTAAAAGCAAATCCGAGATTTTGACCGCGCGTAGAACCTTCTATCTGACAGCTGTGGGCCACGAATGCAACATTGTGGACTTATTTTTTGACCTTGCACGCTTTCTCATGTTGTCGGGGCCGAGTATGCACATGTCCAGTACGCGTGCCTCAGTGTGGTCGTTCCGTGCATCGCGAAAATGGGGTTCAATGTGAACCACGCCTGTAGGTCATGTCCTACTAAAGGTGCATTGATGATGGTTGATCATAAGATCATGTGGGCCATGCATTATTTGCGATAAACCATTCTAAAGTTCACGAAGCCGATGGATATTCGAGAAGCCGGAATGTCACTACAGATCGGCAAAACTTCGGAATTTATACGACTATTCAATACCGCCATTGTCCAGATATCGACAAATGTCGCGAGTTCGGCACTGTTCATCATCGCATCTTGCGCTCCCGCGAATTACTTTGCGTCCGGCGATGTGAAAATCGTCTTGCTGCCGGCTTGATGCCGCAATCTAACCCTTCTACGACCACGTTGTCTTCGTACGCAAGCTCGATTCGATCTTCGTCGTCGCTTCGTCGGCGTTCTGCTCAGAATGAGAAGTCGTCTGCGCTATTGCATCCTGAAGATGCTTTTTACAATTCACCACCAGGCAACTTTGCGCGCGCCCGGAGTCCCCTTGGCCGTAATGATACAATAACCCAGCGAAGTCGAGACAAAAGATCCGGGCGCAGTGGAAGTCGGCGAAGAAGAGCTGCTGCTGCAATTCATGGATCAACACCTGTCGGAGGAACGTGGAAGAAGTTGTTGTGGGTGAAACAACAATATCCAGACAACTATACGGACGAGGAGACCTTCTTAGATCATCTGCAGCGTAACCCAAGATGGAGACCATATGAGTTCTGGCCACTTGTAGCAGATTCAACGATCATCGTGCAGCACATATGCTCTGTGATTATCTTCGTCTGCTGCTTTACTGGCATTTTTCAAGAGCGCGTGAGTCCACAGACTGTGGTGGGCTGGGCGACAATTTGCACTGTCGCAAGTTGGGTGTTCCGGGACCATTGGCAGAGTCAAAGCGATGCACCAGAACATGCTCTAGGCAACGATCACACTGAGGAAGAACAAAACCGCGCCTTGCAGTCTGGGTCGTCGGTACATGAGGATGATATTCGCACACACTCTCGAAATGTCTCGGGCGCGACTTCCGCCAGCTTGGGTGAAGCACCCCAGATGCATGCGCGCGATCGAAATAGCACATCTACGCCCATCGACAACAATCCTACATGGTATGCGCACTCTCCGAGCCAGGCACCAGATTCTACCATTCCCACCGGCTCTCCCTTTATCCGGCCATGGAATGGAAAGGCATCGGCCTTCTCACCAAGAACCCAAGAACGTCTGATGACCGCCAAGTCTGCCGTGCTCATCTATTGCAGCCTACTTGGTCTCTCACCCATTCTGAAATCTCTCACCCTGTCCACTTCTAGCGACAGTATCTGGGCACTCAGCAGCTGGCTGATGGGCATCAACGTGTTCACCTTTGACTATGGCGCTGGCCCTGAAGCTAAATTCCCTGCTTCTCTCAGTACCAACGCGGCGCTGATGGCGAGCACAGTGCTCGCCAGCCGTCTTCCATCCACCACTCATGTCTTCAGCCTTACACTGTTCAGCATTGAAGTATTTGGTCTATTTCCTGTCTTCCGCAGACACTTGCGCTATCATTCTTGGACGGGACATCTACTGCTCACGACTGTTTTAGTGATCCTCGCTGGGGGCGGTTTGAGTATGACGATCTCTGGCGGAGGTTGGGGCATGGGCGTATTGGGAGTTATACTCGGCGGGATCGTTACGTGTCTGAGCATGGGTATGACAAGCTGGTGGCTCATCGGCCTGCAGCGATACAAGAACGAGATTCATGGGCCGTGGGACCCAGCAAGGCCAATCATTCGAAGGTCTTACTGAAAGTCACGGTCATTGTAGTTTTCAGATGTATGCCGTTCAGATTGCAAGTGATGAGAATATCCCGGAAGACATGATATGTATGTGGCAGCATGTCCATTGTGCAGGCGAAGCTTGTCAGTTTCACCTGTGCTAACCAGGACTACACTTCGTTGGGAAACGGAAGGCCTGAGCCATCATAAGCCTTGGACATTAACCATGTCAGCTCTTCTTTGTCATCTCCCACGCAATCTTGAACGAAAGACTCCAGATCTGGCGCACCTATCCCCAATGCCAGGTTCAGACCATGCGCACCCAAGACCGCCTTCAGCGGACCCAGGACATGGTTGTTCTTGTTCTTTTCCGCACGTCTAAAAGCGTATGAGAGCGCAGTATTTCCCTTGGTTTCGCGCTCTGATGATACGACGTTGATGTCAAATGCCTGTCGAATAATCAAAAGCGTCGCGATCTCCACTGCATCCCAAGATAGTGCATAGGCAAACAACTTCAATCCAGCCTCTGCTTCGAACTTCTCGGGAATTCTACGCAGCAATACCTTAGCATTCCCTGGGCTTTCGGGTGGGTCCAATGTCCATTCAACACTGGTGAAGCCTTCCTTGCACTCTACCGATGCGCAGGATTCATCAGCGTCGAGTAACTGCTCAAATATTTCTGGCGTCGAAGTTGAGGCGGCGAGTGAGAGTGCGTTGCGACCTCTGCAATCCCGAACTTGAACGTCGATGGCCTGCTTCTGCTGAAGGAGGAAATCGACAATGTCATTACGTCGTTTGGTGACAGCATACATTAAAGGCGTTCTTCCTCGGTTGTCTTGTGCATTAAGTACAATTCGCCCGTCTGCGACAATGATCTTGACCAGATCCGTTCTGCCCTGCTCACATGCAAGAGACAATAGGCTTCTTTCATCCCAATCGAGCTGGGTCACATTTGTTCGCTGGTCGCCGAGTAACAATTTCAAGCATTGAGACGATCCCGAGACAAGTGTGCAGAAAAGCGGCGCGGCGAGAATTGTTTCAGCAGTATTCGGATTTGAGTTTGGAAAGTTCAGAATTTCTCGCATAGTCTCCGCAGAACCGGCAGATACGGCGGCTGCTAACGGCGTGAGACCGGAGGGCCCAGTCTGAACGATACTCATGGGTCGCCTGTCAATCCAGACCTTGGCCACCGCAGCATGATCCTGTTGTATGGCGTCGAAGAGCGCACGTTGCGCAAGCCAGTCGGGTTTATCGCTAGCCTCAGCCTTTCCAAGCAACTCGTCAACGGCCTTCGAGTGACCGTTCCAAGCTGCCCAGTACAGAGCCTCGGATATGACTTCCTCACGAGGAATATCCTTGATGATCGAACGGAGGCCAAAATAGGATGCCAATATCAAGAGCGACGGCTGCTCAGGAAAATCCATCTCGAACGTCTCGATTTCATAAAGATGTCGAAGCCAATTCATACGATCACTGCGCTCTGGAATTCGCCTTGCGAGACTCTTCATAATTGGAGCATTGTCGCCTTCACATTGTCGATAATGACTTGTCCAGAACCTTGCAGCATATTCTAGCAAAGGATATGTATCTGCCATCATCTTCGCATGTTTTTTCTCCGATTGCAATGCGCTTCGCACGACGGCAGGTCTATTAAAGTCCTTGTCATCTGTCGCTGAGTGCGCCCGATCGTGGAGCCCCAATGGGAGCGCTTGGAAGGCTTTCTTGTTTTTGTCAGCGTCCGCATCGGACGCAATAACTCGGTTATCATGATGATCATCTGCACCATCTGAAGGGGGCACCTCCACGGTTGAGGTATCCGAGTCATCATCTGCACCATCTGAAGGGAACGTCTCCACGGTTGAGGTATCCGAGTCATCATCACTGTCGACAAAGTCTTTGAGCAGCAAGTACCGCATACTCTGCCGTGCTAAAAAACGTTGATCCTCGACAAGTGTGGCCTGGAACCACGTCCCGTCATTCCTGTCTGATTTATCTCTACCTTTGGCAAGGATCTCATACATGCAGTCGTGCTGAAATGTAACGCAACCATTCCGGACACGTGCCAAGTCATTGGTTTTTGCTTTCAGTACTTCTCCATTCGAGAAGTGGCTGGTATTCTCGAGATGAGTCGTACACGTGTGTCCTATCTCCAGAGAGACTAGGATGTTCAACTCGTCAAGAGTCAGGCCGCGTTTGGCAGAACCGATAGCTTGAAATGTTCTGCGGACGAGAGGCTTATCGTCGTCGGATATCTCATTGACTTTCGTTCGAAATTTCTCGATGAGATTTACCGAGAACTGCTCGCCAGGTGCCATTACGGTCTAGTCGATGCCAAAGGTAGTCGTGATGAGATGCTGGCTCTGCACCCGAATGTTAACGACGTAATGATCCGTAGCGAACGATGGACAAGATTCAATGAATAACTGCTCCGATAGAGCAGAATATTTTCCGCCATTATATAGGTGTTCTGTGTGCACGTATCGCTGTCAAACTTGCGCAAAGCGCTTATAATGTGCAGGACCACACGAGCACGACCGTCAAATCAACTGAAGTAAAAAATCTCAATGTTCCTGTGGCATGCGAAGTGTGTGCTTTGAGTTATACGATGGCTTGGTCTCACACATTGTTTCTGAGATCGATGCCAAAGGTAACTCTTCCTGTGGGTCGAACAACAGCGACATCAGCTTGGCAGGAGTCAGCATATTCTTGCGACATTTGCTTTCGCGGAGTTCGCGACAGGGAGATTTTGGAGGGCAACACCATGGCGTTTGTGGAATGCGGAGCACCATGCGCAAGAACGAGAAGCACTAGGTATATTGCAGGTACATCACTCTTGCACGATCCGGTTGGACGGAGAAATAAATTAAGCGCTTTGTCATTTTTGGATCCCTTGGAATGTGACTCGAGCAAAGCTTTCTGCGCAGCTCTGGAGGTCTTTTTTCAGCGAATACACAATTTGCTTGTGCGTAAGGAATGTAGCGCGCTGGACCCATGATGATATTCCCGTCTCGCCACTCCAGTGTATTGAGTACCTTTATAGCCACAAAGATTTGACCCGCCTCGAGCTGACCCACCGACCTTGCGCATGCATTTTTCGGATCCGCAATCACTGCGACGTCGAATAGCCAGCTGCTTCGTTCTTCGGCTTAGTGGCGAATCTGTGGCACTCGAGAGGCCATGCTATGTTCGACTGATTGCATGGCGATATATGGACCGGTCGTCAGTACCTCCGCGAATTGAATTGAGACGCTTCGACATTGTGCGACTGGCGAGCGCGCGTGCAGCAAGATCCCTGGCATGCATGTCGTTTGCTCTGTCGTGGACCCTGCGCGGGATACACCACCCCTTTCCCCCTGAGCAGAGTCGCGACACCTCATCAGGATTGATGGTACGTACAACGACAGAGGTGCCCTTCGTATAATATCTTGCAGCACCGCAGTAGAGCCTGGTAGCAGCCCGAGGCTCGATGTCCAAGCATGCGCCCTAAAGATATAAACAATCTGTTAGATTCCCTTACCCAAGATGCTGCACCGCATGTGTAACGTCAGACAACGTCAGCTATTCCAACCCTCAAAATGCAATCCGGCAATCAAGAGGTTTTGGATTTGCGAAGGATGAACGCATAATACTCAAACGAGTATTGATTCTCTTGCAGCGTCTCGACTTCCACACTCCAGAGATCTTCCTGAATCAAAAGGGGCTTCACGTGGATTGGCTGCCTGAATGTGATCCAGATGAAGACGCCGTCATCCGCAAGCACGCGCGAAACCTGTTTGGTGTGAGCATCGTTTGTTTATTCTCAACATCCGTTCTACTGACCTCTCTGACATATAGTCTTGCGTTTTCTTTGACATCGTCCGGTGGGCTCCAAGGGCTGCCGTAGATCATGGCGTCCATTGTGCCTTTGTCGAAGGCCACGTCCACGGAGTGAGTGGGGATTTCCTGCATATCGCGAACGTCGCCAAGAATCCAGTCAATGCCTGGGATCATACGAGCCCCCATGAGGCTTACGACAACAGGAGAAAAGTCAATGCAAACTTGATTTTTGTACCCGACTTTGTGTAGATCGTACGGAACGGTCTGTATGTCTGTTAATCAACCATCGCCTCACATCGTACACCAGAAGCTACGGACACTGTCACCGGAGCCAAGGTGGAGTATTCTTGGGTTCTTTTCAGGTGCGCGGTCTTGGAAAATGACCTTCGTCAAGAATGGCTGCAAGGCACTATAATTCTTGAACCACTCATGGGTCGGCTGCTCGCCATCAGAGACTGTGTACCTGCCATCCCAGTACACGGCAAAGGCGAGTTCTTTCTGATCTTCCTTGGTTCGAGTCATTTCTATAAGGCTTGTGAGAGAATGCGAACGGTCAGGATGTCATTTATGTTTGCGCTGATATGACTAACATCTCAATGTACAGATGGTTTTCGCTGTGCAGATATTTTTCTTGCGACCCTAACCCCAACAGATGCCCGCCATCTGCAGCGGGGACGGGATGGATGTCCACCTGGGCAGCTGGTGGTGAGATCAAGGGTCCATTAATCGCGCACGATCGCTTCATCATCGAGTTTCAGCTGCTGCGCGAGTCATCATTTTGTCTCCGAGCAGCGTGATGCTGAACCGGTCCGTCCCGACAAGATTCGTCACGACCCATGAGCGCCGTCGCTGGTCTTCTGGCCGGCCCCCTGAAACCAACGTCGTCTTGTCCTCACGATGAATGGTTGAAACCCGTGATGGCCTGCGGCATAGCCCATCAGATACAATCTACGTGCGACCGATCATGCCTTGAAGGTGAGATGAGAAGCTCTGAACATGGCCGTGTCATGCATCAGCGATCGTGCGTGCATTGACGCCGGGACAATCGCTGACCAACCAGAACCCCGGAAATCGAGGCCGTCACATCGTGTGGTGACCGCGCCGTTGCCATGCAGGCGCAGTCAACTCGAGCAATAAAGAAGCTCTGGTTATTTTAGGCGTGTCCAAGCTCCCGCACTGCAACCAGCACGGCATGCCCTACGCCTTTTCCCACAGGCTTGCCGCTCATGTTAGACTTTGTGGGTAAGGAAAGTATGCAGGCAGGCGTTGGCGTCCCGTTCATAACCTATCACGACGATGTGGAGGCAATACTGGCTGGCGCGTCAATGGCCGATTCGTGTTTCACGAGACATTGCCGCTTGCCAGGGCAGCGATCCTTGCACATCAAGGGTAATGGCTCCAGAAAGGTCCTGCATGTTGACCAGCGATAAGAGTGATGAGCTGGTCTGAACGATGTTCCGCATATGTCTCCGTTTCAAGCCATCGCTTGCGGATGTCGGACATCACATAAGTCGCAGCAGCATTCAGCCCTGCTTTCGAGTCCAGAGAGAATGTCAACTTCTCATAATTTCATGTTCATGCCTCGACGCTTCGCCCTCTTCGCATGTCCGTGGTAACCACTAGTGTTTCTTTGAATCGTCACTGTAAAATCAGAGGAAATATGTTTAGATCGCAACGAAACGATTCTCCAGGCGCTCCGACGGCCAGAAAGGTGAGTAACATTGCGCCGCAAGAATTTGGCAGGGGACGTGATTATGCTCATACTTCATGAAGAAATTTGGCGCTTCACAATTAAAGCGACTTTTCAGCAAAAGGTCAACAACGGTGCCTTTAAGCACGTCCGCCTCCGAGAACAGCATTGCATCCACGCAACCTGACGATTCGGTATCCCCCGCATGCCCCGGTCAATACACGCACCAAGTGGAGAAGATCAAGATTGGAGAAAACCATGGAGTGGCCTTAACAGTGTCATCCGTGCAGGAAAAGACGCAGGAGACGCCAGCGCAGAGATGTACTGCAAACCCCGGAGAAACGACCATTGCGGCGAAGTCCATCTACTCAAGAGCTGTTGCACATCGGAGTGTCGAACAGCAAGCAATTCTCGGACGTGATCAATCAATGAGAGATCTTTTTGAGAGTCTACAGGGCCCAATGGACGCGTACAGCAAGACTCGATTGAATCGAGTCATTGAAACTGTTCAACCTTTCCTGAAGAATGCTCAAGATCTTGTCAAATTTGGCGCTCTCCTGGCCAGTGTCGAGCCGGCGACCAGCACAGCAATATCAATCATCAATCTTTTCACTACAACCTGTGTGGTCATATGCGAGGCTTCGACCGAGGTATTTGATAACTTCAAAGATGTCGTGAGCCAATTACGCTGGCTCATGAGATGTGAAAGTGCATTGGAGCAGAAATCCGATGTGGACATGGAAGAAGCACTTCTGGACGTCTATGGAGCGCTCCTCGATATCTTTTTCGAGATCCACAGCATCTTTCTTAAAGTTCGCAACTCTAAACATGAAGCTCCCGAGGCCCATCCCGATGATCAATCTACGGACATCCAGAGACGGAAGAGTGTCTTAGTCCGTGTGCTCTTGGAACACATAAAAGGCAGCCTGGCGCCAATGCACAAGGCCTTTGCAGAGAAGTGCGACAACCTCATCAACCTTGTCATCGTGAACACGAATGAAGTAAGTCATCGGAGTCATGCCATTTTGAAAAATCTGGAGAAGAATTTGGCGAAGGCAGAATTTCGTCCTGTGCAGGAGTTCTTGGGCGAAGTTTTCCTCAAACAAAGAGGCAAACAAATGGACCTCGCAAATCGCGAGGATTCTGCGTGCGAGTGGATATTCCTAGATCAAAACTTCCACACTTGGGCCACAGGGGTCGACAACATCAATGCAGGAGTGAACAGCAAGATCATTCAAAAACAGCATGACGACAGCAGAGTGAAAGTGCTACACCTGAAAGGGTCTGTGGGCAGCGGTAAGAGCGTAACTACTGCCTATGTTGCCGATCTGCTTGCGAAGAAATGGTCAGACAACAACAATACCAACTCGTCTATCATTCTTCGACATTTCTGCAGCGACGATAATGAAGCCAACAAGGAGATCACCATCATCAAGTGTCTTCTCTCGCAGGTCCTGGCGCTGCATCCAGACCTTACCCAAATTATCCTTGATAAGCTGGACGAGATCAAGAGCAGTCTCTATTCGACCGACAGTAAGATCGAAGCATGGAAGATCTTTTCCGGGGTCATAGGCAGCCTGAAGGATCGCATATACATTGTCATCGACGGTCTGGATGAGTGTGATACGAAGGCACGCGACTGTCTGATCAAGTTTCTAGAGCACGTTTGCACAAGTACTTCCAACATTCGCGTCTTTCTCTCCTCCAGGAATTACGACTTGAACTCACTAGATCTTGAGGCTTTCGTGCACAACATACAACAAAGGATAGATCCCGAGAGAGATGAGCGCGTCATCCGGTTTCAAGTGAATACGGAACTTGCCAAAGTTTCTAACACACTGAAGGATTTTGCTGTAGCAGAGATATTGAAGCAAACCAAAGGCTGTGTTGTTTGGTCTACTCTCGCCATTAGATATCTAAAGACGAAGAAGATTGACACCGAGGTCAAGATGAAGTCCCATTTACAGAAGCTGCCACAAAATTTGAGAGCTCTGTATCACCGCCTCTTTGAAGCCGCACTGGAAACACATGGCAGCGAAAATCGCATGATCCTATCAGATTCTTTGGAAATCATGGCTGGTGCTTTACGCCCCTTGACGCCCATGGAGCTAACGTGGGCAGTCACTTTGAAGGGGCTAGATCGTGAAAGACGGCGCGACGAGAGCTCCGAGGAACTCAGCAAGGTAAAGGACGACTTTGATATTTTAAGCCTCCTCGGCTCTTTCCTGATGTCATCATCGGACATCAACTCCACGAAAGGAGTAAACCATATGCAATTTGTGCATCAATCCCTCAAGGAGGCGATCCTTGTATGCGACCCGAAGAAGTGGAATACCAAAGACACCGACAACGTCTCCGACTTTCGTTCATTCGATGAACTGTGCAGGAACCGTCGCAAGGCACTACATCAGGTATTGCTGGATCTTTGCGTAGACGACATCATGCGTGATGACATCGAATCCACTCCGAATGACCAGGAGTATTTGCTTAACCAGGAATTCCGAGCTATGGGTGGATTTCATGATGAGGATAATGATGCCGAAATTTTGAAAGATTTCAACGAAAAACGAGAGCGACTGGGCGACTTTTTCTCATATGCATCGTGTCATTGGTTTCTACATCTTCAACAAGCCACTTTATCCCATCGGAGCATTAAGAAACATGATCCCAGAGATGCCATTGAGTTTGAGCTTCTTCTCCAATTGACGGGGGGCGAGTCGACCCGCGTCAGCAATTGGGTTGAGCGTGCTGCAATAGAACGATCTTCTGATCCCTGCGGAGTACCTCGAGACCCGCTTACAATTGCAGTGTTCTATGGTAATTCCATCCATCTTGACCGAATCATGGAGGTCAAACGAGCCGTTGATGCCGAGCTCGATGCGATTGCCGCTTGCGAAATGGAAATCATCGACAAGGAGAAGATCGCCAGCAAGATTTGGGTCAGACTCAAGGAAGTTGGATATACAAGCTGTGCTCACATCGAGAATGCATTGTACGAAGTAGTCGCTCGCGCTGTCGATCGGCTGGACGTCTCGACCTTCAAGACCCTCACGCAAAAGGGGCTAGTGAGCACGCACCCTGCCGTGTTTGGTCTACTTTCCGACAGCTGGCTCAGAGTCAAGTCCACAGACAGAGAAGGAAGTTGGATGAAGATCTTCTTGGATTTATTCGATGTCCTTGAGCAACAGACGGTGTTTTTCATGTTGGAGAATAAAGGCAAGGATTCTGCAAACTCAGCAAATCAAGAAACATCTGGGAAGATTTTCGAGATCTTCGAGACAGCGGCCCACAAGGGATGTCTTCCAATGGTTGAAAAAGCCGTGGTGTTCAGTAAGAAATATTCGCCTGACCATTGCACGCTCCCCGAACATCCATTGAAGAGTATCGAGTTCCGAGGACCACGCAACTCGGGTCTACTTCTTGCCACTGTCGAGGACACGTATGAATTTACTTTTGGAGCCCTCGGTCGAGCTGCCTGGGACGACCACTTCCCAGTTGTAGAATATCTTCTGACCCTCGATGGCATCGATCATTACTTGAAGAATCATCGAGCTCTAGGTTCCAACATATTGCACTATCTCGCTGCCCGTATGAACTACATCGACCCGCGGATAACCAAGGTTCTAATTGAAAGGTATCCCGAGGCCGTCACCGAGCTCAACCCTGAGTCGCCAATCCGGGACCTCGTCAACTTTGCTACGGACGGTCACAAGGCAAAGGCCTCTCTGGAACTCCTTATTCGTAACAGTGGGCCCAGACTGAACGGCGAGGAGCCCAATATTGAACTTCTTTTCATCGCGGCCAGACTCGGGAAGTCCGAGACATGCCAAGCGTTGCTTGATGTGGGTGGTCTGGACCCGTGGGATATAATGCGAGTGTCGGAAGAACGACGGCTTTGTTTGAGAGCAAATATCCCTGGAGTTGCCGGTCCTGTTGAGCCGGACTTGGCAGGGAAAGTCGTCCAGACCTTGAGTCAGCTGGTACCAACACCAACCTATACTGGTCAAGACATACCTTGAACTTGCACATCTGCTGCATTATCTTCTGTCCGATGATGTTGGCGGGACTGGTCACGGGTAAGCGCATTCGAGGATGAATGCCAACGCTTGCGTTTTTTTGTGCAGCATCTGGTGGCTTATGTGTTTATTCGACGGCTTTGTAATTACTCTGTACGGATGACAGCTTGGTCTTATGGCGTTTTCGAGGAGTGTGATGTTATGACAGTGAACTGGCACATTGTTTCATATGAAAGGCTGTATGACGCGTTTTATGATAAGAATAAAGAACAGAGCAGCACGAAATTCCCATGTCACATTGGCCTGGCTGAGCGGTATCCAGAAAGTTGATCTGCGCCCCGCATAGAAAGAGCACCGCCTGCACGTAATGTGCGTGAGATAATCTTGCCGTCAAACATTACAGAGCGGCACAATGCCTGCAGTCTATTGACACATCCTCAACACTGACAGGGATTCAACTCGATGTGAAACTGTGATTTACTCATTCGGACGATTGTGAAGATGTGTACTCAGAACCAACCGAGGATGCAAAGTCGGGATGTTTAGATGTATTGCCTGAGGTAAGCACCTGATTATGTCAGCCACCGGTGGGCAACCCGCTTACGTCACCCACCGGTGGGTGACCTGAGCCTGCGTGGTGCCTGAGGCACCCTACCTACGACAGGTGCCGCTGCGGATGCCTGAGGCATCAACATTTCCCCCTTTCTCTTCTGTACATAGAAATTTCCCTAGATGGGGAATGAGGACAGACACATATCTTTCAATACAATTTTGGCTGCGTCTGCATGCAGGTAGCCCTCCCGCATATCACCTGTGCGGCGATAAGATGATTTGAGGCTAGCTCCCTCTTCAACCAATATGTAAGCCCGAGTCTAGAAAGAATTAGACCACTGACCTCGAGAAAGACTTGTGGGGTCTCATATGCACACATGCTTCTACAAATTGTGCGACGATGCAAACGTCAGAGTCCGGCCCGCTCGTGATGGGCAGGCCGACGACGGTGTCGGCTTTCTCGATTGCGCAGTTGTCCGGGTCACCGTATCTTCCCTCGCTCTTCCATCTGATAAATGTCGCCTTTGATGGCATTCATCTGCGCCGACTGCCGCCAAGGCAAGGCGGCTATCCACCTCGACTAGACAGTCCCGAGGAAATCCTGTCTCAACTGCGCGACGATCCACAGACATTCATGTTCATCCTCAGCTTTGCCGATAAGCTCGAAGAGATACTAGCGACCGCCAGTTGTCGGCCATACCTCGCCCGTGAAGGTGATGGAGAATCGCCCTGGGCAAGAAGGCTCGGTCCCGAAGAACAATGCGTGGAGTGGGAATATAAACTGCTTGCTGTGGATCCGAAATACCAAGGGAATGGTTTGGCTGTATACTTGACGAAACTCACAGAAGAGGAGGCGGTCAGGCGGTCAAAAGCTGCGCTTGCGAATGCAGAAAAGACTCATGGTGGCACAGATGCGAGGCGGGTGAGAATGGTTCTCGTCGGGCTTAAAGAAACTACAAATGATTTCTACCTCAGACAAGGCTACAAAAACGATTATGAGATACCTGGCGTTGCCGGCTGGCCCGTCACCGTCGTTTCAATGTCCAAAGTCATTGCGGAGCTTTGAATAAGCCATCATGACGGAGAGAACGCCTTGACAGTTCTTTCGTTGGGGCCAACCCGGCGTCACACTCTCTTACAATCTTCGCCTAGTCAGGGTCATGCCACCAGCAGATTTATTCCTGGCACAATTTGTGGTCAAGTGCACGGTCGCGAGATTCGTGCTGTCAGCATCTCAGACGACGCCACTGCTCTCATCTGGATCCGAAAACGACTCAGACAGACCTTATACAGGAACACTCCGGATGATAAGAAGTCATCCGGTGGTTTCATTACGCCCCTTCGAGCCGAGGCTGTAGATCCCTTCATCTCCATCCCGGTTTGAGGCTTGAAAATTCTGGTAGGTCACAGGACGCTTCAGCAGATCGGGAACTGCAGCCATGAAAAAACCCTCATTTTTCTCAAGTCCAATAAGTTTGCGTGTCGAATATAGGGGCAACTTGGTAAGCCACGACAGCCATCGGTAGGATGAGGGCTTCGTGAAAAGCAAACCCTCGTCAAAAACACTCTGGAATAGGTTCTTGTTGCGAGGGCACGATTGTCAAGACCATCATGAATGCTGGCGCAACCCTGTGGTCGACGACTCTGGCCATCCTAGTGTATCAAAGGAGCGAGGGGTTTGTAACAAGAACTCGCTCTGATCCATGCTATTCGTGAGAAGTCTTGCGCGTGGCGTTGGGACAGCGACACGAAAGTCGTTCCAACAGCATATTCAGAGGCCTTCCATGTCAGCATAAGCATCCTTCGTCGGCACCAACCACCATTGTACTGGATTCAAGCCGCTCGCTTGATATTAGTCGCAATCCTCCGCCTTGTCGAGATGTTCGCAAGTCTTGGTCAACAAGTTTCGAGAGCATTGAAAGTGAATGTCGCGGGTGCCCTAGGGGGTCTCTTTAGGCTTCCGTGAGGGTTACGCTGTAAATTGCCGATCTGGGATGGCGCGCTGTCGCGGAATCGGCTAGTGCGTCCAATATTCCCAAAATTGTAAGTCCTCGAGATCCAGGCAGAGAAAGCTTGACAAGCGGCATTTATGTTGCGACTAAGATGCCCGGTCCTCATGGCAAACGTCTTTTTCTGGAATACTGCACCGGCAGGATATATCTGATCCCGCTGGGGACGAGGTTGAGCAGGACAAGAAGACATAAGTAGTGCTTTCTCCTCCACTCTGCTGGTCCGCATTATACTATCGGTATCACAATCATTCAAATCAACTTCACTTCCTTTGACAGACCAGCAACATGCGTCTTACGATTGGAGCTCTCCTGGCTCTGATGCAGATGCCTCTGATCAATGCTCAGACCAATCCAACAGCCGACCAATTCTACGTCGTACCCGATGATGTCTCCAAGTATAATCTTGGAGAGATTATCGGCAACAACCGGACGGTCGATACGGTTATCGACCCAAGCAATCTCAAGCGAGCGTATCAGATCTTATACAGAACGAATTCGAAAGGGAACATCCCGGACGCGACTGTCGCAACTGTGTTCGTGCCGGCGAAACCTAAGAAGCCTGCCAAGCTATTTTCTTATCAGGCACCGGAGGATGCCACGGTCCTGGATTGCGCAACTAGCTACGCTCTGTTGAAGGATACTTCTTCCAACAATTCCGGCCTTCAGCCTCTAGCGAAACAAGTCATCGAATATGCACTGTCGAGAGGCTACTATGTAGTTGCTCCAGATGCTGAAGGCTCGCAATCTGCATGGCTGGTCGGTGCCACCGAGGGTCAAGCCTGCTTGGACGCCATCAATGCGACCATCCGAGGACTGCAGCTGCCTGCTAAAACTCCGGTTGCACTTTTCGGCTACAGTGGTGGAGCCCACACCACCGTTTGGGCCTCATCTCTAGCAGCAAAATACGCACCTAACCTCAACATTGTTGGAGCTAGCTACGGAGGTACGCCCATAGACCTCCGCGCATGTTTCTACAAGCTGAACGCCACTCCTCTTGCGCTCATTGCGGGCGGAGCATTGTTCGGCTTGGCCAACGGAATTCCTGCTCTGAGGAGCTATCTCGTGTCCGAATTCAATGACATCGGCCGATCTGATGATAAGAAATTTCATGATCCCGGATTTTGCATCAGTAAATTCATCTATGCGGGCTTTTTGTCGAATGACTATCTGAAAGATTTCAACGACCCAATCTTAGCGCGAGGTACTCCAGCTTCCACCATTGTAGACGACGAATCGCTCCTGTCGAATGTCTCTTCAAAGACGATCCCCGTGCCGAAATTCCCTCGTCTGCAGTACCATAGCAGGGAAGACAATGTCATCCCATTCGACCCGGCACAGGCGTATGTGTCGCAGCAGTGCAACACTACCACAAACTTGCGCTTGGCGTTCGCAGCCTATCCAGCTGGAGACCACATCACCACCGGCAACAACGTGACGTATCCGTTGGCCTTCCTCAGAGATGCTCTCGAAGGCAACCTGACCACGATCACTTGCGGTCAGCCGTACTGATTGAACAGCGGCAAGGTTAAACATGCAGCAGTGGGTAGTATACTTGTCGGGTTGGGCAGAGGATTCAATTACCACTGAACGCGGCTTTGAGTTGGCTGTTTTGTTCTACAACATGTAGTACATAGCACGTCAGATTGTAGTTAGCCTCGATTCATAGCAATCAACCAAATGCTCATCATGTCAATATCATTTGTGCGCGACATTCACTGGGCTCGTGTAACTGCTTGCCAATCATCTATACATGCCAGCGTTTCTCTTGTACCTCGGATGAGAGGACGAACTGGACCTATTGAAGTCCAATGGCACGCACCTACCCCTCATGTGCTCCACGGCTATGCAATGCATCGCAAAAGCACTGCCAACTGCTTTGAAAACATCTTCACCGAAGAATATGTGCTTTTATACATTGTCAAAATACAATACTCGAATCTCTGTTTGACCGTCGTCAAAACCCATAACCTGTCTCATATCTTCGCATTTAGGAAGAGACACATCGCTGTGTTCGCGGAAAGTGGATGGCAGTCTCTTGTCGCTGTCTGGTTTGACGGGCTCAGCCAACGAGACGGGGGAGGTGTATACCTCATTTCATCGATCTTTCATGATTGTGTTCCGATATTGCTCACTGGCCAGCTAAGCAGATTGTCGGAGTTGGCCCAGTATTTCATTGGCTCATCAAGATCCACATCCCCGTCAATGATCTTGCCGACTCCGATCTCCCGCATCACCTCTTCTTCCTCAATCATGACCCAAAATCTTTACCAGAGCGCCTTCTTAACTCCCGGAATCTTTCCCGCGAGCGCATTCACACGGAATTGATACTGTATTACTTGTTAGACAACCACCTTTCTTTCCTCGTTCTCAACACAAAGTGTCATGAAACTTACCCTTCCCATCCTGACGTCCGAAAAGACACCCTTCGCTTTACCTCCCATCATACATCGACTCTTGATCTGCGTCGGTCGGGTATAGCAGTGCATTTGCGAGAGTTGGAGCTGGGCTTGTGCGCGGATACGTTGGGGGAGGGATGTGTTGCGGATGAGGTAGCGGAGTGCTTGTCTGTGTTTCGAAAAACAGAAATCAGATTAGTTTTTCTTGTGCAGAGACGGAGCAAAGGCTCAAGGTCAGAGTGAAGGGTGTAGGCGTGCGGCTGCATACCGCTGAACTTCATTCTCCTCGAAGACTTTTCGCTTGCTGTGGTCGCGGATGATTTTGTTGTTTACGAAGCAGCCCAGATCGAGCTTCTTCGCACGAAAGAGGGCGGCCATGATCGCGGATTGATGCTCTCGAGTCTTGCGCGCGCAGGCGAGGTACAGATGAGGCAATGAGGTCCGTCTTTCGCGCAACGCTCGTCGGCGGAGAACTGGCTTAGTCAGTGAACACCTCCGCGGCGAAGATCTCCACACTAAACGCAAAATACACGGCGTGCGATAGGATACAGACACGGGATACTGCATCATTGTCTGGGTACGTCACACATGGGTTCCGTTTGGAGAATCTCGATCATTGTCGCCTCAAATAATCATGAGTGCGTATCAAACAGGCCTTGCTAAAATGACCACGATTTTATGGGAACCATGTTACTGACCTGGAAGCAATAATTCTTCGATATCAACATTAATTGCCCTTAAGCACCCCTCACAAAATCAACCAAAATGCCATCAAAGATCTTCACCTCCGACGACATCCTCGACCTAATCCACTCTTTCGAATCAAGCAAACCATGGAATAAAACCGACGAAAAACCACCCCTAATACGCAATACCTCCTCCAGCTATCTCTTCAAAACACAGATTCTTGCCAATCGACTCTCTCAAGTGCTGAGCGAGTCCGATCGTAAGACATCATTCTCGAAAACGAAACTAGCCCAAATTCTGGATATCGACACAGAGGGTTTAGAAATCTTATTACGATCTCCAGCATGTGAAGTCAAATTTGATCAAAGGGGAAATATACTTCCTGTTGCATTACTCAAAAGGATCAAATCTTCTCTGCAAGATCTGATTAACACGCGGATCGTGGACCTCAACAGATTCGCCCGCGAGCATGATCTAGATTTGCATGTACTCAAAGCTCTGGTCCGAGATGAAATACCTTCTTGGAGAAAACTCGCTTTGGATGGTACATCGCCGAAACTCGATGAGCTGTATTACAGTGCCGACGCAGGCAAAAGGCTACATAACATACTATCAACACACGTGCAATCTGCAGATTCGGCTTCAATTAAAACTGACATCACTGCACTTCCGGAATTCTCGGAGTATGCAATCGAAGTGGTGCGTGCAGTCTGGAATGATGGAGATGGGAAGGAACCCAGGGGAACGTTCGTGGTGGAAGGAGGACATGTCGTGTATGTCCCGGATGGCTTTGTACAAGCGGAAGAGCGACGGCGGCGTGAGATTGTCGATGCACATATCGAAGAGATTCTGGCGGTTGTAGCGCAGGAGGACTTCTGCGTTCTTGCGGCTGGCGATGTAATATTGCGAGATGCCATTGCGAGTAAAGCTGGAGAGGAGGTGGCTTTGGTTTCCACACTGGAGCAAGACGCGAAGTCAGCGAAACGAGCGCAGACGAAGGAGAAAGTCTATGTAGTTCGCAGCGCGGCTGTGGAGGGTTCTTTGGCGAAGTTGAAGAATTTCGTCGACGAAATCATCCGAACTAGATGGGCTTCGGGAGAGCGCAAGTTCGATTTGGGTGAGATGATGCGGAACCTGAAATCAGGAAAAGGACGAATTCATTCGCCTCTGGACCAGGTCATCATCGGTAGTGGAAGCTACTCCTCCGAGCTGGAGGCACAACTGCGCACAACGACAGCCGCATGTGAGGCCGCAGACCACGAGACATACATCCAGCTCCTAATCGACCGGCTCCTGATCCCAGTCCAGCTCTACTCAGCAGGCCTCGACATCGTGCACGACGAATCGCTAAAAGCACGACTAAGCACCTACGCCACTTCCCACCTTCTCAGCGAAACAGACTCGCTAGCCGCCGATTTCAAAGCACAACAATTACTCACCGGGCCTCGCGAGCGTGATTTTACCAAATTCCGGAGCGCAGCCGCCACCGAAATCTCAGCTCTGCCCGCCCTTCATACCGCAGCAACAAAGCTCGCCAAGAAAGCCAAATGGGACGCACAGCCACCCTCAGCCACGCGAACTCGAGAAATCAAGACCAAAATCCTCCAACGGACCGCACACGCCATGAAACCCTCATCGACAGCCCGTCCATCAGATGTTCTCCAACGTGCACTTTGGATCCTCCTCGGCGTCGCGAATGAAGGCGTGTTCATCAGTGCGGGCAAGGATACGAGTCGGATGATTGCTTTGTATGAGAGTATTCCCAACGCGGATGAAATGATGGTGGAGAAATTGAGGGTTCTTAGGGATAAGCTTAAGAAGGGTGAGGCTGTTGACGACGAGGTCAGGGAGACGAGGGAGCTGGTTAGGAAGCGGGTTGAGGAGTTCGTGAAGGGGAATTAGGGCTTGCGATTACTTGTTCGGATGTCATGCAGTTGGTGACAGAGGGGAATGGTGTTGGTGTGCAGCTGCCGGGCAGGCCCATGCGGTCCGTTATGTTGTGTTGTTTAACTATGGACATGGCCGGTCACAGCAAAGGGTGATCTTCTGGTAGTACCGCCACATGGGTGAACTTCAGAATCCCGGTATTGCGGGATGTGTTGTTGTCCTGCAGCTGAGACCGGTATCATATCATATCATGTCATGCCATGTGGCTGTTGGTAGTTCGAACCTCACCTGCAGGTTGGGCTGCCAAGGAAGAGGCCTGCCCCAAGTCAAGCCGTCCAGTAACAGGCTGTGCAAAGCCATGAATGATATCGAGGAGTTGACGCATATGTGACACGAGAGGGAAACGACATCTGGTAAGAACAAACCTTTCGCTGGACCAGCATCACTCGTTTCAGCGGAGAATTTATCCTCTCTCGCAATCTCCTCAAAAATGTTGGGAGCCGAATCGATGGAGGGAAGTTTTCCATCGGGCGGTTCTCTCATTGAGTTGTCTTGCCAAGATCACATGGTTGTTCCCACGGGACATGTCCGCACTGGGAATAAAATGCCAGATTCCGACATGATCCACGTGATGGCGCCTCGCAGCCCTGTTATTCGCAAAGGTCGATGCCGGGGAATTTTCTAGGAGGCGGAGGAGCAGTGCTCGTGCCTGCTGTGTGATACTGTACATAATTATGGCAGAAATTCGGGACATTTCCTCCGCTGACCGGTGAGCTTGTGGCTGCAGCATCGTCGGGCTGGTGGACTCGCAACTCGGATTTCTGGGATTATTTTGCTTTTCTTTTGTTCGAGTTATTCCTGGGCATCAGGATCAGGGATGAGGAAGGGCGTTCTGGTGCCTTGGCGTTCGCTTGGTTAGTTTCGCCCGAGAGGGACAACGTGGTTGTGGGGAGGAGCTAATGCATGTTGGTGCATGTACCTATTTTGCCCGCCAGTCCGCTCGCGAGCTCGGGTTGACGGGCCCGTGTCTCGCGCGTGCGTTGTCAGGGAAGGGTGTTCGAGAAGGACGTGATCGTGTAGTTGGGTGATGGGTGCCCAGGTGGCCATGGGAGGCGTCATGGAAAAGAACGAGTGGAGGTTGTTTGACATAGACTTTTGGGCAGAGATTTCCCTTTGATGATGGTGGTTGTTGCCAAGTCGCACAGAGCTTGCTTCAGTGCCCAGGTGTCCAGGTATGTTCTGAAGTTTGTGCGGCTTTGACACATGACTCAGGTTCTCCACCATCATCACTCACACCACCACAACCACCGCCGTCCTCCATTCTGACTGATTGGCTCGTATCCTCGCGTTGTTCTCCACTTCCCATTTCATGACCCGATCCCGATATTTCGCGACGTCGAGGCCACCAATCCTAAACATGAGGGCGATGCTTGCCATCTGCCATCGACTTGCGGAAGCCCTTCTCGCCTCATTCAAGCTAATGCGCTCCCGACGCCATCACAAGGCGGAGGTCAATGCGGCTGTGATGGCCTCGTCAAGACGGGCGCTACACATCGTGCCTATGAATAGGAACGCCATGGTCTTGCTTGGCCATGCGCTAGATTCACACTAGATCAGACATGAACATTGCTCGAAAATCGCGGATCCGAGCTGAAGAACTCCACGGCAAAGCGAAGGAATAATTAAGATAAAGAAGGAAACTTCGCTCTTTCCAGGCTCTGTCGATTTCATATCTGCGCCATCAATCCATCAGTCCTGAACGATTTGTCCCAGACAAGCCCATCTTGCATCTCTCCAACAACACCCAGCAGATCCACAAACAAGACACCCACAATGCTGTCCTCACAATTCACCCTCGCGTCCCTGCTCGCTGCAAGCTCTCTCGTCGCCGCCTCAGCCCCGGAGGCCCTCCACCAGCTCGTATCTCGCCAGAGCTCCAGCGGCAGCGCCAACACCTGCACAAGCGGTCTGACCAGCGGGTGTTTCAGCAGCAGCTCGACCGAAAGCGGCTGCCGCAGCGCCATCTGCAGCGCGAGCTGCCTCGACTTCGTGCCGGGATTATCAACCTGCTGCAACGCCAACAGCGACATCCAGACCTTCAGCGACTGCGCGTTGGACATCATCGGCGACGGCAGCATCACCAGCCCGGGCGCATCCACGGCGACGACGACCTCATCTTCGCGCAGCATCCGGACTAGTACCGCCGCTGCCACCACCTCCGCCACCTCGTCGCGAGCGGGTTTCACAAGCACATACAACCAGTCTGATTCTACGACTGCTCCGGGAACCACCATTCTCGGCGGAGCCGGCACCACCACCGCTTCGACTGCTGGCCCGACCAACTCGGCGAATACTTCCCCTGCAGGCACCGTCATCGTCAGCGTGCAGACAAATGCACAAGGTCAGCCCACGAACACCGTGACCAAGACTGGCGGTGTCGAGCGCATCGTTCCCGGAGCGGGACAGTTGGGTGTTGCCGGGTCCATGTTTGCTTGGGCTCTTTCGCTTTTGCTCCTGTAGATGCCCACCCGAAAAGAAGGCACATGCGCCTATGATAATTAGTAATTTTCGTCAAGTTTAGGACTTATCACCAAGGATCCATTTTTGCCTCTCTTCCCCTCCAGCGGAGCACTCCTGGTGTTTCCCGCTCTTTCCTGACATTATGCGCATTGAGGAGACAGGACAATGAATACCAGAATAGAAATACAGTGTCGTGATGAATGTTGTTGTCGTCTTTTCAACCTTCCCGTATGGCGTTCGGTCGGACGTAGGGAGCAGCCGTGCGCAGTACGGCTCCTTCTACTGGTGCTGGTGCTGGTGCTGGTGCTGGTGCTGCTGTGTGTATGTGTGTATGTGTGTGTGCGCTAGCTGGCTGGCTGCACCGGTGTGATAACATCCTGACGAGGGGAACAACGAGGAGCGCCCAATATTCCTCGCTTAACAGGCCACTCATGCATGCATACCGGATGATGCGTCGTCTCGAACGATCACATATCCCTCTCTGACAACTGGGTTGTTTTTCAATGGTTGGTCGTTCCTCGTTAGGCCCGGTCTTATCACACATCAGATCTGATGGATTAGGGCCGATGAAGGGACCCGCTTGTGCGTTCTTTTCGAATGATTTCTCGGCCCCGGTACGTGTTTGTTGGTAACTCGGAAAGGCGCCACCTGCAGGTTGAATCGAACGCCCTTTGTCTTGGCGCGAGGAGGAGGGGGGAGGATCCGGTCATGCTCTCTGTCGCGGAAGGGTGTTCCTTCCAAGCCGAACGCCATGGGAGGGCTGGATCATGGTGTGATGGGAGGAACTCGGCCGGGGGAATGGATTTACTTGGGACAGAGATGGAGGGTGAAAGAATAAGAGGGAAGGAATATCCTCCTTTCGCTCCTTGGAAATGTCGTCGGAGAGGAGAATTGAGTCGCCTTCAATCGACAGATCTAACCCCCCGTTCGATTCCGCATCCGATTTCAATCACATTCCGAACCCCAAACGGTCCTCCTAGTACTAGTATCAGAAACAAGTAATAGCCAAGAGAGGTGATAACTCCTCTCACCAAACTCCGGAAACGTCATTAGCAGCAGAAGTAATACTGTCCCTCAACAAGCGTCTCAAGCTCTGCGCCAAACTTCGAATAAGTCTAGAATTAAGCAACTACGATCAAACTTCAGCTCAATCTTCCTCACTGCTACATCTAACGCAACAAATCCATCCGCCGAACGGACAAAAGAAAACAAGATGTACTCCCTCCGCCTCACTCTCACCACCCTCCTGACCCTCTCCTCCCTCGCGGCCTGCAGCCTCACCGACTCCCCCATGTCTTCCCTCCACGCCCTCTTCGCCCGACAATCCAACAGCGGCGGGAGCAGCGCCTGCATCGATGCTATCGACAGCGGCTGTCTCGGATCGTCTCCGACAGAGAGCAGCTGCCGCAACGCCGTCTGCTCCAACAGCTGTCTGGGCCTAGTCCCGACGCTTTCGAAATGTTGTGACGCGCAGACCTCGGGCATCGCGGCCTTTGAGAACTGTGTCCTGGGTGAAATCGATGCCGCTCAGGCGAGCGTCACGGGGACCACGGCGGGCGCTAGTCCGACGGCGCCGGCGTCGACTGCTACCACGGCGGTTAAGACGGGCGGCGGGAAGAGAGTTGGGCCGACGACGGGTCGGTTGGGTGAGGTTGGGACGCTGGCTGCTTGGGCGCTTTCGTTGTTGTTTCTCTAGCGTGGGACCAAGGGGGGTAGAGAGACGATCCACTGCTGCTGACCGTTAGAGTTCGTCTCAGGTGAAAGAGGGCGTGTATGTAGGAATCGGAGGGATGGTGCGATTTTGATGGATTTCCTGTTCGTCAATATGTGTGGGCTCGATGATGGAGTGTACCGAGAGAGAAACATATCAAGCATTGATTGAACGATCCGATGATGACTTTTGAACTTGAATGAGACGATTTGGAAAAAGACAACAAGACGATAATAATGTACTTTTTTCCTTTCCCTCCGCTCTCTCCCTTACTGTATCGCATCATAAGCCTTTATCTTTTCAAGAGAAGAGTTGGAAGTTGTGGCCTCGGCTGCGGCGTGGAGTTTTGGGCGGGTTGTTGGTTTTTTAGACCAATGGAGGCAGGGAAGATCTGTCGGAGGGCTTGGGACCTCGGTGCTCTTTTTTCCCTCTCATTATATTTGCTCGGAGTCGCACTCCTTGGGCAGAGAGAAGAAGCAACGGTTTTCTCGAGCAACGAGCCCCAGCAAAAGTGATGGTGTTGAAATTCATCGTGCATTTTGTTAGGAGCCTGCCGGATAGATGTATTGTTCTTGAGCAGATGATATGAGTTCACTCTCAGAATCTGAATAGGTAGCCAGCTTGCTTGGTTGGATGTAATTCCGCTGACAACATTACAGTCGCAGAGGATCGATTAGAGTAATACGGTTTTCCTTTTGCTTTTCCTCCATTCTCCATCCTGCATCGAGCTCAAGAGTCGTTGGATCTTCCAAAGGAGGAATTTTCCCGTGAACTCGTCAAAGTCAAAATCGCGCATCGAGGACCGCTTCCTTCCATGGTCGCGTTTGCTTCTCATGGGAATGTGTACGTCGATCTATGCGACCGACTTTTCTGCAAGATTAGTACTCGGAGGTCCAGCACCGTCATGTAACAGCATACGACGTGACGAGGAGCGTCACGGAGGAGAGCATCTTGCAGCTCCGTTCAGGAAGATCCACGACTTCCCACATGGTCAACCTACGAAGCCCGTGGCCAAGGCAATGGGAGCGAGAGGATGGGGTGTGGTGTGATGTGAGGAGATGCGCCAGGTCTCCTCGTTTGTGGCTTGATGGTAATCGGAGGCTTCTGAAACGATGCTGGTTCGGTGGTGACTCATATCCGCTCGCTCGCGACGAATGCACTTCTACGGCAAAGAACATGCATGATGAACCATGATTATTTCCCTCAAACCGGTCGCCGCGACGGTGGACGATAAGGATGAGTCAAAAAGTCAAATGCGGCGTGCCCAAGTGTGGTTTCCCTGCATGAAAGCATGGCCCGAGGTCTGCGTGTCTCGCTGTGGCGGTTTTCCAAGCTGCTCCAGGTGAGATGTACGGGTGTTCATCACGAGCAAAATACACAGAGACGTGTCCCCACGTCTTTTTTCTGCCACGCGCGCGCACATCTCCGGCGCAATTTCGCCGATCTGATATATACGTCCGGAGGATCATCGGTAGAGCAGATGCGATCAATGCGAGGATTTTAATACTTCATGTGGTACGACCACTGCTAAGCTACTCTCCATTGGGTCGCGTTGACTTGATTTCTCCCTTCCTCTCTCTCTCTTTCTCTGACTCATAGGCATATCACAGTACAAAGAAGGTGATCTGGGCTAAGAGGCTTGCTTAGTGCTGAGAGGCGCCCTTTTCTTCTTCTGTGATCACTCTGTACACACATGAACACATGCGGTAAGCGAGCGCAGGAGGGAGATTGTTGGTGTAGCTTTTCAGGCCTTTTTGGGTCGAGCACGGATCTTAGATAGAGTTTTGTCAAGGTTTCATGTTGGTCGTTTCGCGCCGGACGAATTGGGGACCTTTGAAGGGCCTGCCTGCGCCGCAATGATACATGTATGTATGTGTGCTGTGCCGTATTGAATTGTGGACATCGGTGGTTGCATCGTTGGGTGTGATGTGATGGAGCAGTCTAAAGGAGGAAGAGGAAGAAGAGGAGGACTACTCATTATAAATGTGACGATCTGCTCCCTCTTTCGCCAGGAGGTTTTTGCTGTTCGTTGAGAAGATACCCTTTCAGACGAGGAACAAGCGGTCATCACACGAGACTTCATCGTTTTCACACATACTGTACCCTTCAAACCCAGCCAAGACGTCTGAACACTACTCCGCCGACAACGAACACACTTGAACCTCATCTCGACCTACCCATACCAACCAACCCAAAACAATCAAGACAAGATGCACTCTCCAACTCTCGCCCTCACCACCCTCCTCACCCTCACCACCCTCGCCTCTGCATCAACAACGCTCAACTCTCCCATCTCCGACCTCCACGTCCTCGTCTCCCGCCAATCCAGCGGCGGCAGCAGCGACTCCGCCACCTGCCGCAACGGCATCGCCGCCTCATGTGTAGGCTCCTCAGCGACCGCCAACAGCTGCCGCAGCGCGCTCTGCAGCACGAGCTGTCTGAAATTCGTGCCGGGAATCCAGAGCTGCTGCGATGACAAGACGAGCGATATCGCGACCTTTTCAAAGTGTGGAGAAGATAAGATCGCTTCAGGATCAGCGACCGTTTCGCCGACTGCTACCGCGGCGCCGAAGACCAATGGCGTTGATCACCTCGGGGTTGGAGCTGGGCAGTTGGGTGTTGTGGGCTCGGCGGCGGCGTGGGCTTTGGGTTGGTTGTTGGTTTTGTGAGAAGCTGGAGAGAAGTGGAAGAAATGATTCTACCATGGAGGGAAAGGTTCTTTACACGATGATTGGACATTCTATAATTCTCGTGAGCTTGACAACGAAGAAATGATGTTATTTACGTATTGGTTCTCTTTCGCGTTGACGTCGGTGATTATGGATTTCGCACTGCGCAGGACTAGGTGAGAGGAACATCTGCTGCGATGGGAGCGCTTCATCGTCAGAGCAGAGTCCTTCGTTTTCGCGCGATCATTGACAAGCTCTCGGGCCATCATGAATAAACACTGACGATACCATCCGAATCGGCAGGAGGAGGAGGAGGAGGAGACAAAGGCGCGGAGAGGCGCACTCACTCACCTAATCGAAGCAACCAGGGCCATGTCACAAGCGAAATTGGTGTCCTTCCGCACGCGGGACAACGAACGAGACTAATGCAACCATCACACCACTACTCGGCGGGCCTCTCTCTCTCGGGGCACCTCCAGCGCAGAAACAGGCACATTCAGGGCACATTCAAGGTGCCCTCAGGCACCCGCAGGCAGAATTCCCATCAATTTCCAGGGCTTTGTGCCCAAAATAAACCCTCGGCGACGCCAGCTGAATGTCACCGTTGGGCTTTGTCGTTCATGATTGGCTCGGAACCTGGCCGACCGTTTCAGTTGTCCCTGCCCATCGCTCGAGCTTGGCCCGCCTTATGCACATTGATGAATCACAACAACTTAACCGGAAAGGAGGCGAGGTCAAAGCCAATTTTTGGGCCACGAGCATGTTCTCCACCCCATGTTAATCGATAACCCGACATGCAAGCTGACACGAGCGCACGCGAGTCGAAGCGACTGGTCAATGCGGCTGTGTGCGCCTTCGCTTAAGGGAATTGACCACTGTCCACGAGGCGAGGACGCTATCCCATCCGGAGGATTCGTTAAATTAGATGATATAGAAGTGTGATGCCCTCCCGTCGCTTCAACAGGTTTTTCTTTTTCTTTTCACATTTCGCATCAGCCCGCTTCGTATTGTCGACTCTAAGTTCTCAACATCTTCATCGCGCGAGCAGAAAGAAGAAAATCCACACGAGGCATCGTAATCGAGCCATCTTCAGGCCGTAAAAAATTCCAAGGGAACTCCTACCAACCACGACCATGCACTCCACAACCCTCACCCTCGCGACTCTGCTCGCGACCGCGACCGCCTCCTCCAGTCATGCCGCCCTCAACGCCCTCGTCTCTCGCCAACTGCCGACGACCGGCGATTCCTGCTTCGACGGCGCCCTCAACGCCTGTTCGGACCCGACCGCCGCCAACGTCGAGGCCAACTGCCGCAGCGCCCTCTGCAGCAACACCTGCCTGACCTCCTACCCGGTCCTCTCCAGCTGCTGCAAATCCGCCAGCGACCTGACCGCGCTGGCGAACTGCTTCTACGAGATTGACCCGGACAGCATCACTGCGACGGGCGCCGCTGGCACCGGCGGTGCCGCGACCGCGACTGCTGCCACGACTTCCGCTTCGCGCACAACCGCTGGCGGCGCGGGAACGACCACTCGTGCCACTGTCACTTCTACAAATCTCTCCACCGCGCCTGGTGCAGGTGGTGTCTCCACCCAGAGCTCCGGCGCCCCGGCGGCGACGAACAGCCCCTCCGGCACTGTGGTCGTCAGTGTACAGACCAACGCGCAAGGCCAGCCTACGAACACTGTGACCAAGACGGGCGGTGTTGAGAGGATGGCGGCGGCGGGTCAGTTGGGTGTTGTGGGATCAATGGCTGCTTGGGCTTTGGGGCTCTTGTTGATTTAGAGGAGATGTGGGGGATATTTGGCAGATAGGAGAATGGGAGGCTTTTGAGGACTAGTTGTACTTCTACACGATATTTCTTCTTGTCTTGTTTTTCCGATCGAACCGGTGGATTTTTTGTCCTTCTGATTAACAAGGCAGGGAATCGCCAAAATTCAAATTCGCATTGGACACGCGCGCGTGTGTGTGTGATCTTTTACAATGTTAGTGAATCAAGAAATTCGGTTTCAGTGTTCCTTCACGTCGAACCTGGAAGTACATATTGCGCACTGGATGAGTCTTGCTGCGGATCTGGAATTCCGCATCGTCACATCATCGTAAGGCGTATGATCACTTACTGATGAAAGGCACGCGATCAGCAGAAAAGCTTATTCGGCGGATGGATTAGCTCCGGCAGAAGGCCGCCTTGTCCTGGAGTGAGAGTCGGAATGTATAGTATCTCTGACCGGACGGGAATCATTCAGCACCAATCCTGAAAATGTAATTGTTGGGCAATGATGGATTACATATACTTGGATTTGCTTGACTATATGAATTGCTTGAATAAGCAATACGGCATCTGTAGTTATGGGAGTTATGGAACAGATGTGATTGCGGGTCACGTGACCATCCCATTCGTGCCACGGCTGAGTCAGAAATGAAGTTCACAATCTAAAGTCGAGACAGACCATTCTCGCAATTCCGCATGGCTCAGACTCTGCAGATCCATCTCGATGTTGATACTTTCCCTGTACGGTGCGATGAAAAATCTCGCCAACATTCATCCGCGGGAGTAAGGTCCTCGGCACAACAGCAATGACATGCCTTTTGACGACACCGCTTCCTGTCCGTGGTTTCCACGCCGCAGGGCTGCATGATGGATGATGGTTGCACGATCCACATTTCGAGACCGCAAACTTTCATGCATATGACGTCGATTCTAATCCTTCCTGCCGTTGCGCACTCGACTCTCCAACATCGTCGTGTTTGAAAGACGAAGATCATTTCACTGGACATCGTCCAACACAGCCCAGATACGTACGTGAAGAAAAGAACGGAGCTCCACACACAATGTGGCTGTGTCCGTGAAGATCACTCGACGGAAAAGTTTCCGCAATGGCGGCCTCAAGATCATCTCCATCTTCCTCTCGGTCTACCCGCGTGCTGGCAATGGCGTGAATGGCTGCGACTTTCAAGGTTCTCACTACTGCGGGCGAAGATTTGTCGATCACAACGCGCTATTGAGGGCCCGCCCTAAATATCACCGAATGTAGTCGTAAACATAGACTGTGCCGTAACGCTCTTTCACGTTGCTAACTGTGATGATTGGTTCCGACATCTCACCTCTGATCTCATCGACCGTCGATCCTCTGCAGATGCTAACACTGCCCATGAAGAGATGCGGCGCAGTGTGATGATCTGTATACCTTTGATCGATTGCGGTTCGCCGGGCTAAGTGGCGATGCAACCTCAACTGCATTGCCAACACGAGGTGATTGATCCATGAGAGTACTTTCACACAGCGATGATGCTCTTGGCGCAGAGGAATGTCTCTTGGCGGCAGACCAACAATCATTTGCTGCTGGTGAAGCCGAAGAGTTGGTTTGACCAGGCACTATGGAAAGAATGACTTGCAACGGACGACATTCTTTCATGCCTGTCGATCCTGTCGGAGATATAAAGAGGCTTTGACTTGCTCTCGTCACACGGCTTCACGACGTCTCTCAGAGCAAGTTTCATCTTCCACATTGTCGGCGTACAAGCATAGAAAGACGCACGCATATCTCAAGTCACATCGTCATCACGAACCTCAAATCCCTCCCAACCAAGCCAAATCCCTCCAAAGATGCACGCCAATACCCTCACCCTCGCGACTCTGCTCGCCTCAACAACCCTCATCACCGCCCTCCCTGACGCCCACGCCGAAGCCTTCCACGGCCTCCTCTCCCGCCAATCCTCCAGCAACAGCAACCTCAACCAATGCCGCAGCGAATTCCGCGCAGGTTGTCTCAGCAGCCCGGTCGTCGAATCGGCCTGTAAATCCGCCATCTGCGGCACCGCCTGTCTATCGGTCATCACCAACCTCGCCCAATGCTGCAAGGACGCCCCGGACTTGACCTCTCTGTCACCTTGCATCGTGGAGCTCGGCCAAGCAGGCAACCTCAGCACCGTCCCGGCGACTCTCACCAATGCTCCTCAGACGAACTCCCCTGCGGCTGCATCGCCTACTTCGAAGAGTCAATCCGGCGGCGTGGATCATCTTGTTGCTGCGGGCGGACAGCTGGGACTTGCGGGCTCCGTTTTTGCTTGGGCTTTGGGTTTTCTCCTCCTTTGAGAGTGAGAGGAAAGCGAGATCAAGACCAAGGGATCGTATGTTGCGTCGGTCGGAACAACGTTTTCTTTCTCGCAAGAGAGGCATGGAAGCCGACATTGGGCCTCGAAAAGCGCGGCTGTTGCCTGAGACAGTGTTTCCCTCCCTTCGTCCCGCATAGGGATACTCTAATTCATACTTTTCTATTCGTATGTCTTACATGTCATACCGTACATGCACGTAATACGTATGCAGCTATTCGAACTACCATTCACTGTTGAGTATGCTCACATAACGGGGGTCCTTGGTTGCGCGTAGTCAGTAGTTGTGGTGGTCCGATGTGTACTTGACTCTCTATCTTTATGTCTTTCTTTCTTCCTTTCTCCCTCTACCAATCTGCATACCTACTACTGTACCTAGGTACATCTCTCAGGCGCGCATCAGCTCGGCGGGAAACTCCGTCCTCGGTTGTGGAGACACGATGCAACATGTCCTTGGTCTCCTTTTCCCCTGCTACCCGAGCAGAATGATCTGTGCGCTGATGGAATGATGATTGAGGAGAGATGTGCCGATTGTCCGACGGTCACATTTTCTTGGCGGAAACCTCTTTTCGTGAAATTGCTAATGTCTCGTTCAACGTTAGATGTATCGGGATTTCTTTCAAACGTAAGAGAATGTTCATGCCCATTATGGGCAACAATAAGCGGAGGGGATAGTCTCGCAGGACGGGAGGAAGTCCGCGCTACCGCCCGCCGCTGTTGTGTGCTTGGGCTATTTGGTGCATATAGGGTTGGGCGACCTCATGACGATCGTGATGGATCTGATGTCACGTTTACATATCCTATCCTATCACTGATCTTCACCAAAACATCATCACGCATCGTCGAGTCTTGTTGCTAACAGCGGCACGACCGGCCTAGATTGCTTTTGGTCAATGGTCATTCCAATAACGGCCTCGGCGCAGGTCATAGTCTCTTGGCGGCATGCTCGAGCCGGATTCGGTAAGTAAGCTGAAGATCAGAGCGTGTTGATCGTAACGAGGCGCATGCAGGCTGTGTATTAAGCATAAACACGAAGACCTTACATCATACCTGAGGAAGGGTGATCGCTCGTGTGCGCCTGTCTGTAATAACCATATTTAGAGTCCTTGCCTTTCTCATTTTCGTCGTTCCTCAAACTGGAACAAGATCTTCCCAAGAAGCTGCGTCAATTCCGCTTGAACAGAAGAACCATCGAAGAGCATATCAAGAGAACGACTTCCTCCGCAACCTTCCACCCGCAACAACACCACAGCCATGCTGCTCTCCAACGCTCTCACTCTAGCGGCCCTCCTCTCACCCACCGCCGCCTCCCTCTCCACCTTTCCCGCAGAAGCCCTCCACAATCTCCTCTCCCGCCAAACTTCCTCTTACGACGACAAAAACGCCTGCCAGAACGGCATCATCTCCTCCTGCTCCGGCAGCAATCCCTCCGAGAGCGCATGCAAGAACGCTGCCTGCAGCAACAGCTGCTTCTCCTTTATTTCCGGTCTAAAAACCTGCTGCGACTCCACTTCTTCCTTTAGCGATTTCAGCAAATGCCTCGACGACAAACTCAGGAATGGCGGCCTCTCCGCGAACCCCATCACGGCCGCCGCGACCGTCACCAGGTCAACCACGACTACTATTACTACCGGGGGTTCGACGACCACTTCGACCGGTCTCGTGACGAGTACACTATCTTATGACCTTCTCTCGCCTCAGCCTCGTCCGGTTAACACTGGCGGCGCCGAGCGCCTTGAGGCGGGGCAGATGGGGTTGGTGGGATCGGCCTTTGCCTGGGCTTTGGGGCTCTTGCTTCTCTAATGGCAAAATTTAAAAACCATCCTTCCACGTTTCTTTTCTCCCTCTGCCTGTGTCCGCTTTGGGGAGAAGTGCTTGCGGGAGCGACGGAGAGGGCAAACTCTTCTGACTCCAAAATGCATTCTCATCTCACTTTGAAATCTGCGAGCAATCACGAAAATTAGAACGGTGATCAAATATGGTTGCGTTGATGATTATGATATCTTATCTTCGGGAGACAAGAGATAGACTCCGTGGAACGAACAGACGAAACAAAAGCTAGTAAAAAATCAAATCACTTTCTTGCGACAATATACATCTACAATTTTGAATTCTACTTTGCACAATTCCCTCCAATCCGGTGACAGATGTCCAATCAGTAACGAAGGCCGGAGCGTACAGCAGTACAATATCTCTCACTGGTCTCCCACCTGATCATCCCCAAATATAGCCACGCCGCCTTGAAAAGCACTTCAAATATCTCACACGCTTGAGCCCATCCAAAGCTGGGGTGAACACTAATTACACGCCTACACGCCCACGGCAGCGTTGGCAGCCGATCATCAAGTGGAAATGTCGGCATTCCCCGGCCCGATGGCCGAACCCTAACCGGCGACGGATGCCGAACCATCGCCTCGCCTCGATGGACACACATTGGTATGTGTATGTTGGTAGCAGATGCTGCAGAAGCGGTTCTGAGACTACGCTACCTTATCTCTCCCAGCGTTTGAGGTCACAGTCACAATCCCCGCGTAGCTGTAAAAGTGTCTTACTACAACAATTTCACGCAGCAACAAACGTGCGCTACCACTACCCGACCGGCGCAATAACTCCGACACAAGCCCAAGGAGCGGGACTTATGCCACTCCAAGCTCGTTAGACAAGAGCTCAACAATAAAGACATACAGCACGGAATCTCAAAGAAACTTTCTCGTAGCCCGTCACTGCTTTTTACGAGCATCGGAGGGTCTACAATCCCCGGAACTCATGCAGCTTGAACTCCCAGTCACAGATTTCTTCCCCGACAGAGTTGGAATCCGATTGTCGCGCATTTGAAGCCGTTGTGGAAAGCTGCGAGCGCTGCAGCCGCTTTTGGCGATATTTACACAGCTGTGAGAATTCGTGGCTATGAAGTTGAATGGAGGGAGGGCCCCAAACCGGGCATTACATACATTTCGCGCTCCTCTCTCCTCAAAATCGGTCGTTTTGCGAGAAGATCGTTCTTTCTTCGGCAGTCGCGAGGGCTGCAACCACGATATGATATCCCGTCGACGAAGCATCAGCTGGAGGCGATTCTTGCCTAGGTAAATCTTCCCTGGTGCCGAGAATTTCATCCTTGATATTCGTCGGGGCGGAGCGTTATTGGGGAGAAAAAAGGAAGGCGTTCCGAGGCGATGACGGGAAGTGAACATTTTCAAACCCGCGAGATGGTAGGAAGTTTCGTTCATCCCTCTTTAGATGACTGTCATTACGGCTAGGCTAATTTTCTTTCAAATGCATTCATTCAATCATTGTTGTCTCGTGATTTCCGAAGTGGATTCTTCCCAGCTTCAGTGTCGTTTTCAGGAGTGATGGAAGAAGATGTTTTCGACAGTGGCAGATTCGGATAGCAGGATCCCGAACGGCAATGTGCGAGTCTCCAGTGTCCAATTGTCACCTTGATTTCGCTTGACAGAATTTGGCACTATCACGTCTAATTCGCAGAAACATTCGAACTGGGAGAAGACTTCTGGCTGGGCATATCAGAAGCAAGGTTTCGCTTGACGAATACAGAAATGGACAATTTCCATGGTAGCGCCATTGTGACATGTGATACATGCGATAGGACTCCAAGAATAATTTTATGCGTCGGTACAACAACACTCTTGACATACTCTCGGTCAAACACTCCATGTGTTGCGCAGAGTTCTTGTGGATCGGCATGTGAAAAGATCACGTGTTGTGACTTGATCGTCAACGACCATATATACTTCCACCTTCCTGTTGTAGTGATATGCGATTCAGAGCCATCGCATGCTTCCCAATCTCGCTCTCACAAGAAATCTCTTTGATCAATCGACATGGTCAACGGTTTTCACCCAGAAATTGACGCAGCACGCGCTGCATCCATCAGGTTCAACAGCTTGCTGGACACACACAACCCAGAGAATTCTCCCGTCACTGTCTCGATGGCTTCTCGCAATCCACAGACTCCTGACAGGATGGATCTACTGTCAGCTAGTGACGTGCTTAGCGGCATCCTGCAAAAGATGCTGGAAAGGCAAAAGTTGCGTGATGACGTGGCTGCTGACCATTGCCCAAAAACGAAGCCGAAAGCTCCGGGACCAGCAACGGAGGCTCATCGTAAGAGAGCGAATCGGGAGACCGAAAAACAATCCCACAAAGAGAAGAGGAAACACAAGATCGAGTCTGCCGATGTCCATCCGAGAAAATCTCACAAGACCGATGGCCATTCGACAAATTCTCACAAGACCTCGCGGAGTGAAGTCGGTTCTGGAGGCAAAGAAGCGGAGATCAGAGCCGACAAGCAGGTTCACAGGGAAAAATCAGAGCGTGAGAGTGAGACCGCTGTCGAAAAGTCGAAAATGGGCCACGACGACTCACACAAAGCCAAAGTTCCGGAGAAGAAAGCGCCAATCGAACCAGAGAAGCCGTCTCATCAGGCGAAGAGGAAGCGCGAAAGTGGGACCGCTGCCGATCATCTCGATAACAACTCCGAGGCATCTCGCAAGGTTCCCAAGATCTCGAACAATGCAGCGAAGGTTGATCTTTGGACAGAAGCCCCAAAAGAAAAGAAGAGTGCACCGAAGCAACCATTCAGAGGACCCCTGACGAACAGCGAGAAGAAATTGAAAGCCGCCCAAGACGCCGAACGGGAGAAGAAAAAAGAAGCGGCCGCAGCGCGGAGGATTGGGAAAACTGCCGAGCGAAAGAAGGTCAAAGAAGCTGCACAAGCACGAAAAGCAGCGCAAGCTTCCGGCGTTAAAGCCCACAAAAAGTACAGAATCGCCGGCACAGGCAAGTCTGGCGATGCTTCAAAGATCCCGAACAGTGCGCGCTCACAATACGAGCCGGAGTCGGAGAAGAAGGAAATGCAGAGTCGATCTTTCCTCACAGGGGACCTCTTTGATAAGAAGGAGGAAAATACCAGCACCATGTACACCGAAATTGAAGAAGATGATGCAGACGTGCCCGAGGAGAAAAGGTCGAGCGTGCTGTATCGTCCTACGCCGCAAGCTATGTTCTTCAAGGAGCAACAATCAGCCAAGAATGAAGCGCTTGAGGAAGCTGGACTTGCACCCGAGCCAAGACGGACTGGTCGTTTTCGCTTTCTGGACCTCGATCGGGAAATCCGTGATAAGATTTATGAATTGGCCGTCGTCAACCGCACTTGCTTCAAGTGGCCCGTCGACAGCCACCTGGACCATCGACAACCAGATCTGGCGATGGTGTGCCGGCAGATCCGCCACGAAGTTCTGCCACTCTACTATCTTGAGAATCATTTTGCGATGACATTGCCTTGCGTGATTCAGGACGACAAGCCTAACGAGAAGATGGTTCTGTTGGAAAATTGGTTGAACGCCATTGGAGATCCACAGAACGAAGAAGGCAAATGGTTGGACAAGATTCAGCGTTGGGTCTTCGATGGCGCATGGGAGCCCGTGAATGAAGAAACCCAAATCGACCCGACTGCTGCAGAGCACGCCGGAAACCAATCTGTTCCCGCCAAAGCCAAGGAAGCTGACGGGAAAGCCAAGCCAGCACCAAGGCTTTTCGGGCGGTCGCCGCTCAGCAAAAAATTCATCTTACACGCAGAATACAGCTCCAAGATTGAGGACGGCGTGAAATTGAGAATCCACCGTCAAGCGGCATGCATTTTGCCACAGTATTCGGGGCCTGACAAGCGCTGCATGTTGCAGCAGGTCCCAGAGAGCGTTCGGATAATCTTGAGCGCGTGGAGGGGATTCATAGCAAGATCATCCTCCCCCACCAGAGCCAAACATCTGACGAGGTTGGTGGGCAAACTCAACAAACTGACGCCTGACCTGGCTGGCGCTTGTTGCAAGCCCTGCAGTGATGGTTCTTGGCCGGCAGCCGCAATCGTGCTGGATTAAATTGTAATGACTGCTGCTGCGGTGCAAGCTTCAGGACAGGCCTGCGTGGCCGGACCCAAGGAAAAGTCGCTTTGTTCTTATTTCAAACTTTGCAGCGTCCTCAAGGCTTGTTCTCTGATCGACACTCTCCAGGCTCAACCACCAAATGTTTTGGAGATCATGGCCTTTTGTTCTTCCAGAGTCCATCCTAGCTCGTCTGCTCCAATGAGACATTTTCCAATTCCTAACGTGTCTTGAATGCTCCCGCTGTCGACCCATACGCGTCCATTCCTGCCCACCGCAACTTCGAATCTGGTCTTCTCACCGATAGTCTCCAGAATGATCAGTCCGCTCTTCTCTTTCTTTCCCATCATGAGACGTCTCGCAAATGCCGTTGTCACATCAAACACCATGCCGCCCTTGAGAGGTCCCATGCCCTCTGCCTTGCCGGTGTTTGAATTGACACATTCAATCTCGCATTCATCGTCTCGACCGCAGCTTTTCACACGAGCGTAGACGAGATCTCCAGACTCGAGCTTCGGACGAGTCTTCTTGCTGGCGCCTTCAAAAGATAATTGCCCAAGGATGACGTGTGGTGTGTGAGGAGTGATTGAACAGTAAAACACATCACCGGCTCCGGAGTGATGTATCTGTGCGACGACTAGGTCACCGACACCTGGCTGGTAGCGAGCAGAGGAGGATGGAGTATTCTCAAGCCATAATGCGGCTTTGCGAGAGTCTACAGCGAGCGTGCCGGATATTGTTGCAAGAATCGTCGAAGGTGGAATGTGCCTCAAGCCAGGGCCCAAGGTGATGGATTTGTTCTTAGATGGAGTTGGTAATGAAGAATTTGGTATGGCAGCCCCGGGAATGAGCATTTCCTCGGTGGCAGACATGATCGTGAATAGAAACTTGGCGATGATGTATTGTTGGAGCCGGCGATCGCATGCAAAGAAAGTATTTGCTACACCAGCAGATCATGATGCGGCGGATCTAACCGCTGATTAGATGCGGGAGACCCTGCCACTTTCTGAGAGACACCTCGAATTTTTTGGGCTCGGGTCCCTCATTGAAAGATCGCACTCCTCATACACCAGTCCTCCATTTATTCACCACGCAAAATGAGTGCAGACGAAGAGACCTCCTCAAGCGGCTCGCCGGTCGTGATCGGTCTGTCATTTGGTAATGCCTACAGCAGCATCGCCTTCACATCTCCCTCAGATGGCACCGCCGCAGTGATTGCCAACGAAGAGGGTGACCGACAGATCCCCTCCATCCTCTCATATGTCAGCGGAGAAGAGTTCCACGGCACCCAAGCAAAGGCACAAATTATCCGCAACCCTCGAAACACCGTCGCATTCTTCCGCGACTATCTCGGAAAAGGTTTTAAGGATATCGATGCGACGCCCTGCCACGCCAGTGCCCACCCCGTCGAGAAGAATGGAGTCAGCTTCGAGGTCCAGGAAGGAGAGGGAGACGCCAAGAGCACATTATCAGTATCCGAGGTCGCAACACGGCATTTGAAGAGACTGAAGGAGAGTGCTTCCGACTACCTCGGACGTCCGGTTACTGCTGCTGTAGTCACTGTTCCTTCAGACTTTGACGATGCGCAAGTATGTGAAGCACTGTATACTATTTATCATGAAACCAACTAACGCGCGATGCTAGAAATCTGCGCTCTCCGAGTCCGCCGCCGCTGCCGGTATCGACATCCTCCAATTCATCTCAGAACCCATCTCCGCTCTCCTCGCCCACGATGCGAAATTGCAGGCCGCCGGCGAGGCCAACGCCCAAGACAAGATTATCGTCGTCGCAGATCTCGGCTCTAGCCGCAGCGATGTAACGGTTGTTGCCAGCAGAGGAGGAATCTACACCACACTCGCAACCGTCCATGACTACGAGCTCGGTGGCAAGAACCTTGACGAAGTCCTCGCCGAATACGCTGCTAAGGAATACTTGAAGAAGAACAAGAGCGCCGCCGACCCGAGGAAAGATGAGCGTGGTTTGGCCAAACTTAACTTGGAGGCTGAGGCTGTCAAGAAAGCTCTATCGATAGGCGCCTCTGCACAGTTTGCCATCGAGAGTTTGACGGATGGCATCGATTTCAACCTCAGCGTAAACCGCACCCGATTCGACCTCTTGGGAAACAAAGTCTTTGGATCCATCGTTCGCCTACTCGAATCGGCTGTCGCCAAAGCTAACCTCGACCTATTGGATGTTGACGAAGTTCTCCTATCCGGTGGCTCGTCGCATGTCCCGAAGATCGCTGCAAGCGTTCAATCAGCTTTCCCCGAGACCACGACTGTCATCGCGCCTAGCACGAGCCCGAGTGCTATTAACCCATCAGAGCTGGCTGTGCGTGGAGCCGCGATGCAAGCGAGTTTGATCGCTGAGTTCGAGAAGGAGCACATCGCAGCTTCGACCGAGGCCGTCGTGACCGTCACACCGCAGCTCACCCAGGCCATCGGTCTGGCATTGGAAGGCGGTGAGGGAGGATCGTCATTTGCCGTGATTGTCGAGCCCCACACTCCCGTCCCAGTCCGACGAACCGCTCAGCTCTCCGTCCCTGCCGGTGGTGATGTCCTACTCCGCGTTGCCGAGGGCAAACGTGAGATCAAGGTCACCCAGCAGGCACCTGCACCCAAGGACGAGGACGACGATGACGAAGATGATGAGGACGACGAGGATGATGAACCTGAGGAAGTACGTGAGAAGGTTTGGAAGACCGGCAATGTCCTTGCAGAACTCGCGATCCGCGATGTCAAGGCCAAGGGCAAGGTTGAGGTGCAGATCAACGTCGGTGCTGATCTCGCTATCACGATCGTTGCCAGGGAGGTCGGCGGCAAAGGTGGTGTCCGCGGCGTCGTGGAGGGCAAGGCATAAATCTCCAATCGAACTCTATAGATATAGTCCGATTTGGCGGCTGGTTTGGGCATGTCGCGCCGAAGATACAGCATAGATAGATGATGGATTATGAAACTCCGCGGGCAAACCTAGTTTCCCATGGATCGCACATGCCGCTCGAGTCCAAAAGACCCGTGTAATGGAAAGAGACTTCATGACATCATCAACAACGCCTTCAAATCCGTGATTCAATGGTAAAAATTGCCAGGTCTATCATGAAACAGTATAGTCTCATCATGTCTATCGAAGCAACACAAGGCGATCCGGTGTGCGGTCTCCGGACCATCGGCACGGAACATGATCATCGGCACGAAGACTCGGCTTAAGCAATCATCGTCTCCATCACCCAATGCATGGCATTGAGATAAATTCCGAGCGGTTTTTCATGTGGCTTGTCCTTGGCGCACGAAACAGCCGCGGGGGGGAAAGCGACGGCGCGCGAAGCCGCTTGACGTGCGCAATGCGGTCGACAAAACCCATTCGGACCGACTGACCTCATCTTTTCGCGTGCGTGCCCACAGGTGTGTGGAGAATCCGCCCAGGTTGCTTCATGCACCCCATGTTTGGAAGGATGCGCCTCCGTCCCTTTTCCGGTAAAAACAGCCGGACTGGGACACACGCTTGCCCGAACGAATGGTGTCAGATAAGGTAAGACCTTCGATAGCCGGGTGCGGTTTGGTGTCTAGCGGCGATTATCTATCTGGCCATCCATTGTGGGTGGAGATGAAAGAAGGATATTATCTTCTGGACAATGCCGTCGCTTGCTGGTCGAGAGTGGATATATGTAGGATCTCTCGCGTGCGTGGACTTCATCTATTGCTTCTGGACACAGGAAGCGCAGGTCTGACGGCGCGTGCGAACTTTGTCATTCTCATCCTCTCCTCCACGCTGTCACCTTCTGTCGACAACGACAACGACGACGACCTTTCGCCACCATGGAGTCGAAGCAAATGAAGGTCAACGACACCATGTCGCCGGAGCTGGAGAAGCAAGACACCAATACGACATTTCAAGAGATTGATCTGTCCGGTGGGAACCAGCTGGAGCGCGGTCTCAAGAGTCGACACATTCAGTATGTGCACGATGCCATCAACCGCCGTCGTATCCGCGCCTGCTAATTTCAGCTTTGCAGATTCTTAGCTCTTGGAGGTGCAATCGGCACCGGTCTCTTCGTCGGCTCTGGCGGAATCCTATCGCTCGTGGGTCCCGCGCCCTTATTCATGGCCTATCTCTCGATGATGATCATCGTATGGGTCGTGATGAACGACCTCGCGGAGATGGTGACCTACCTCCCGATGAAAGGTATCTCGATTCCATATTTTGTCGGCCGCTTTGTCGAGCCGAGCCTCGCCTTTGCCGACGGCTGGAATTACTGGTATGCATATGCGATGCTGGTCGCGGCGGAGGCGACTGCTGGTGGGATCATTCTGCAGTATTGGACCGACGCCGTCCCGATTGGGGTGTGGATCGCCGTCATCCTCATCGTCAACCTCCTCTTGAATATCGTTGCCGCTGAGGTCTTTGGGGAAGCGGAATTTTGGTTCGCGAGTATCAAGCTCATCGCCATCATCGGACTGATCATTTTGGGTGTCGTGCTCTTCTTCGGGGGAGGGCCGAACCACGACCGCCTCGGATTCCGGTACTGGAAGGACCAAAATGGCTACGGCGCATTCCGAGACTATCTCGTACCAGGAGATACTGGTAAATTCCTCGCGTACTGGACCGCGTTCGTACGTGCTGGATTCGCATTCATCACCTCTCCCGAGCTCATCGCCTTAGCCGCAGGTGAGACCGTTGCACCTCGTCGCAATATCCCCAAAGCTGCGAGACGATATGTTTTCCGCCTAGCTCTTTTCTACGGTTTCGGCTCGCTCGTCATCGGCGTCATTGTCCCTTCTAACGATGACCGACTCCTCTCCGAGAATTCCAACGCGTCGGCCTCGCCTTTCGTAATAGGAATCCAGCGCGCTGGGATCCAAGGATTGAATCATGTAATCAATGCTGCGATTCTGACCTCTGCATGGTCTGCTGGAAATGCTTTCTTATACTCTGGATCGCGAGTATTGTACTCCATGGCGTTGAGCGGTCAAGCGCCCGGGATTTTCAGGAAAACTACGAAGCGCGGTGTACCTTGGGCGGCGGTGTTGTTTACCTGGCTGATCGGCTGTTTGGCATTCCTGAACGTTTCCAACAATGGTGCGACGGTGTTCACATGGTTCAGCAGTGAGTTGCGTGCTTGGAATGTAAAACTCGGAATAACGCTAACACAATGTAGACATCAGTACCATCTCTGGGTTCATCGCATGGATCGTCGCCATGGTCACATACCTACGTTTCAGAAAAGCTATGCAACACCACAACATGATGGATGCTCTGCCACTCCGAACGAAGCTACAGCCTTACGCGACATACTTTGCACTATTCATCATCACCATTCTGACTCTCACCAACGGCTTCCAAGGTAAGAACAATCTACATAACCTCTCTTTTCCGAAATTCACGAACGACTAACCCACGCATGTAACCAGTCTTCTTCCCCTCCCGCTGGAAGCTCTCCGATTTCCTCGCCGCCTACATTACAATTCCGATCTTTCTCGTGCTATATCTCGGCCACAAGTCCTACACCGCAACACACCACGTCATCGACAAGCAAAATAGCACAGGAGGCAAATTACCACTGAAAGACAAGATTCGTGAATGGTTCAGCGCCTGTGTATTCTGGACCCGTGTCGAGGACATCGACGTCTGGACGGGCAAGAAGGAAATGGACGAACTCGAGAAAATGGATGTCCCACCGGTGCCGAAGAATTTCGTGGAGAAATTTTGGTTTTGGCTTGCGTAGGGCGATGAGATGAAGGTTGGGGACTTTGAGGCTCCCTTCTGCTTTCTACTAGGTTTTATTCAGTCACGATTACGACCAAAAGCGAAATTTTCTCTGGCACGATGCTCTCTTTAAAGTGATAATGCTTGGTATGTATTGTGATGAAGATGGGTGGGCAGGCGGCCTGGTGATCCGTTGACGATGATCCGTTGACGATGATCTTTGTACGGGTCTATCTTGTGCTTGATCAGCTCTACCTGATATTCAGTGCTCGATCAGGAGTGCGCAGATAATCATGTCCGCATCATAGTCCTGGCTTTTGTCTGGCGCGAAATCGACCGCTGGGCAGGCGGAGAAGAGTAACCCCATGGTCACGTTGCAGAAGGCAGGATAACGACGAACAAACTTCCTTCGAAGACTGCACCTTGGTTGCCGCAAGACACGCCTTCAACCGGTTCGCCGTATCCGATGATCATCTCCTCGAAGCTGCACTGTAATCACTATAATTGTCTGCTTATCTTCGAGCTGTTGACTTTCCATACCACCGGACGCCGAGGGCATCCCTGAAGGCGCCGACGTGTCGTGTCATTTCTGGTCTATCCGATCGCTCCCTCCAGAAGTAGACGTGTGTGACGAAATATTTCACGTCTGATAGAAGCGACCCTGAGGGTGCTCGTCGTGGCCGCAATAGGAAGATACACAGTATCAGCGCGTTACTCACAACACCGTTTTGGCCCCAGGTAAATGACATGTCTTGTTCACGTGCAGTAGAATGCTTCTCAACGACTGCCTTTTTCTCCCTTCCGTGGCGGTACATCGCAACTATTGCATGCTCGAAGTGGGTCTCGTGATGCTAATTCCGGAGGATACCTCTGTCTCCTTGCCGATGATGAGGTCGGTGCTGGCCTCGATGCAGACGCCTATCGTAAAACGCCGTTCTGGCCCCAAGTAGGCAACGAACGTCGATGAAGTATCACAATATCAGTGTCGATGCATCCGTTCATTCCTTGATTTGACGGAGCATGACGATAAGGGCGCGTCAGACGTGGCTCTGATTACGCTGATCCCGGACTATCCACTCACCAATGATGAGGCCTTCGCTTTTCCCAATGCAGACGCTCATCTCACAACACCGTTCACGGTGCCATGGAGACAACAAACCTTGATCGATTGTTGTCATATCTCTCTTGATGACACCTTCTTGTCCTCAAAGTGGTAGCGCATCATATCGATTGCATGTCCGATGCGGCCCTGAACATACTTGATCCTGGCGATAGTACGCGTTCCAATTGTCGATGATGCGGTCAACGCTGATTGCGATAGTACTACGCTGCCTACTCATCGATGATGAGGTTCATGCTGGGCCCAATGCACGCGCCCACGTCAGAGCACCGAAGTAGCACCAACGGGATAACAGATGATATCCAACGCATCCACAGCGCATGTATGATCTCCACAACCTCTGAAATTACGTGACTTGAAATCAAGAACGACGACTTACGACCTGTGTTCCAGCTCCTCATCGCCGAATGGTCCACTCCACGACGACAACGCTCATCTTGCAAGGATAATAGTTGTCGACCGGAAATCGAGGGCGCGTGCAGAAACCGAGAACTTCACTGTGGCGTGTTATCTCTTCAATGGTTGAGGGATGTACAAGCTGTATCCATTCTTGAGCTTAAAATGTGTGTCGTCGTACACGACCTTGATCGCGATCAATGGCATCCCTGAAAAGCGGTCTTATAAGACTGTGAATCCTTGCCGCTGTCTCGAAATGGCTGGGAGACCGAGTGCCACATCATCGCTCGATCAGAAACATGAGGTCAATTTCATTCAAGGAAGGTGCACAATTGTGCATAATCGCACGGTGACCTGCATCTTGCGGCCTCTTTCACAATGGCGGCATATCCCAATGTCACAAATTGTACAACAGAGTGGTACACGGTCGATGCGCAGGCAGTTGGGGGGCCGAAGTCGAAGCTCGATTGAGAAAAGGCCGCCTCGTACTTCCACAGCCTTCATCGCCGGCGTCTGGATGGGTGCGAAGGATGACCTGTGTTGGCTCGTAATACCCTTACGCTGCGCCGGGAGACCACAACACATAAAAAGTAGCTCGAGCTTATGCATCAACTTTGGTACGAGTAGAGTACGTTCCAAATTCCTCCTCAACGAAAGCAGTGTGACAGTCCTGATCGAGGGTGGAGAGCCGCACGAGCCTGTACTGCAGGATTTACATGAAAATACGAGACTTGAAATTCATGCAAGTCCTCAGCTTCGCGGCGCAGAACTTGTAAAAGGGGTGCTCTGTACACCGTGAATTGGTGCTCGAGCGCCGTGCAATGCTAACATTGCCCATCCATGACCTTAGAGGTAAGAGGGAATCGCTTCCTCATTGCCCAAGTGGTTACAAACATCCTCGGTGATCTGGTGAGACGTGTACACCGTAGATCTTTGACACCGATGAACTCAGTCCACGCTTGAAGACGAAATTCTCAGTCAAGTTTGTTGTCGCAATGTGTCGCACACCATTGATCCCGAGATGTTCGATGTACTGGAGGCTCGATCATCGCTGTATGAGGGGCGCTTGCATTGTCCAGATTGAAAACCTTTCACTGCCATCTACACCATTTAGGAGTGGCGTATCGCTGCGGCGCGTCGAATCATCAGGATCAGTGTGAAACGTGAAGTAGCCTCGCTCTCCGAAGGAGGGTGGCACGATTGGCGGACCGTGAAGTTGACAAAATACCTGCCAGGATGGTAAATATGGAACCAGACTCTGCTAGATTCGATAGCGGCCAGCCATAGTCTCGTTTTGGTAAATTAGAAAAATGCTGCGATCTACACCTAGCTCTTGCGAGGGCGGCAGACGGGTGATGGTACCGCTTCTTGTCACTCTTGAGTGCCGCCGGCTCCACAAGAATGATGCACACACGACAATCCAGATCGCAAGGTCTCGACACAGACGTAATGCCGCTGACATTTCCCACAAGAAATGTGTCTCAGTGAAAATTCTTGATGAAAGAACAAGATGGATTCCGCTGGCCACAGCATTACCAAAGCAAGGTCCCCCTTTACTGTTCAACGGTGAATCTGAGACCGGCATTCCTCTTGGACAGCCCGGGATGTAAAGCGAAATCATTGTACGGCAAACGGCATTCTCATTGTGATCTAGTCGTTCCGTGGCAGCAGCCGTAGTCCGTAGTCTTGCATTCCCGTAGTCTAAGGGATGTAGGCTGGCCGTTTCCGATTATGGCTCTACCGCAGCAGGCGGCCTTGACCTCAAGCCACGCAGAATTCTGATCACTTGTTTACATGTACCGCGATCGCTGTAAGAATACATGTACTGCCAATAGTGTCCTGTCGGCCGCTCAACAACTGACACGTCGTCGTCGTCATGAAGTGAGTGGCTGAGGAGTCGTCCCGACCTCTGATATCATCTTCAGTGATTCAACACACGCCTCACAGGATGAACGACTGACTTCATTCTCTCCCCGGAATGCGGGTCGGATTTTCCTCGTGGTAGGCTATGATCTCTAGTCAAGACGGACCGTCTGGATTTCCGTTACGGGACGTGCGGCGCAGAAAGTGTGGTTTGGTGGACATAATCGTATGGCGAAGCATCCCTTGCGCAAGGAACTGGCGGAGGCGCCTATGAATTTCAGGGTCGTAAAACTTGACATTCCTCTAACCTCCTGGCGACAACAATAATTCACATTCATCTTAGCACACACTACATTTCGGACATTGCGTACATCTCGACGGCCTTCGATGCGATCACGATGCGTATTTTTGAGAACCGAGCTGGCGATAACAAGTCCACGATCCCTGCTGATCACATCAAGCCTCCAGCTGAACAGTACTATGTACCACAGGTAAGGTACTACCGTTCATGGGTGTGCTATGAGTACGTATCAGGTAGATCGATGTACATCAGGCGGAGCGAATCACGCTCCCATGCAGCCAAAACAAGATTGTGCAATTTCTCCAAGCAGTCAGATAACAAATTGACCGGTGTTGCGACTCACATGGCACTCGCAAACCGCGAAATATTCATGCGAAGATGGAAAGGAAAGCCGATCATGGATGCGCATCTCTTTGCCAGCTATCAATGCCAACAAGCTGTATCGGCAAGGATGAAGCTTGAAGATACTGCAATGCCGGCGCGTACGGACATTGTGGGGAGTTCGACACGGCCCCTGTAGGCGGCTGTGTTATGAAACCAGAGAATCGATACTTGATGCGTTGGCTCGTTCTCTTAGCACAAGGCACTGTTGAAGGATTCACGAGACGGCAGATGATTCACTGTCGAGCACGCAGATGCAGCAGTGCTGACATCGTTCGCCTCGAGTGCCGGGATCCGTAGGCGCCATACCTCAACGACATGTCCATTGCAGGCCGCCTGGACCCACAGCACGTCCGTGGCTTTTCGTGACAGTTCTGTACGCGATCCAACCCTTCTACCACACATCACCGCATTCGGCAATATTATGCATACGACAAGGTCGCGTCCCAAGACGTATGCATGTCCCTGCTACAACACGTATCGAGATAGCCAGGATGATGACCTTGCACGAGTGGGGACAGCCACAACACATCCTGACGCCTCATCAACCTGGGCGACACGCTGATTATGATCAGCCGAGGAGAAAGTATCTTGCGTGAGGAAGGTCGATGATATCGACAACTTTGCGAAAGAACATAAATATTCATGGAATCCGCCAGTCTTCTCATCAGATCATCATTTCTCACATCCTCTACTTTCAACATCCTTCACCATCTCTTCAACGCAGCTTTTTGCCCAAATCCCCTCTTGCATTCAAACTTCTCCTCTCCTCCATCTCAAAACTTGTTCTTATCTATTGATCGTCAAATCATTCCGCAACTTGGAGACGCCATCCAGGACTCTGTCGACAACACAGCTGGTGAGCCATCCATCGCGAACCTCATCACCCTCATTCACCTTTTCCTCTTCACCATGCCTGTCCTTCGCCACAACCGCCCGAACAGCAATGCACTTGTGCAGCGGAGGGACGATGCATTCATATACCAGCGAACACAAGCTCCCCGGGCATCAAATATGCCCAAGCGCGATAGCGCACTGATCCTGCGCGCCTTCGACGGTGGTAGGCGCACCCCTCGAGAAGTGTATGTGATGGTTGGTGGACAATTGTCCGTCGACCGCACAGAAGCTCAGATCGCCAGCCATGCGAAAGGGCTGGTCCAAAAGGCCGGCCAAGATTGGGAAGAAGCTCTGCGAAGAGTGATCCACTTTGAGGACCGGCACCGGATCCCCAAACGCAAGATGCCTTTTTCGCTGCCGGAGCAGCTAGAAATTGCGATCGGGTATCGCGGCCTTACTTCGCGGAGAGATAGGCACAAGCTCGTCTCAAGGCGGATGATACAGTGGTACCGGACTACCGGCTACCCAAATCGGCATCATCTCTTGATGGAGGGAACGGGGTCTGGCTCTTACCATGAAAAAGTCAAGAACCACTGTCGGAACAACCTCGACCTCAAGTACAACGGTAATCTCGACGAGGCGATTCGAGACATCGAGCTAAAGATGTCAGAATCAGAGGACAACGGGGTCTCAAGATTCTACGAGTCCTTTGTAGTACCTCTTGATCCCACCTCTGCCCCCGTGTCGCCTCAGCAAACATCTGCCGCCGTCCTTGAGGAAGAAGATCTTCAATCTCCGATAGTGTATCAAGAGCCCCTCCCTGCCTCGACCGACCTCCCCATGGTGTCGTATCCATCCCTGATGGATACGGCCGACTTTGCTGCTGATGCTGCGCATTGGAATTTATTATCGGCAATCGATCCCTCACTCGAGTCTGGTGTATATTTACCACTGGACAGCTTTCCCGAGCTTTCGTTTGGTTCGATTCAGCCTCCTACCACCGCTTGCAACTCTGCACCGATCGCTACGACCACTTCTCCTGATCCTGTGCCTGCCACATGCCCTCCTCCAACCACTGTCATCAGCTCTGTGACGATGTCGTGTCCGCCTCCTGTCCTGGCATCCTCGTCAGTAATGACGCTTCCCCCTCAACAGGATGATCTACTAACAGATTTTGAAGGGGCCTACTATAGCATTCCTCCTGCGGGGACGACCCCCTTGACCGAAGCGGATCTTGAGTATTTTGGCTCGCGGCCGTCGTTCCAGGCAGCAATGGCGGAGATTCCACTTGGACCCGACCCAGCACAACTACTGGAGTCAAGCTGGCCCGACTTGGCCGACCTCATGGGACCCAACCCTTCTCAGCTAGTGGACGTCAATTGGCCCAACTTCTCTCAACTGATGGACCAGCCTGACCCAGCAGCCCCAGTTGTTGCGCAGAGTCAGAGAGTTCCCAGTAAGGGAAAAGGAAAAGAAAGGGTTAGAGATGACTTGTTGGATATTGCGGACGCCCACTACATGTTTGAGACCTTCGAAAGCGATTCGAAGTATCTGAAAAGTCTCCCCCCAGACGGCTTTGGCGACAACGATTGGTTTTGCGAGGTTCCACCTGCGAGCGGAAAAGTTCGAGATGATACAAAGTCATCAGCGCTTCCAACGGTGCCTATCATCAAGATAGAGGAAGCACCATCACCCGTGTCCGACTTTGCAGCATCTAGCGACACGGCACACACGGCACAGGTGCAGGTGGAGCCTTGCATAGCAGGCCCGTCCACATTTTGGATACCAAACTGTTCTGTACCATTTGAGGCGCCATTCGCATACATGATGCCACCTGCACCAACGCTGGCATCATGTTCGCTGTCAGCAACTTCTGCAAACCATCGTACGATTTCTTCGATGCCGCTGCAATCGCCACGATCTCTGCATACCTCTCGCGGGTCACATCTCTCGGTTCCCTCCACGACAACGAAAAGACACTCTCCGACTCGCAGGAAACAGCCGAGGTCCCCTTACTTGCCGGGATCGTCTCAAAGGCCGATCGTGGTCTCAGATTCCGAAGCATCTTTTGTGGTCCGTAACGAGCGGCCGATTTCGTCCGATCTCACAGGATCTTCGCAAGGGCCGATCGAGTTGGAGCTTTGCCAGGCGTCTTCATCCAGTGCGGCATTACAGAAGCGTAAAGCTTGCGCAATTCCCTACGTGGGGGAACCAGTGCAGAAACGTCACCGTCCGATGACCCCCGATGAGGTTCTACAGGCGAGACGACCTGTTTGGATCCCCAACGAGCTACCTACGGACGCAACGATTGATCCATTCAACCTGGCGCCCCCGTTGGCTTACAAGTACGAGCAACCGACGCACTCGATACCCCCTTGCCTGTCGCGAGTCCGTCATCCAGACGACGTGCTTCGCGGAAGTATGCAAGGCATTTTCGTTCTGAGACAAGACTTCATGCAGCAATTCTCCCTCTTTTGGCCCGAATTACCACCCGAAGGCTTTGAAATTCTGTTAGAACTCCAGGCTAGAGGGGATTCCATCACCGGGCACATGGTTCAAAATATTGTGTATCCTGACTCACAGCCCAGCGAATGGCTGTTGAAGCTCATTTCAGATCAATTGGCCAATTTTGCGGTGCCTACTGCCGACACTGTCGATGCCCTGGACCGTAAGCTGCAAGTGCTGATATCCTCCGTGAGAGAAGTGGTTGAACATTATGATCCACAGCGGATACTTGGCATGTGGGACATCGCTACGCAGCCCATGGAAAGATGTCTGAAGGATGACGGGCGTTTTCATGCGAACAAGAAACCATTCCGCGATGTAGAAGCGATGAAACCGCGGTCAGAATGGCGGCCAGGCGGGATGAAATGACACGTGGTGGCAAGCAGCAATGAACACGTACTTCGCGAGGTTGCGAAGCATTGTCACAGGAGTTGGGTTTCGATGGTCGATTTTTGATTCGGTTTTGGCGCATGGTGGATGTTGCTTTTTTCCACGAATACCCTTTTGCTTTTCCTGCCGCATGAGGCAGATCTATTTATCGCGTATACCCTTTTGCTCTTCTCTCGCGCCGGCTGCACATCTTTTCACTGCGTATACCCTTTTGCAAACTAACGAATGTTTACTACACTCTCGTGTGTTTCTGATATTCGCGTCGCGCCTCCCAATGTTCCAATAACTCGATCTGCGACATCAATCCGTTGTTCCGTCGACCGGAGCTGGGGAGATGCCGAGACTCTATTACCTTACTCCCGATTAAGCTTTATCAGTCGAACATATAGTTGTTCACGCTACTTCTGACAACCCAATAATGTAGTAAATGGTGGATGGAAGTTGGGACGAAATGACCCAAACTCTAACCCTAATTATGCGAAGATGCTTCGACGAGAACGCGCGAATGCACCCCCCGGGACCAGCATCTCTTGCGGCGCTGGAGACGGCCTTCCTTCATTTTTGTTTCTGTATTGTTTCACATGGCTTCTCATCATTATCACAACGATGAATATATTTTGTATGTGCGTTGATGAGTAGTCGCCTTTGATGCCGAAACCCATTGGCTACATCTAGAACGGCTGTTTCGCGTTAGACATATTTTCAACATTCAAGTCCCGCTTCAACTTCCGCAACAGCCAGATTGCTGCTGACGCCGCTGCGACACCGCCATGAACGACGAGGTCTAATATTCCATGAGAAGGAGGCTGCTGATCGTTGGCCAAAAACATGTACCTTCGGCGAAAGTGGCAGATCGTCGAACCATGATGCACGTTATCGACCTTTAAAAGACTTAGGTCTGAACGACAACCAGGGAAGTCCGTGCTGTATGCGTCGTTCGCGGACTCCCCGTGGTGATTCCGATGGTGGTCATTCGTCGGTCCAGCGTCTTATCGACAGCGGTATGGCTTCCGGTGCTATTGCTCTTAAAAGCGATTAGCCTCATGCAGGTTTCTGACAGGATTATAGTCGCGGCTGTCAGAAACCTTCATCAAATGAAATCTCTTCCACACGCTCCGCCATTGAGGCACACCATTGGCTCCTAGGACTCTCGAGGACACGCAAATTTCGGGATAGGCAGTCACAGGGAAGTCCATGCAGGCAAATTCGTGACACATGCAGTCTCGATCACATTTCTTGGGAGGGCATTAGATCGCACCGCAATCTAACGTCGACGGGCATCTACTAGTGAACGAAAATAAAAAGATCAGCATACATGCATCTGCTTCGAGCCGTGACCGGCACATCCGAACCCAATTTCCTCGCGCTTGACAATGTGAAGCGAGCGGAGATATCGTCGGATTTAGTGCACCTGTCCGGCACTGATAAGCTTCGACCCAAGCTTCAATTCAAACACGCCAGTTGGCACGTCGGACCTACCACCCCGGAGCTATACCTTAGGTCCGGCGCAACGTCTGCAGCATCACGGGCAACAACAACCTTCCTTTGACAAAAAGTGATCCCGCCCATCTGTTGGATGTCGAGGATGATGTCTGGTCAAGATCATACCATTTGACGACCGAGCGACTCTTGACGCAATTCAACATGAGTCTCATCAACGAAGGCAAGGGAGGACCACCCAGAGCCTCCAGCGTGTTGCCAGCACCAACGGAGAAGAGTCCCGGGACTTCAACTCCAGCTCCACCAAACGGCGGATTTGATGCCTGGTTGCGTGTGTTCGCTGCGTGGCTCATCTTCATCAACACATGGTCAGTCCGAGGCAACGTATTCGTGGGATGTATGCAGGTTGTGCTGAATTGTTGTTAAAGGGGCTTGACTCAAACATATGGCACGTTTCAGGAGTTCTATGAGGGAGCTCATCTTTCTGGACGCAGCGCAAGTGATATCTCATGGATCGGTAGTATGCAGTCCTTTCTCGTCGTCATTATCGGTGTCATTGCCGGCCCGCTGTTCGACATTGGCTTGCTGAAGCCGTGTTTGTTCGTGGGAAGTGTTCTTATCGTCTTCGGCATGGTGAGATTGCGAGTCTGGGATGCTCAGGGACATTTGTACTGATACAAGTGATGTCAGATGATGCTCTCACTATGTCAAGAGTATTGGCAGATTTTTCTCGCCCAAGGAATCGTGGTAGGTTTTGGTGGAGGCATGCTCTACATTCCAGCTGTCGCGATGGTCACTACACAATTCACGACCAGGCGTCCAATTGCTGTGGGCTTGGCCTCATCAGGCTCTAGCATCGGTAGGTCTGTATTATTCCCATGCTCAACAAAATGTTAACTCAAAATACAGGTGGCATAATTTTCCCGTTGATGTTTCGCAACATTCAACCACAAGCTGGCTTCGGGTGGGCTGTCCGTGCCATTGCCTTCGTCATTCTCAGTACGCTCTGTGCGGCACTTGTCATCCTTGGGAGACACGAACAGCCCAGACCCGCCAAGCGACGAACCTTCAAGACACTGTTTGCCTTCGCCGCTCTGAAGGAGCCACGCTTCCTCGCCTTTACCGTCTCGCTCTTTTTCATCTTCCTTGGCTTCTATATTCCGCTGTTCTACGTGCCGCTCTATGCACAATACGCACTCGAGACTTCAGAGGACTTAGCGTACAACCTCGTCGCTATTGTTAATGCAGGGTCCTTTTTCGGTCGAATTTTGCCCTTCCTGGTCGTACGACTACTGCCTGTATACAACCTCGCCTTCTGGACGGCAGTCTCGGCAGTCCTTTTGTTCTGCTGGATTGCTATCCACAATGTTGCTGGCTTCATTGTCTGGACAGTTCTTTACGGTTTCGCGTCCGGTGTTATTATCTCGGCCTCACCTTCGGTTGTTGCGCACAAGACACTTTGTCCGGAGATTACCAACATCGGGTCCCGGCTTGGCTTGAGCTGGGCTTTTGCCGCTGCTGGCATTCTCATTGTGAGTCAACCTTCTATCCTTGCAACTTGACAAAAAGCTGACATTGCCCAAGGGTACCCCCATTGCCGGAGCAGGTGTCAACATCGCAAGCGCAAACTTCATCGTTGGGCAGACGTTCTCCGGTGCCATGATGGCCGCGGGTGTCGTCCTACTTCTCGTTCCAACCTGGTCGGTATTCCGTTACAAAAGTCCTGTCTAGTGATCGCTCACCCTCGTGCCAAAAGTTATGAAGATTCTTTAGCAGCGACGTTGATTGTGCGAAAGCGCTGGGGGTCATAGCGAGAGCAAAACATACAGCACGAGGGATTCCCACGTGGTCACCCACCGTAGTACTAATCTCGCGGTCAGCTGCTTAAATATGGGAGAGCGGACGGGATCCCTTGTTCTCAGCTGCCTGTGGCCGTATGTGCTGAGCAGACGGATTTACAAAACCATATAGCATCAAACATTGCGTTTATTGTGGGTTGCTGCTGTGTGAATTCTCGAGCTCCCGGTCCCTCCTCGAAGGTATGAATTGCCGAGCAATGCAAACAGACTCAAACAATCTTAAAAATCATGCGAATGGTTGAATAGTGCTAATGAGATGTGGTTTACGCAACGACTGAATAGCAATATTAGCAGTACCAGAATGTTGCTCGGCAATCACAGACGCCTTCGACGAGGCCTCTTCAGCGAGTGCCCCGATTCTACCGCAGTCTCGGAAATGACTCTGGGATGGTAGAGAGTGTGCGTAACTTTTCGTAGAAAGCTGCTAGATTGAGCTATTTCGCAAACGAGCAGCGAGACGTCTCCACGAAGCGCCGACTTCCCATACTGCCCAGGTCGAAGCCATAGTCTCAAAGTTGTCAAGTTTGATTTGGTATGCACCTGCAGTTCAGCCACAAGCTAACCCTAAGCACAATATTATCGACTGAAATTGAACGCGCACGAATGGAACAGAGAGCCCTTTTGCAAAGTGCCGAGATTTTTCGCACCTAATGAACGCACCGATATGTTTGAATGATAGGTATCGTAGCCCGGCTTGTCGAAGCAAACTTGAATCCGGTCTTCTCGTCCTTCTCCGACATCTAGCCCTTCTTCCTGCGTCGCGCTGACATTGTCGCCCAGGTGATATTCCCACAAATGTCTCGCAATGGCTTGTCGAACTGCTTGATTTTCCTGACTTGATTCGCCGGGTTGCATGACTTAGATGTCTCTAAGTACCCAGTAGGTGAAACTTATAATCCTCGTTTAATCATTTGTGTTCATGAACATGCTCATCGTACTGGGGATTCAATGATGTTAGGCTGAATCTGACATCGTAAGGTGGCAGGGGTGGCAATACCTTGAATCGATCAGCCGAAACCTGAAGTTGTACCTTGCACTCGAGGTGAAGCTTGAATCGAAGGAAGGACACGCTAGTGAAGCTTCCACGAACGGCGCAACATGTCTACACAAGAACTTTGAAGCAGACCATGGGAATTGCCTTGACGGGCACTAATGCCTATGTAGATTATCATCACGGGCTGGCGTTTCGTCGAAGGTTTTACTTCGTATCTGTTAGTACTGTCAAGTAGGTATCGTGCGCGAATCACAAGGGCGAGAACATCTTCGAGTATTCTCTCTACGATCAAGATTAACAGCTTTTTGGTCAAGCGAAGGATGAAACTTCTCCACGGATCACGTCAGTATACGGGTCAGCGATCTGTTGAGGTCATGGAATTCGAGGGATTTTTCATCAGTCGGTAACAGAATTTCTGTGATTATTCAAATATATCATGCATAGACAGAACGATTCATGCTGTTTCTCGACGCTACGCTGTGCTGTAGTCGTCAAGCTAGTTTAATCGGTCGCAGTCTCAGGACGATTAGGGTCGGTGCCCATAATCTTGGTCTGTTCGCGAGCGGCAACGGGAGCCGTGCGGCCCTTACGAGGCATAGCTGCCATGAAGGAAAGAGAGTTCCGCTTGACAGCCGGGGGGCTGTAGGTGGAAGTGCAGCCAACAAAAGAGTAGCAGACGCCTTGGTAGTCTCCGCGGAACCCAGCGCCAAAGTTGGCAATGTCGCAGAACGTGCCGGACGGGCACTCGCTATCCGACCTGCAGACGGTGCAACCATCAGGGCCGCAATCGCGGCCGCAGTAGGCGTTGGTCTGGTCGACGTCGGCATTGCAAAAGCAACCGTTATTGCAGCCGCCCGCATTGAAATTGCCGTTGCCGGCCCCAGCGGGATCGCAGGGTACACCAGGAAGTCTCCCCGCGGGCGTGGTCGTGACAACCGTGCTGGTGGAGGTCACAGTCGTGGTCGCTGTTGCCGCGGTCGTGATGGTCGTGATGGTGCTAGTCTGGGTCACGGGCGTGGCCGCTAGCGAGCAGGCGGACGACACGATGCTGGCCGGGTACTTGGTCAGAACCTGCGGCTGAGCGATCGCGGCGGCCGATCGACGAGCGTTGTTGCCACCTGGCGTAACAGTGGTGGTCGTCGTCACTATTGTGGTCGTGCTAGTAGTAGTAGTGGCGGTAGCGGTCGTCGTCGTCAATGGTGTGGTATAGCCAAGAAGACTGGAACAGTAAGGCAGCGCCGAGTTGGCAGGCCAGAGGATGTCGCGTTTCGCTTGGTGAACAGCTGGCAGGGGCTGGGCAGAGCCGGGGTTCGTGCTGTTCGAGTATGCGAAGGAGTACTGGAGGAGGAAGTGGTCACTGCCGCGGTACTGGCCGACGTTGGTCGCGTAGCTTGCTGGCCAGGACTCGGAGTACATCGCGCAGTACTGGCCCTGAATGTTCTTAGTGGTATTGATATACAGGATATACGTGTTGAAGAACTGGCAGGTCTGGACTGGTGTACCGTCTGTCGGTGGATGGGCGATCGCATACTCGCTCTTCTTGGTGCAGGCATCGGCACAGAGTTGAGCGTTGAAGGCGCCCTGCGAAGTCAGAATCTATGTTGAGGTGATCAGGTCGTCGTGACTTACGATGAATATTGATGAGCCCATGTAGCTGTCGAAGCCGAACTTGTCGTATGGCGAGTTGATAGCCGCGTTGCCAAGGGGGATGGCTGCACCGTATCCGGGGACTAGGGCGACAGTGTTGTTAACATAGCCATTCGACCCGGCAATAGCGACTTGGAATTGGTTGCGCCATTGACCAGAGTTAAGCGCGTTGTCCGTCGAGACCGGACCGCCCCAAAAGACACACTTGATGTTGGTAGTCGAGGCCGGGTTCGCGCAGCCGGAGGCGCCGCTGCCGGGTTCGAGAGACGGATCTCGCTCAAAAAAGAGGTTGAAACTGATACAGCCGTTGATAGCGTTGCACTTGGATGCGCAGAGGTTCGAATCTGTTGTATGGGATCAGCGCCAATCATCGAGTCACCCTGGATCGAAACATACCGTATGACTTCAGGTTGGTGTATCCCATGTAGCCGTATGCGTTATTGGACGCATTGAGATTTGAGAAGGTCTGCGTGTACCCGCTCGGGACAGGAGCGCCGACGGCGGCAGAAGAGAAGGCCGGCAGGGCGGCGAACGCCGAGACGGTATCCGAAGTCGGGATCGGGCCAGCGCCTGTCGGCTGCGGCGCGCAGGCGGCACGCTTTTCTAGGGCAGGCTCGGTCGTCGTGTCAAGCGTATTCGTCGTGTCGCTTGCGGTAATCTGCGGAAGGGCAGCAGAAAAGACGGTAGACGGATTGTAGGTAACGATCTGGGCCGTGGCATCCAACACGGTGGTGTAGGACGGGTTCGGCAGCGCGTAGGCCAGATCGAAGTCGATATTTTGTGGCGCGGCGGCAGCACCAGCCAGGCCCACGAGGGCTGAAGCCAGGATGATGGACTGCATGATAGTCGGACGAACGCCAATGGATAGGACAAGGAAACGGCGAAGGTGCCAATGGACAGATCGAGAAGCACAATCAACGAGCTTGCTGCTTTTATTTGTAGCCTCACGATGAAGCCCAGCTTCGCACATCAACACTAACTCGATTGTTTACCGGAGCTTGAGCATGCGTCCAACAGTCGACAGGCTCTTCGAAGCTGTGATCGGACTACAGGCGACGCCGTGACGATTGCTTAGCTGACCTGGCTCCGCGTCCTCGATTGCTCCCAGAAGCTTGGGTAAGTGCTCAACCTTTGGCGAGTTCTTTGAAGTTGTGTCCATCCAGGTCACGAAAGCTACGATCGGCGACGCCGCAGCAATGGCTTGATGGCCTGATCTCGCTTGAGTGCTCGGCTCTTGGACGGGTTGTCCAATGGGCCACGCGAGTCGTGCATCTCTCGCGAGGAGCGAGCGCTAGTTTCACAAATGAGGTCCAGCATTCGCGGCACCCGCGCGTAGAGCGGGCCCCACAATCTGCGTATCTCCTGACCGTAACCTGCGCGCAGCATGGGTCGGCCAGCACGATGCTACAGCCCTGCACGCTCTTCCCGCTTGGGCGCCCCGAGGGGGGCATAGCCCGCGCTGCAGAGCCCCGTAGATGGCATGCGGGAATCGACTAAGTCGGCAGGGGGCAATGCCACGCGCAGTGATCGAGGTGGAAAGAGCACCGAGGAAGGAAGTCTGCAATCAGGTCTGCCATCGAGTCTGCCATCGAGTCGGGCGCCCAATGTGGCCCGAGTCAGCCCGCGCCTGCGACAGATCGATCTTGCAGCTGGCACGTGGCTGGATCAGGCCATCACCTGCAGCTTCGGGCTATCGGTGCCGCGCACTGCCCCGAAGAGGGAAAGCCTATCGCTAACAAGAAGACTTGGTATAGTCAGCACACCGTGAACATTTTTATGTTGGGCCCAGATCAACCCATTCCGCAGCGATGGGCTTCTTCGCCCGATTCAAGTCGGGTCTTGCGCATCAATCTTACACCTGAGCCGTGATATCGAGATGTCACTGTTCTTGACGTCTACTACTGCCGTGCTCACCTAGAATCGCCGGCATGGAAATTCACGGATGTTCCCCACACATCCTCGTTCCCTACCAGAACCAAGTCGGAAAATGTCGCTCCTTCGGTGTATCACCTGGACTCAATGACATGGTTTTACGTTAAACAAGCCTTCATCGGGAATAAGCACTATGTCATTTGCTCTGCGGATTTGATTTTTGCAGAAAATGCTGCCTCAGGCCACAGATGTGTGCATGTCCGTGCGGCAATAGCGAGATTTAATTGTGGGCATCAGGATAATGAGATTCGCAAAGGGCGGACGCCCATCAGAAAGGGCGGAGGGTGGATAGCGGAGAATTCGAAGGCCCACGCCATTTCTCTATTGACAAGACGGGCAAAGACACCGAATGCTGAATGTTTTGAAGCCTGTCAGATCGAAGCATTAAACAGTACGCCGTCTAACGTGCCACAACGGTAAAGGACTGTTGTATACCAGCCGAGCAGCTCGAGAACGAGACAGGCAACTCGAATCTAAGCAAAATCAAGATGGACAATTGGAAGCGTGGTGAAGTAGCACAGAGAGGCGGAGAAGATGGGTGATCCAAAGACAATAATGTAGGCACTGTAGTATTTTGGGCACGGAGAGACGGGAGATTGAAGGAGGCAAGGGACATGGGACTCTGGCACATAGAAGCGCAACTCGAACTCATAAGTCACCAATATAAATTTCGGGGCTTCCAAGCGGTGCGAGCCGATAGTAATGGGATCAAAACCTCATGCTGCAGCTATGGCTATCGCCCTCTCATGGACCGGAAGTCTCAAGACTGCCGTCCTTAGACGTGGCTCGATTGGGAACACCGTCCCCTCCGGTGTGACGCCATCGTAGATGGTTTTCCACCTCTTTGTCAGAGGTTCTGGTGTCGTCCATGCATGTTCGGAATCGCGCAACCAAAGACGGATCAGATGACGCCTACAACCCAAGCATGTGAATATCGCGTTCAATTATAGTCGGGAGACGCCAATACGATCAGGCGCGATTGAATCGACAGTGAATTGCTTACATACCTCTGATTAGGAGTATCCTTGAAACCATCCCGCCCATGGAAGATGCTGAGATTGTTGGCGTATTGGATATCACCTTTCTTGAAATTCAGATGAATGGCGTGCTTCTCGGCCAGGAAGTGGAGAGCATCCAGCGCTTCCGCCTGAGCCTCGGTGATGGGTGGAATGTCGGAGGGTCTGGGGTAATAGTCATAGCCTGTGAAAGGCCTCCGGTTGTATTGAATCACGATCTTTTCGCGATGACGATCATTTGTTGGGATGTGGTACAATAGCGGCAGTGATGTGATGCGTTCTCCCTCGGTCACGAAACTAATGATGATGTCAGGCTATACTCTCTGCCAACAACATGAGAGTAGAAGGGAAGACAGTACTTGTCGGCCGGCCACGGTTGCGACAAAGTCTCGATGAGATCAGGCCTGGTTCTTGCCAGCTCGTTGTATACCGTCCACGACGAGCTTAGCTTACTATCGCCGCCTTCCGCCGATGTCTCCAAGCACGCAAGAACTATCACGTCACCCGCGTCGGTATGGAAAACTTGCGGAACGTCCGTCAACGCCGGTGATCTGATCTTATCCGAAGTGACCGTTCCGCTCAGATCCGTCAGGTGGGCCAGAACCACGTCTGCCGGCTTGTCTTCAAACAAGAAGTCTTGACGGCCTCGCGTGTCTGCAACATGCGATGAAACACCAGCGTACATAATGATATTGTTGCGACGATCGTAGCGATCGAAAGGCATGCCACGGATAACTTTGATACCCCGTCCATGATGGACCTCGTAAGAGATCTCGCGGAGGACTGCTCTAGTCTTGGGGAGCGGGAAAGGAGTTGGGTATCGATGATGATGTCAAAGACCCGCCAGGAGGACACTATTGTCGCAGACCTGATGGGACTCTTACCGGAGAGATTGTTGAAGCCGCAACAGCCTCTGTCTGGCGAAGTCTTCCGAAGACTCCTCTCAGTTATGCCAAGACTGTCATCGAGTTCGCCATTTCGGAGTGTCATCGATATGGCATCACGTCGATCCAAGAAGCTTCAGCAACCACAGCCTATCTCCACGCCCTCCGCGAGCTGGAAGCGGAGAACCGCCTGCCGCTTGATATCAGCACGCACATTGTTTGTGCTCCGGGAGCTTCGACTGGCGAGAGTGAAGCGTCCCTTGCGGCTCTCATCAACGTTGCAGATGCATTTAAGAGTAAACATGTTCATACGGGATTTGTCAAATTCTGGCTGGACGGCGCGCCATTACCGCCGAATCCCACTCAGTGTGATCTGGATGCCAATGGGAAAGCTGATCCGGAACGTGTCTTGGTAGATTACCAGAAGTTGCTCGATCGTATCTCTGCATACGACGCGCGAAATATGACTTGCAAGATTCACGTCGCCGGTGAAGGGAGTGTGCGACTTGCGCTGGACGTTTATGAGGCTGTCCGGAAGCGAAATCCGAGCGGACCTAAGCACGAGCTTGCTCACTGCAATGCAGTCCACCGAGGTAAGGGAGATTGCTCGAGAAGATGCCAACTGAATGCTGACATATGAACAGACGACATTCAACGGATTGCTCGCCTCGGGCTCACTGCTGAAATGTCGCCTGCGATCTGGCACGCTCCTGTCGTTCAATTTGCTCCCCATCTCCTGAGATGGCCCTTCAATGAGATCTTGGCCACGGGGGCGCACATGACGATTGGCTCGGATTGGATCTTGACGGACAACCCGAGTTTGTTTGATCCACTTGCACACTTAGTGGAGATGCTCGAAGTGCCAAGGTCGGGAGATAGGGAAGGGTTGACGAAGAAGCAAGTTGCTGCCCATGCGCTCTGTCGGATGATCACGCTGGGAGGAGCGGAGGCAGTGGGGAGGGAGAGGATGATTGGCAGTATCGAAGTTGGAAAGATGGCGAATTTCATCGCTCTCGATCGCGATTTGAGCGAAGGGGAGTTCGCCGGAGCGACGGTGCTGAAGACCTGGTTTGAGGGAAGGCAGGTGTACAGCGCCGTGGCAGGGCAGGTCGGAATATAGTAGAGAGTTGTGTTCATTCCTCCGATTGTACACGAAGCTGTTGCCATTTTCTTTGCATGTACGAGAAGCAATCCTTCATGTATCAACTTACATTCCTAGAATCCATGAACCCCGTCGCGTCACCCTCGAAGTTTCCTTCCACCAATCGACGCAAGAATTGTGCATGACTTTGAATCCACTCGGCCTCGCTCAGCCCTGCATATTTCTTCACGGGCTGCCCAGAACTCTCATCCCATCTTGAGACTGCCCAGTCCACCGTATATATGTTCCATTTCTTGGTCATAAAGGGGCCGGCGATCAAAATATAGAGCACGAGATAAATTAGGATCACGGCTGCACTGGCACCAATAAATATGCCAAGGTTTCGGAAGTATGTATAAGCCCAACGAGCCACGCCGGACCTGTCTTGGTCAAACAAGAACATCATGACCAGTGGCACCAGGCTGACGGCGAATACAAAGGCACAGAGTCCCCATAGCGCGAGGACCGGCCACAGCAGGGTATTCAGTATGAGCTCGCCTCGTCTGTGTTCGACACGTATTTGGTCAAGCGAGGAGGCTGGGTAAATGTCGACAGATTCATCGACGATGGTGAAACCAATGTCGAGCTTCCCGAGATATTGCGGGCGTAGTAAAGAGGTCACGCCAGTTTGGATAGCATCGAGGTCGATGCCGCTCACTTCTCTCGTCACGCGAAAGCTTTTTCGAAAACTCACTTCAGCACAATAGTGTTCGCACCACTCGAATAAGCTCCTCCCAGCGCCGACTCCGGCCTCGGGGTTGGAATCATTCGGAGTCGTTTCGACCTCCTGCATGACGGTTCCGCGATGTGTTCTAAAATCGTGTGGCGTGATGGAACAAATTCGCCAATCTTGGTCATTCTGTAAGCCGAAAAATCCTCGAAGGTCTAGTATGAAATTGAAGTCGATGATAGTACTGTTGGCATCAGCTGGACTGCGATGAGAGCCGCAGACTCTCATGTAAATCTGCGGAGGCACCTGGCTCAGATAATTCATGACGTAAGAATGTAGCTCTGCAGGATTGGCCAGTTGATCTGCTGCTCTCGCGCTTCTGCTACCGATGGTCCCTTGACTTGAGAACTCGGAGAGATTGTCGAGATTCACACTCCGTTTCGAATGAACGGTGATTCTGCTGAACGGGTCTTGAAGTGGAGCTGCATTGAGCTGTACAACGATCTTGACCGCCTCGCCATTGTCTGCATGCTGTTCGGATGCGCCGAGACCTGTGTTCTGGAGCAGTGGAATCTCGTACTCGTTCGGTTCGGAGTCGGCAGTTTTCGAACGAGGGATCTTTAGTTTTGCCATTTCGTAGCAGAAGTTGAGCGATTCGATGCGACTCCGTAGGCTTTACATGGGTGACGAATCTGGATCACGAACATTTAGCAGCGCGTCAATGGAGATATGTATTTACAACTTCGATGAGTCGAAATTAACATTGCAATTGCTGTCATGCGTATGCGTTGTGTGGCGGAGCGTGGCAGCTGAGAAGATCTTCCCAGTTGTGGGCTAGCGCACGTGGCGGAGTACGAAAGACGGGGTCCCAAATGAGACAAGTAATATCAGATTCGAAATCTCAAATTGATGGCACGAGAATATCCATCAAGTCCGTTGCGTCGCCTTGAAACTTATTCATAACCAGCCTGCACAGAAATTGAGCATGAGTTTGAACCCATTGCGCCTCATTGAGACCCGCATATCTCTTTACGCGCTGCTGGCCTTGAGATCCATCCCATTGCCACACTGTCCAGTCCACGTTGTAGATCGCCCACTTCCTCACACCGAAATGAGCATTTACCCATCTGCGGATTAGAGTAGCCAGGACTCCGATCGCGACACTTACGCATATCAGAGTGAGGAAAGTCCGAAAGTACAGAAAGGCGCCGTGAGCAACAACCGCCCATTCTTGAACCTCGCCAATAGCTAAGCCGATATGTAGTAACAGAATGCATGTTACAAAAACAAAGGCCACCGAGCAGATGCCAATGAGGCCAATCGCGATGAAGCCGAAAGTTTTGAAACACGCGTGAATCGCGCGCTGCTCAGCGACAATTTGATGAAGAGATCCTGGCGGATAGATATCGATGCGCTCATCGACCGTCGTAAAGCCAATTTCAATTCTTCCGACGTGATGCGAGTATAGCAAGGCGGTCACATGCGTTCTGAGCGCCGCAATGTCTAAGCCGTTGATCTTTCGGGTTATGCGGAAGGCCTTGCGAGGAGTTTTATAATTGCAGTAGTCTTCGCACCACTCAAGTAGGCTTCGTTCGTACCCAGACGGATGCTCGCTTGTTGTCGAGAGGAAAATTGTGGGCCGCGACGATCCACCATCATGCCTCTTGGCGCCGGAATTGTGGCTGCGCCAGTCCGGATGATCTTCTAGAGAAGTTTCAAGTAAAGCCAAGGAGTTGAACAAACTCCAGTTCGTTGATGCCTTTGAGCCAACAGGTGATGATGCTGGGAAGTTCCATGAAGATGTCTGCGATGGTTCTCCGCTACGCAATCTCCTTCTCCACCTCATAAGATAATGCCACGGATTTGTGAAGCGTCTGAAGATCCCTTCATTTTCCGTGGCAAACTGTTGAAAACTTGGATACTCCTCGCCCTGGCCGGTGGTCTCTGTGAATGTTCCTCGATAGGTGCGAATATGGTCTGACGCCACACTACACGTGTGCCATGTAGGATCATTATGTTGCCCTAGAAACCCTCGCATCGATACGACGAAATCAAAGTCAACGACCGCGTCATTTCTCTGGCTGTTTGTGCTGCTTCGTGAACTATCGCCCTGCGTCGCTGCCTGGTGACAGCCACGCACTCGCATGTATATGCGTGGCGGCATTGAACTGAGGGACTGAGTAATGTACGAGTAAAGTTCTCTGGGATCCATGAGTTGATCGTCCATTCGAGCACTAGTCAGCGATGTCCAGCCTTTGCTATCGCACTCTGACAGACGATCTGATTCCTTGCCGAGCACGTCGTGGAGTGTATATGCATCAAACGGATCATCTAGAGGTGCAGAGTTTATCTGCACTTTTACTGAGGTAGAGTTGGGAATACTACCTTGCAGCTGGCGAATGGATTCATCAGTGCTGTCTTCTAGTAGCGGTATCTCGCCTTCACTGGCGAAGGATCTTTCATTTCGCCCAAAACCATTGAGACCCACCATGGTCGCAGGCGGCGGGTCAGAGACGGAAGTCGACTGATAGCGAACGGACTTGGCAATGGAGGCTGGCAGTGGCATCTGCTCACTACAGGGAAGAGAGCTTTTGACAAACGACTCAACCAATATGCGACCGTGTGAAGAGAATCCTCAGCATTCGAGACGAGATTTGCGCATCATAAAACATCACAACGTCGGAGGTTGACAAGAAGGGTCTATATACGGCAAGCTTACATGACCATAGGAGTCGAGCGTGGCGCAGCCTGTCCTTCGAACTTTAATGGCGGCCCGCAGATGTATCGAGAGAGGGAACCACCCACAAAATGTCCGTGGACCCAGCCTTTGAGGATAACACCGCAGTCAGTCACATAACGTGCACCAACATGAACATTCATCATTATTAGCCAGACTAGGCGCGTTTTTTGCGCCAGGCAAGCCCGCCCTCAAGTCCCACGAAACGCCGGCCGAGTTCACCAGCGGTTGACCGCCTGGCAGCTGTCTCAACGGCAATCCGTCCCCGCTGAGTTATGCCCTAATTGCCGCCCACATGTGTACAAACAAACCTACCACGTTGGGGACCAAAACAATGGCAAAATTTTGGCCCGTAAATCACAGCAAGATTTGCCTTTTTCTTGTCCCCGACGTGCCCTACCAAGGTTCTGCTGTACTGTCACGTGAGAATTTCTAACAACAAGGTTGCGACACGCAACTGCACACCAGGCGGGGTTTCTCCTTCTAAACCATCGAACACTTTTGGGATGAAATGACTACTGGAAGCACAGTCCCGTATTGTTTGATCATTGAAAGGCACGTTCGGTGATGGCGCCTTGTGCGTTTCATCAATGGGGGATGAGAGACACCATTCACACAACAGATTACGAAGGCGTCAAATAATTTCTACTGGGTGTCGAAATCAATGTTGACTATCACGGGTGAACTTGGGTCGCTGATGGAGGATGTCTACTAGTTATATACAAAAGAAATTCGCCTAAAACAATGCGTTATTCCCGCTGTGAGAGCCTCCATCTACATTTCCCGATAGTAGGCTGTGTTCGAAAAATATGACATGGAATTATCATCGCCACGATTATTCACCTATTATAAACTATATTGAACGTTTCTTGGGTTTTTTTCGCGCACCTCGATAGGTGTCATTCCGGAAATGCATTCTGCTCAAACATTTCAAGCTCTCGGCTGTCAACTTAGCGTGCGAGGCAGTTTTCGTTATAGTTTACATGGAGATTGTTATAATCAATCCTTCTTGGGTCTCCTAAGCGACTATGGCTTGTCGCAGCTGCATACCAGCAGCACGTGAACGGTCCTGGTCGAGGGCTTTGTACAAGTATACGGACTGTCCCATCGATGGTACATTCTCGAAGATTTGACGGGAAGCCTACAAATCCGAACACACAAGTTAAAGGGTCGTTAACGTCAGAAAAGACGCAAAGCGAATTGCGATCGCTCTTAGAGCTACCCATGTCTCCACTTTCCCTACGCCGAGCCTCGATAGACGATATACCTTGAGTGATAGATCCTTTGAGTCACCTAAGCGGGAGAAGAATTACGGGTCACAAATTGTCGAGCAGTGCCAGATACGAAAATCATTGCCAGACAATTGATGCCGACCACCTCTTAGGCAATAGTGGAGGATTGTCAGATTCATCACAGCTCGAGGGCCACTCCACGTACTCCTCGGTCTGACGAGGCTCGTGTCTTTGCAAAACAGCTTATACTGCCCTAAATCTCGCCCAAAAGTCGTGAGATGTATGTTCAATGATCTACAGAAATACGGCACTAGCGCCTTTAGATCCGCACGTTCCTTCCAACACGAGTGATCATTCGAAACCTTTTCTGAACTACAAGTGCTTGCTTTATGGGCACAAATGTACGTTCCGTAATCATCACATGCTTCCGACAAACAGACATGTTGAGCAGGTATGATGATGCGACATAACAAATATAATATAGCACAGGATAAAGCTTCCCCTACGAGACCTCTTCGTGCAAGAAGCCGCTTTGAGAGCTTCGCCACCATGATCTTTCCCTTGCAAGATACGTTCTGAGAGAAGCAACAATGATGGCGAAGCATGATGGTAGCGTGAGTGTCAGATTGCTAAGATCTGCTCCATCACGGTCTTATTAGTCTCCTACAGACAATGTCGATGAATCGACACTGCCTTTTCATAATGTCGAGAGGGGATTAGATTATGTCGGATGATGTTTCCTCCGACACTCGTCAGCCCTAGGGAGTAAGCATTGGCGAGACTATACTGTCATCAAGTGGATAACAAGGGCTTGCACATCCCCTACGTGGCTGAGCGAACATAAATATAACGACTTGACCTCGCCTTCGAAACTCTGCAACTCTACCTCACCTCTTCATAAAGGACAGCCCATTACAGCGCAGGAACCGAGGCCAACAAACAAGATGCAGTTCACATACCTCATTTCACTCGCCACGCTGGCCGCGACTACGATCGCAAGCCCCCTTCCTGCTTTTTCGGGCAGCCCAGCAGAGGATGTTGTCGTTCCCAATTGTGGACCCTTCTTTTGTCCTCCTCCGGTGAAGCCTGATGAGACAAAGTCCGACCCCGTTGTCTCACGTAACCCGGCAGAGGATGTTGGCGCTCCATGCGGCCTAGAATGTCCCCCTTCGGCCGCGACTGTGGCGGTTGATGCGATCCCGGTAGCTCCACGCAACCCAGTACTGGAGAGGGACGTCATCGGTTGCTCCTTCGAAACTTCAGAGGCATCCGGTGGGCAATCTGGCTGGGTCTGTCACCATTGAGCCGCGGCTACAGATGCAAAGCCCGTCTCTGTCGCCCCCACGTGAGCCAGTGGAGGACATCTGCAGCCATCAATATTCTCCATTGAGGTATGCAGACTGGGGAGGGTTCTTGTTTCATCACGTAGACTGATCCATCTCCAGGGCTATTCGCAGAATGCCGTTGGACACGATCACTATTCTTTCGAACGACAATGAAACGGAGCCAGATCGTCGCACATTATTGCGGCGAAGTTCTGTTGAGACGGGACGTGTTTGATGAAAAAGGGCACGGCTGACGTGATGTCTCGTAACATTTCCAAGAACCATAGCAATTCGATTGAAAGGACTTGTCTATTATCCTTTGACAGCGTGTGATTGACATGCGTTGTATCACGTGACATTGGATTTTGGAGAAATGCCCAAAATTAGTCGAGGTCTTCTTCTGTTCACCAATTTTCGTAGGCATATTGCACAATACAGAATGGACCGTCGGCACCCCGAATAATGAAGAAATGGGTCGCCGACAGGACTAAAGCAGATCGGCGTTGCGCGTGGTTCTGTTTCCATCTGGAAAAGCAATAGTGCCCAGGTGGTGGTGTAAAGCTCCGTGCACTTGGAAGCGAGAAGCCCTGCTTGTTCCTCCGTCAGAATCGCTGACTCGTACTAAATACGACGTACATATTGAAACGTTCAGGCATGGCGAAGATGATGACCTTTTATTCTTTGATTATACGAGCACCATTCGCTACGTATGTATCTCAAGTGCAGGAAATCTGGTGTGTTTGCACACTTTGCATAATTTATGTAATCACAAATGTGCAGGAGTCCACTTTCTTCATAACTTGGGACATACTTTCGCCGTGGTCGTCGAAGGGCAACGCGCATAGGTTTCCCGTGCGCTGCTGCGATTGTAAACGTCTCACTCGGGAACACTCGTTTCCTTCATATCCTACTACCGTTGAATTACCCGTGCTATCGTTTTTTGTGCAATCGATCTTGAAGCTGGGAATTGCGCTCGTTCTCGTTGCGTGACGCCTCGTGCATCCATCCCTAGATCGCCAATTCTCTGGACGGAGTCAGCGCAAGCTGACTCGGACAGTCACAAGGAATGAAAATGACTTAACAGCCCCTGCTCTGCGCGCGCGATGCGCGATGCGACGATGATGAATCTATACTAGAATGATTCACATATATATAATGATGCGACCATTCGTCTGTCGCTTCCATATTCATTCCCAAATTCAAAGTCACTGCCAGATAATCCTTCATTTGATCGCTACAGATCACAATTCGTATCTCTTTTCCACTCTTGCAAAATCTCTCATATCAATCATGGTTATCAAACAGAATCCAACAATCAAGCTCCAGATCGGAGACGAAGTGAACGCCTGGGGTCACAAATTCACCTGGACAGATCGTCACATCTCCGAGGAAACCTACAAATACCGAAGATACTCCTACGACGAGCTCGGCGAACAAGCGTATAAAGCCCTGATTCAACTCCGTACATCCAAAGACCAAGACCTCTACGCGCTGTTCAAAGAGAACCGCGACCAACACCCGGTCCTCCAGAAATTCTGGACCGAAGTCTCCTCGACGCCGGCTTGGGTGGACTGGGACGCAGTGGGTCGAGGTCAAGACGTCTTCAATCGGTATGGCATGGCCATCACGCTGGGTCTCGCCTACCAGTCGCTTCTCGGAGCAACGGGGAGTAACGGTCGATCGGCCGAAACACTCTCTCGAACCGGCGGTTTCGATCTGAATTCCGTGCGGAGGAGATTGATGGAGACGACGCAATTCATCATGCAGTGCACGGAGTCCGTCGCGAATTTACGCCCGGATGGTGACGGTTTCATTTCCATCTTGCGGGTTCGTTGGCTGCATGCTGCCGTACGTCGGCGTATTTTGGATCTCGTCGCAACGCGGCCTTCGTATTACTCGGTGGACGAGAATGGCATTCCCATCAATGATAGTGACAGCAGGTACACTATCGTGACCTTCTCCTCGACCGTCATCTGGCAATCCCTTCCACGTCTAGGTATCCATCTCAAGCCCCAAGAGATTGAAGACTACCTCGCGTTGTGGCGCCTTATCGCGTTCTACATCGGCACTCCGCATGACGAGTTCGCGCAGGCAGTGACGGCCAAAGCGACCTTGGATTCGATGTTGCTGTTCGAATACGACCCGACAGAGACGTCCAAACGTCTGGCCCGCAATATCATCCGTGGCCTAGAGAATAATCCGCCAGCGTACGCGTCGCGGTCGCTGCTGGAAACGTACACTCGCTGGTTGAACGGCGGTGAGCTCAGTGATTCGCTGGGCATCGGAAGGCCTCCGTGGTACTACTGGGTCATCATATCCAGTCAAGTGGCCTTGACGTCTATCGTGTATAACTTGGCGAGAAACATTCCCGCTGTCGACGGCTACCTGAGTCGTCAATTTCGTCGAGACGTGTGGCGCGCAGTGCGGGAGAAAGAGCGCGGCGGGCTCGATGTGCTTTCGCTCTTCACCTTCCGATTGATTCCGGAGCTTAGTGCGGCTGGCAAGAAGGTGGAACCAGATGTTGTAGAGCGAGGTGCTGGCTTCGTTTTGACCGCAGATATGGTGGCGATCCTGGTCGCGCTGGGATGGGCAGCGGTTTTGGGTACGACAGTGGCAGCAGTGTGGCATGTGAGCTCTTGAATCATTAGTCGCAAAGTGTGATTGAAGCCTTAACTTTTACAGATCATGTCTAGAAAGCATCAACATTCAAATAAACATGGTCCATGGAATTGCTGGCGTCTGGTCCTGATCATTGAGCATAATTTGATGGTGAGCAGACGAATCCTGAGGGACTTGAACCGTGTTCCAATCCTGGATCCGCATCGTGACGGGGTTGAAGATCCGCGTGGTATTCGGCGGCAGCGGCCTAAATCCCCAATTGCTCAATCGCGAATATGTCGAGAGAAATTCGTGCGAAAAGCTATATCTGTCGGCCAAGGGATCGAGCTTGGCGATATCACGGACTTGAAAGCGCCAGTCGAGCACCATGTCGGAGAAGAACCGATGGACCATCCACTCGGTAGCATTGCTCACATCGTAACGCAGCATATGGTCGCGAACTGATGGCCTTCGTGATTGTTAGGCGAAATTGTGTGGACTGGCGTGCAGGCAATCTTACCACATGAAGTAGTCGATAAGTCTGGCGTGGGCTTTGGAGCATTGCAGAGCGCTGGTTCAAGCCTTCGATCAACATTGTCTCCCAACGATATTCGGGGGGTGTACTCACGTAGGCCGCATGAATGAAGGCGGAGCTGCGGCGTCGGTTTGGCAAGCATTCTATGAGACGTCAGGAGTGGCTGTGCGAGGAGAACCCAAGGCTCACGAAATCCAGACGACTAACCAAGAACATGGATCGAAAGACCTTCAACACTGCGATGCGTTCAGCAGGTCCAGTGTCTCTCATGAGACTAAGGTCCACTTTCTCTGCCACCTGCCATCCAATGTCCAGAACGTGTCGTGCACGAACATCCGGCCATCCATGAATCACAGCGCGGATGTTGATGTCGTCGTCCATCGTATCGTCTAGCCGTCCCGCTTTCTTGCCCTGCTCCTCGGCCCAGACAGTGAGACGGTTCAGATGTGCGAAGTAATTCCCATCGTCGACTTGACCCATCTGTGCCTCCAAATTGGAGCTTATCTGATCAGATCCTGGTTTTGAGGACGGAGAATTGTCTATGAGGGTCTCTAGATCAATAGAGACTCGCTCGCCCATGGTCCATTCCTCTACCCGGTTGGGGATTGCAGGACTTGCCTGTGTAACCACGAACTCATCATCATTATCTGTCGGACTGGCAGCAACAGACCCACGAGCAGTTCCGGTGGGAGCGACCTTTGTCTCCTCGACAAGCCTTTCAGCGAGGTTATGCACTTTGGACAAGGTGTTCAATAGATTCTGATGCGACGCCTGCTGTTTCGCGACCGCTTCCCTGAGCGCAGCATTATCGCCATCGCAGGACAGCGACTTCCACTGTTCTACCTGCTGCTCAAGTTGTTCGATGCGCGTTTTGGTCCTCGCGCGGCTGACGCGTTGGGCGTGCCTATCGCTGGTGCGCTTCCGCTCGCGACTTGCAGTACTTCGCGAAGTCATCTTCGTCGCTGTTGGTCGGATGTGATGACATTGTCCAACTCACGATGTGCACACAGTTACTGCTGAATCGAGTCTCGTGACTCGAAGTTGTTCTATGGCAGGCTGGGGTAAATCGATGGCCTGCGGTCGAGCTCCGAGGCAGACATCTTGAATTTCACTTATTAGGGTTATCCAAAGTCATGAGATTCATCAGCAACTTTTTCAGCAACTTTTCGGAAAATGCACACCTGGGCGAAATGCATATAAGCAATAAGTAGTGGGGAGTATTTGTCTTCTCATTTTTAAGAGCCGCAGATTGATTTCATAACGCAGAATTCAAAATTCTCATGATTGACAATGCCCGAGTGAACAAAGAGTTGTTCGTACAGCATGAATAGCACCTGGTCAATGTCGTAAGCCAGGTGAGCTTCTCCTATGGACTCGGCTCGTCTGCTCCACTCGTCCTTCAATGCACCGTTTTGAGTGCACAGTATTGAGATCTCTACCTGACCGCCACTCGTCAGGCCACGTTCAAGCTCCAGGGCAGTCGGAAGCTGCGATGATTCGGAACGAACCTCACAGGCAGTGAGAATGCGACTCGAGGGAGACTGACCTCGCTACTAGTGAGACAGGCGTCTTACCGACGAACTGTGAATGTTATGTCACTCGGAAGCCCCGACACTGCTGAGCCACGCGATCACTGTTCAACATCTGGTCCATTCGCTTAATTAATGTATAAAATTTGTAGCGGTCATATCCCTCTCTTGACCAGATCTAGCATAGCTCCAGCCCGAATGCGAAACTCTGGATCTGAGCAGTTACCGTATTCAGTATGTGGGAGCGACCTAGTTTTTCTCACGTGTGGAAGGATGAAAACCATGGATGATTTAGTGAATCCGTATTTCGAGATTCCAGCATTGGGTCATCACTGATGAGTATACGGGCGATGATTAGAAATGCAAATCCTGAGATCGAGGCTCCGAGTACCGCCTCTACGAACTGACCAACGACGTCGTCGAAATTGATGCGCATAAATCATCTGACATACTTCATTGCGCCATTCGGGTCCCAATTCGCAAGTAGTTGCGTCCTGTTCACACCGCAACGCCGGATGAGCGCGAAGAGGCTGAGCGGGTGTGCTTGTCAAAGTCTCGCGGGCATGCTGGCTGCACGCACTGCAGGTGGGTCGTGAATGGGCGATGCACACTACTGTACTGTACCTGTACTTTCCAAACGCCACGTCGCGGAGAGCGCGATGGCGGGCGTGTACTTTATTAGTTCGTGTTCCACGTGGCATGCCGTCTAGCGAGCGATCATACGAGAGACAGATCCGCGATGTCATGAGACGGCCAGGTGTGTGTTACTGTCGTGATGAGCCCGTATGTACCTAATAGAATCGGTCTGCAAGCCACGAGACCATATGGGCGTCGAGAAAGAAATACGCGCGCTATCCCGGTTGGGAAGTGAAATGGCCGCGCATCTAGGCACCAAATCTTCTCGAGTGCTGACAATGCTGATTCCTGCGCGAAGCAGGATTTCATGAGAGCACTTGAATTTACTAGGCACCGATCTGTTGAGACCGTCACAATTTAGTCCAAACGGAATCTGTGTCGCTATGATAGGCGGAAGAGCAGGAGGAGAACAGTCCTGTATCCATGGAAGCAGGTGGTAGGGAATACAGTACAACACAGTCCCTACCTAGTTGTTCACTCGTCCGCACCTGGGGCAGGTGGGAAGTCAGCTCGAGGCGCGCCTGTGCCAAGCAACCTTGGAAGCCACAGCTCGAGGATCAGGAGAGCGGGAGCGGCACTCCCGCCTTTTCGACAACATCTGGGCAGCTATCGATCACAGGGACGTCTAGATCTCCTGATGCAAGACATTCGAAAATCCAGATCCATTATGTAATTTCGACAATGCATCCTTGAATGTCTCATGGCACCACCCGTCTTTTCGAACGCTTGATGGTGTCGACTAGCTTAAGTCTCGCTAATATCAATCTGCTTGGCGGCGCGTGCGAAACGCCATGTGGCTGTCCGATCCACCCTGAACGGACGGACCTGGCGCCGCGATGCATCGCATGCCATGTGTCGAGATTGCTTACATGGCATGGTCGGCGAGCCTTACCACCTAGAAACCCATCTACATCGCTTGGCGAAGTATAGTGTGCACTTGTGGCTTCAATGAATGGCGTTGCCAATGTTCGACCTCCCCTGTATCTCGCTCTCCTCGTCCCGTCCGCTCATCAAGCCTGATCGGCCGCGCCGCACCGACTTGCCCTCGACATCCTGGCATTTCCAACATCTTCTCATGCAATCGAGCCTTGGCATCCGATCGCCTCGATACCTCAGCAGCAATGGTTCGACCTCAAGCGACCGCTGTGTCCGAGATGGCGTCGAGCATAGCAAAACGCATGTCCGCTATTCATGAACAATGGTTGTTGGAGTGAGCATAGGCTGGCTTCCAGATGATAAGTGGACATAAATACCCACGATCGCCTCGCCGCTTCTAAGATGCCATCCCATAATTACCACTTCCAGCATCATCATTGCCAACGTCGGCGGATTGACTTGTTGCGAGTCGAAGCCTTCACCTGATCGACCATCGACCTCTGCATCATGCTTCGCCTCACGGCCTTAGTGCCAGCCTTTGCCGCTCTGATTGCTGCACAATCAGTGACCGTGACGGATGGTGTCACCTACTCGGCACTGCCCACTCCAGATGCTCTGCCTTTCGACGATCTCTTGGGCTTGCCTCCGCCTTCATTCACCTCCCATGCGGGCCTCGAATCGGAGATCATCCCGTATGCCACTGCCACGGCTATCCAAGCTGTCGTGGCTGATCAGACGGAGAATCCGCTCACCGTCTACCCGGCCGTGACCGCCATTCCGATCAATGCTGCCGGCGAGGATGATGATGATCTCGTGAAGCCGACCACCACTGCTGCTTTGGGCAGGCGAGGACTGGAGGCACGAACTGCCTGCGCTCCTCAGGCTACCATATCCAACTACTACAGTGTCAACGTCGACAGCTACAGTGCATTCAAGGCCGACCCGACCATCTCATCGGTCGCCCTTGCTGCTCCGACTCCTTCCGGTTACACTCAGAACTTTCGCAACCTCGCTGGAGCTAGCAACGCTCTTGGGTACCTGGGATATGCTGTCGTGAACAAGGGACAAACCGGTTATGACGTTCAATGGTGTGCCAACAAGTGTAACTCTATCTCGGGATGCCTGAGCTTCAACATTTACATGGAAAGAGACCCTGTCCAGGAACCAGGCGGAGCCTGTCAGAACCCTCCGGCTTTCGCGAATATCAAGTGCTCATTCTGGGGTAGTGGGTTGACTGCTGCGACTACCACCCAGAACCAGGGTCAGTGGCAAGCTGGCTTCCAGGTAGCAATCGCTGGCTCAAACGGCTACACTTCTTGGAAGCTTGGTGGTGCTATTCCCAACTACGGGAGCCCCCAGAGCTTGAACACCTCGGCCATGAACGCGCCCCTGGATGACTGTGCTGGCACTTACACGTACCTTGGCTATAAGCTATTCCAAGAGGGACCTTTCAACCCCCTTCTCTGCTCTGCTGCTTGCGATGCGCAGACTAAGTACAACTTGGAAAATCCCCCAAAGACTGGCAAGCCCGTCAAATGCGCTGCCTTCGGCACCTACATCTTGACGATGACCAATAAGACTGGTTCCTACCAGCAAGGTCAGATGTGCACTCTGTACACGTCATTCTGGGACAAGGTTTACGCCAAGAACGTGGTGTCGTACGACGATCGTATTGGTGCGAAGTACACCTACAGCTACAGCTTCTTCTACAGCCGTCCGGACGTCCAGCCTATCTGCAAAGCGGACATTAGCTCTCTTCAGGCTAGTGGTGGTGATTTCTGCACATCGTATCTAGGATACGTCCAACCAGTTACTGTCACGACCACCACAACCACTCCGGCCCCCAGCGTTACCACTGCCACCCAAACCTCAAGTACGACCGTAACAACAGCAGATATCTATTGGAAACGTCAAGAGAGTAGCAACACCGATGCCCTCACAGTCGATGCTACAACTACCTTTGCGACCGTGGACTCCGTTCCCGCGTACAGTGCTGTCGTTTTGGGTATGGTCTCTCAGACCATCACTGCAGCCAATGGCACTGTCCCAACCGGTGCTCCCGCCAACATTGTTACGAGGCGCGCGCTCGTGGCACGTGCCGTTGCAACGCCAGCCAATGTTGTTGGCTGGCCTGCTACCCGCATCTCCGAGGCCTGCTCCGCCGTTGCCACTGGGACGTCGACATCGACAAGCATCACGGTGGCGCCGACTCCAGTGACCACGACCACAACCACCACTACAATCACTAGCACGACACTCAGTGGTTGTATTGTGCCAACTGTCGCACCTGGCTACAAAGACTTCACTCCGATCTGGGGTACCTGGGAGAATGGCCAGATCGGTGGCAACCAGTATGCAGTCGCCTACGCAGAGGCGACCGTTCAGCTGCCTTTCTCCGTTGGCGTTGGCGGGATACTCAGCAACACCATCGCAGTCGGTAGCAACGGTTATATCAGTATCCAAGACGTCTATCTCTATGCTTTCGCTGGCCAAGGCGGTGGTCTTTATATCTATGGTGGTGGCAGCAGGAACGGAGTCTTCTACCGAATCCAGGGTCCTGTCGGTCAGCGGACCGTTGTCTTCTCTTGGTATGTTGGAACCAACAATTACGGCCATCAACAGAATCATTTCACCATCACACTTTTCGAGAATCGCCCAGGCTATGCGCAGTACAAGTACTACGATGTCGTCATGCAGCCCGGCCCTTCAGCCTTCATTGCTGTCGCGATCGGGGAAGAATCCAATACCGTCGTCCCGTACGGTACGGAACTCGGGAACGGGCAGCAATTCGACGTCTATGTGCCTGGCAACATTGCGACTATGCGGACGGCGAGCTCGCAGCACGATCGCGTCGAATGCTGCGTCATGGCGTATTGGCATTCCTGCACCGAATGGCAAGAGCCTCGTCTTGGATCTTTGGCTCCAGCCCTCTCTGGTTGAAAGAATTCGTCCAGCATAAAGCGCGACGGAGGATTGTCAACAGGTCGCATGCAAAAGTTGCACAGCACCTGGCATGAGGAACGTTTGCATAACTATCAGCATCGGGGGGACTCTCATTCAATTGGTTCACGAGCGCTTGCATATCCTGTACCTACACACACTATGAGTATTATGAACTTTTAAAAAAATGCATCATGTTTTGTTCACATTCTTTTTCTCATTGATTATTGCGCATTTTGATTACCATCCGAGGAGGGCGAACTCTGTCGCATTCCGCTGCTTGGCTTAGTGTGAGAGAGCGGACAGACTCCCGACATCTGCATCAACGACGCCCCACAACGGAAGCTTTCCGCAAGATATAGTTCAGTCCGCAACCAATGAGCAGCGAAGTCTTCGGCCGAGTTTCATCATTTATCTTGAATCATACATATTCTTTAGGTCATGTCGAATCCAAGATAGCAGCCAATGAGATGTGCTCCGGTGTCATGGGAGACCTGTCCTTTGCCGCGCTGGCCCATCGAGTCGCACACCAATCCTGCGCAATATCCACTATATTTTTTTAGATTTGCATGATATCAGCTACTGGATGTGCAATCCGATATTCTTTCATCTTCACATCAGGACATCCAAAACGCTTAAGTCGACTTGTTGTCATGGCGGAAACGAGCGGTCTCCCCCCGGTGCGCATCGGCACTCGACGCTCAAACCTCGCCGTGGTCCAGGCCGAAGGTGTTCGGGCCGGCCTGCAAGCCATTGCTCCCGATCGGACCTTTGAAATAGATGCCATCCGTGTCCTCGGAGATAAGGATACAGAGACTGCATTATATGCTTTTGGCGCGAAGAGCCTGTGGACGTCGGACCTAGAGAAGAAACTTGTTACCGGGCAACTCGATGTAGTTGTTCACTGCTTGAAGGGTTTGTTCGATCATTTCAATGATCTGAGAAACGAGCAATCTAATACTGCGGAAATTAGATATGCCGACGGCTTTACCGGACTCGTGCGAATTGGCTGTCATCCCGCTCCGCGACTCTCCTCGCGATGCTCTGATTGTGAAAGCCGGCCTGCCCTACACCAGCCTCGATAGCCTACCACAAGGCGCTGTTGTAGGCACTTCATCCGTGCGAAGATCCGCACAACTCAAACGACTCCATCCTCACCTCAAATTTGCCAACATTCGCGGAAACGTCGAGACGCGGCTGGCGAAGCTTGATGATCCCAACGGCGAATTCACGTGCATGATCATGTCTGCCTGCGGCTTCGAGCGCATAGGTCTGAGTCACCGTCTCACGCAATACCTGAGCTCCAAAAATGGCGGGATCTACCACGCGGTTGGTCAAGGCGCATTGGCGCTTGAGATCCGTAAGGGTGATGCTCAGACACTGGGACTCATCCAACCTTTAGCGGACCGAAGCTCAACGCTGGTCTGTCTCGCAGAACGTGAACTCATGCGGAGGCTCGAGGGCGGCTGCAGCGTCCCGATTGGTGTCGAAAGCGACTGGCTCGACGAGGCGGGCCATGTCTTGAACTTGCGAGCCATCGTAGTCAGCCTCGATGGCTTGCAAGCAGTAGAGGAGTCTTTGAGTGAAAGGGTGTCGGAGGTCGATGAAGCTGTGGCGCTTGGTCAGAAATTAGCTGCGAAGTTGGTTGAGGCTGGTGCAGGCAAGATTTTGGACAAGATTAATGCCAATAGACCGGCGAAGACATGATGCTTCGATCGCTTCTATTGGCGTGCATTGAAGGGGACTTTGGAGTGAAGGGGCGGAGGCGGGCGCCTAATTAGGCGCCCGCTGACAGGCCGCCCAGCGTGCGAAACAAGCAGGCCCAAGATTGCAATTTTAAGGTTGGGATTGAAATAAACTTCTCGTCATCATCTGAAATGACGATGCCTATAAAATTATCCACAATTTATCTCAAGCATCGTGCAAAACAAACCATGGATGCGGGAGCCGGTCGCACTGAATCATTGATGGACTGCAGCGCGACAGTAACAATCCTTGCGTCCACGGAATTGTTTGTGTCTTTCTTCAGATTGGCTTTGACGACAGTGTACAAGCATTGTAAATCCTTACAACCGGAACAAGTAGCGACCTCGACGACAAACGTACAGTTCGCGCTCGACCGCAGATAACACGATGTCTCGGACGAATATCAGCAACCTGCCTCTGGAGCTTGTCGTTCACGCCATGGGTTTATTGAGCACCCCGCAAGACCTCTGGGCACTGATCAACACCTCGGAATTTTATCATCACGCCTTCCAATGCAGTCGCACCCACTATCTTGGTGGCCGTGATTCAAACGCAATGCCGTATGAAAGTATTCACTACGCTGCCACTGCGTGCAAGGCCGGCGAGATTGCGAAATCATGGTGGGTCAACAGCCCAGGAGCATACTTCGTCGAAGCACGCACCGAATTCCTGGAGAATTATCGGCAAGGTCGTCAGTCCGGAGATTAATTTTCTCAAAATGACGATCTATTGTTGTCCATGTATCAACTTTGGTGGATTTTAAATAATTTCATCGTGCGCTTCGTACGCCGGGCCTTCGACATCGCTCGTCAGACGCTGCCTACAATAGACAACCATGCTGACCTCTCGCTCAGCATGATTGAGCTTGATCGGCTCCAGTCTAGCTTCTATTTGCACGAAACCTTCCGGCGACTCTTCCTTGCATTTATCGAATACAGCGAACACGAAAGCGTTAGCAGTGATTTGACAATTTCAACGGAAGCACACAAGTTCCTGACACCGCGTCGACCTTGGAAGAAGGAGATGCTTCTCTCCGTTCATGAGTACCTCTCCGAATTCACCAAGGATATTCTCAACGACACCAGAAACTACCTAGTCCGTTAGATCTCCGAGGTGGCTTACGACTTAGCTGCCAAACCCGGCGCGAAATTGATCGAGGAAAGGCCACTGTCAAAGCTTCAATTAGAGCTGGAAGAGAGCGGACTGGATCTATTCGACGAAGACACCCAATTCAACACACGGCGTCATGCCTACTTTGTCGGACGAAGTCTTCCATCCCTAAAATGAATTTCCACCTTGAAGGATAACGAGCGAGTGCATGTTATCGCCAAATACTCCATGGCCGAATGCAATTCTTCGATCTCTCGTATCCTCTCGGGTGGCAACACATCGCCAGATTCCGGCAACGACGACCAGGGACGCACGCGCGAAGATGGGGCCGCAAACCTTGCAACCATTGGATGGACATGGGCGGAACGCAATAAACTCACATCGATGCCCCATGATTGGCTAATGAGGTACTCCTTACGGAGCATGGGCTATGTGTTTTGGGATGCTAGACGGTTACTAGACGAATGGAACATCTCTGAAGTTTCGTCTTGTACACTCAATTTGATTGCACGGGACAACATCGATGATTACAGACCAGAAGACTCGCAAGTCTTCGTAGAACACCGTTTCAAAGACGTTCCTATCACGACTCGAATGCTGGATCACCGAGCGGACGACAGCATTTTTGCCCGCATAAAGCTCAGCCCCGAATACGACCCGTACAACGACGAGATATGCGATGGTGAGAACGGTGACGGTGTGTGTCCTCCAATAACATTTTCCCAGAGAGAGAAGGAAGAATTAAACATTGGATATTGAATATCTCGGCACTTTGGCCAGGGAGATGTTGATCAGACTGGGCAGTCAAGGGCAGCAGTGCAGATAGGTTGAATGACCCTGACACGGCCGGAGCGTCCCTGATACTTTCCTTAAAATATGCTTCCGATTGTTAAAAGGCGCCGCAAGTTCAATCTTGTTCATTCCCGTACCATGGAAGCAATCATTGTCGATTCTTTTGGACAAAAGTCGGACACCAAGTCGTGCTCAGAATCCTCCTTTTTTCGAACGTTCGCCTGCGTTGCAAGTCTGATACACCGCGGCAACATGCACGGACAGCGGCTGAGGCCGGGCGCCTCGCGCCCCTCCACCAGGCTCGCGAGATCGAAGGATTGTGGCACATTGCCCCGATGCCTCTTCTCCTTGTCTTGCAGAGTTCAAATACAAGGTTGCTATTCAAATGCCCTGAAGCCATATTCTTGAATCCTTTCTTTTAGCTCGGTCCCTTGAGCGCTGCGGGGCGTCTTGAGCTCAGCGGACAACATGAGCATGTGCAGCACGCCGGAATCAACCCGGATGTCTCATTCAGGCTTCAATAAGCTTCCGCCAGAACTCGTTGTACAGATTGTCGAATCGCTGGACACACCGCACGATCTTTATAGCCTCATCGTAAGCTCAAAGTACGTCTACCAGACATTTCAATTTAGCCGAGTTGCCATCCTCGCCACAGTCATGATGAACGCCTTGCCACATGGGAATATTTACCTTGCCGTTGCAGCTTGCAAAGCCGCTGCCACATCGAAGGCATGGTATGCCGGAAACGACCACAAGAGTATTTCAAAGCAGCGAGAAGAGCTTCTGGTGAGCTAACACGATGGTCACGCACTCCAACCTTTGATGTTGCACAATTACAGCCTCCTTATTTCTTTGTACAAATTATGGTGGTTGCTTGATTACTTCATGCATCTACTCGAAGCGAAATCGTTGCGTGTAGCTTCTCGCAAGCTATTGCGGGCGCAGAATGCGAAACGGGGCATGAGTCAACCCGAGAAAAGCAGGATTCTGCGCTCATTCTTGAATTTCGAAATATACCGTCGAATCACGCCAGGTCGCCAAACGGGTGGCAATTGCCACGAAGCATCCGATCAGACATTGAACTTCTTGAAGAGGTACCAAGCATGGCAAAGGGAAGAGATACTCGCCGTGGAGGAGTTTCTCGTTGAGGCTGCAAAGGACGTGATTAGAAGCGCCCGAGAGCACACGCATCGCCAAATATCCAGCGTAGCGTATGAGTTGGCTGCACAGCCTGACACAGTATTGGCACCAGTATCACTAGGGGATCTCGGTGCTTTGATAGAACTCAATGGATACGATCCGTTCTGGCATGGCTTTCCCCCATGCGCAAGATCATTGCATTACTTCGCATCCAGAGGTCCGCCTTTCATGAAATGGTTGTCAGAACCTTCTCCTGGCAATCAATTGTACATCGTCGATCTATTGGCTACAGCAAAATGCCACCCGTCTATTCTGGAGTGCTTGCATCGAGATGACGACCAGTTGACCACGGCAGATGATGCAATTTGCGAGGTCGGTGATGAAGAAGTACCCCAAGAGGACAACTCTCTCGATGGTCCAAGCTGTGGCTGGAAATGGGCAGAGACCCATGATCTTATTAATGGCGAGTTCAACCTACTTAAGCGCTACGAGCTACGAAAGATGGGGTACTGCTTCTGGGATACCCGAAGGCTAAATCAAGATTGGAACTTCTCTGCACTTTCACCTTCAGGGCTCCAGCTCGTGCCACGAAGTCAGAATGATGATGGCGAGACCTGGCTGAAGGAGGAGCCTGAATCTGGTTTCAGGGCATATTTCCAAGGCCTCGATGTGCCTGTAAACGTTCTCAACATCAAATTTAGGGATTTTATTGATCGATTAGAAGAAGGGAGAGACTTCAACGAGGACGAAATATACCCGTTCTCGCCGCCATTCTCGGAACAGGAGATCAAGTTGTTCAATTTCGAATATTGAAACCAGGAAGAATAACCTCGAAGCGGACTAAAGGGACAAATGCAAGGTTGCCATAAGTTGAAAACCTCATTCGATCTATCTCCAGGACAATTCCCCACGATCCTCAGATCTGTGTGCCGTTGAGTCCAAGCGATATGCTTGCACTTTCTCCGTCATCAAACAGAGACGCAAAGACATTGATGAATGTAGAAGACGATACCACACGGGCACATACAGGATGTAAGGAATGACGTCATTCGAAAGAGATCAATGACCTCAGTCATGCTGTAGATCGCATGAAAAACAACCGGGCAACATTGCATTCAAATGAGATTACAAACTGCCGCGAATCAGATCGCCAACGCACAGGTTTTGTATCCTCGCGGCGCATCGCGGCAAGGATGTCTCATCGAAGCGAGATTGGCCATCCGGCACCAGATTCGCTGCATAAGTTGCACACCTACTACTATTCATCAAGCACATCCTCATACGAGGTCCGCACCGTACAACTCCCACTGCCACCTCGTTCCATCCTGGTCCGCACAACGCATTCCGGGATCTGCTTCACCGACGTTCACGCGAAGCCGAGTGGCTGCGGGCTCGGCCATGAGGGCATCGGAATCGTCTCGGCTGTCGGCATCGGCGTCGCATCGGGGCAATTCAAGCCTGGAGATCGCGTTGGATGGGGCTGGCTGAATTCATCATGCGGTCATTGTACGACCTGCGTGAGCGGGTACAGGCAGTACTGTTCTGACGCGCGAGGCTTTGCGTTCAGTGATACCGAGCAAGGCGCTTTTGGTGATGGCCGCATTGTGGACGCGGAGTTCGCTTATCATATTCCCGATGGGGTGGCATCTGAGCATGCTGCTCCGCTGATGTGTGCGGGAGCTTCTGTGTACGAGGCATTGGATGCTGCGGGTACGCGAAGTCATCATCGAGTTGGAGTAGTGGGCTTGGGTGGCCTTGGCCACATGGCGGTCTTGTTCGCGAGAGCGATGGGTTGTGGCGTCACGGTATTCTCGTCGTCGATGGAGAAGAGCTCCAAAAAGGAGGACGTATCAAAGTTGGGTGCCCATGAAATTGTCGATTTGAAGCGACTGCAAGCAGATGACGACCCTAAAATGGCCAACGAGTTCAAGAAGGTTGATGTCCTTTTAATCACTGCAAATGCAGTCCCGAACCTTGAGAAGCTTCTGCCATTCCTTGCAAGGCGGGCCACGATTGTACTCATGACCATTCAGCAGGATACCATTAGTATACCATACATGGGATTTGTACTTCCTGGCCATCGCCTCATCGCATCAACAGAAGCATCGCGCGAGAATCATTTACGAATGCTGGAATTTGCCGATCGCCATCACATACAACCATGGATCGAGACATTCCCTATGAACGCGGGGGGGATAGATGTGGCATTTTCCAAGCTGGAGAACGGAGAGATGCGATACCGGGGAGTACTCTGCAGAGATACAGCCGCGTAGAACCTAAATCAACATTCTTTCGTGGAACAGCTTGAAGTATGCCAATGTTGATAGGTGAAAGGAAAGGCCACCGTCGGGGTATATCCTTGCTGTCGAGCGACGACTTATCTATCATGATACCTCTTGATTCTCCGGGAGCGACTACATTTGCTCGCGAAATGGATTGGTGCAAATATCGCTGTTGAAATCCCACTCTTTCCGGCTGATTCGCCATGCGATACCAGTCTCCTTGCCTTTCGTCTCTGTAAAAGCAACCACGGCGCCTTCCATATTACTCGCTAACGGCATATTGACAGTCCCAGGGTACTTCCATTGATAGAGTATCCTATTCTTCGAATCCTGTTTGGGTCCATTGTCGTAAGGAAGCGACGGACACCACAGATCACACGTGATGACTTCCGCATCAACGACTTTCAGGTAAGTCTTTCCATTGATCCACCTGACTAAGCGATCAATGCAGAAGTACTCGGCTTCGTTGAGGACCTGGTGGTAGGGTATCTCATCATGACCGGTGGTCTTGTCATAGAAGATTGGAAGGACGCCAGTGCGAAGGTAAAGTAAGATGTGCTTGAAGACCTGCGCATCGGTGTCGATATAGTACGAGCCGTCAGGTGATTTGTCGTTCCACCTGCCCGAAAACAGTTGATCGAAGTATAAGCTCTTGCCCTTCCAGCTTGATGGCTTGGTCACAAAGGTTTGGTTGCCAGTCTTGATCTTGACGAACGTCTCCGGAAGTGTAGTCGTGACCCTTGGATTGATCATAGAAGACGGGTAAGATACCCGTTCGTAGGTATTGCAGGACGTGCTCGAAGACGTCGTCAGCCAGATCGATGAAGCTGGGTCGATCGGACTGATCTCGTTGTAATTTGATCTGCTGCGTGAGGACGGGACTTGAGTCTCTCCATTTCAGATGATCTACGAAGAAGGTCTTACTCCATGTGCGAAATTGTGTGCCAGAGCTGGGAGTATTCGCGGAGTATCCTCTTGTTTCGAGAATGAAGGGTGCCGTCGATGCCATTTTGCTGTACTATTATGGCGCGCAGGAAGTCAACTCAGGTGACTTGGAGATAACGATATAAGCTCTACACGAACAGAATCCAATCCCCATTTATATCCATTCAATAATATGTAACATGGTATCTGACAAAACCTTTTAGAATACGGTCCTCGTGCAGAGCGACACAATGGGGCAGTGTCGAATGTTGTGGCGGCGAAGGATGCAGCCACAGGCATTCATCACAATGAGGCAGTGCTGGCAGTCGAGTGACAAAAGGGGGCAGTCCGGCTTTCCTTACGCCGATTTGGTTTCCACCAGTGTTCCGCTTGTTCTCGATCATTGCGAGGTCATCGTTTGAGTTGTGAAGTATACAAAATGTCGATACTGACTTACGTAGATCCGTGTGCACCGTGGGCTTCGGTAGAAGTACCTGTAGTCAGCAGGTTCTTTCACAAGAAATATCGTGGTAGAATCGCCGAAATGTTCCAAGCCTGAGAAGGGTCGTTGTATTAGATAAGCATTACCACGTGATACGGGCTCATACCAATCCCTGTTTCAGCACTGGCTCGTTGGACGCGGAATCCGCTCCGCGAGTCGATAAACTCCGTCATGCAGGTGGTCAATCAATTCTAACCCTGAATTTATTCAACGCGTCCGTCTCCCAATAATTATCGCCGCCTCCATCACCATCTTTCGCATCCATCGTCGCCACGAAACCAACAGGCATCATTTGAGATTGACTGACACTCCGGATGTAAATCGAATCTCAGCAAATCTCCATATTGCAACCCACAGGAACGCTTGCGCCTCGCATCTAACTCATCGACATCCTCGCCAACATTCGAATGGTCGCGGCACCGGCATATGCGCAGGCCGGCGATGCCTCAATATCGCCATCCGCCACCTACACATCCACTACCGACAGCATACGGTCCTCATCACATCAAAACGACAAAGATGTCCGAGCGATAGCCATCTCGCCGGCGGAAGACGCCGGCAGCAGTTTTAAAGAGCGACGCCCCTATGCACATTTCGTCGGCGGCGCATTGGGAGGGATGAGTTCGGCGGTATTGACGGCACCTTTAGAAGTACTCAAGACTCGGTTACAAAGCACATTCTACCAGGATCATCTCTCAGCGCTGCGAACAGCAAAGGGGATCCCTCATCCTAGCCAGATGAATTTGGCTCGCGCATCCGTCCTGCACATCACCGAAACGATGCAGATTCTAGGCGCAATTCCAAAAGTCGAAGGATGGCGAGCACTGTTCAAGGGTCTAGGACCAAACCTGATCGGCGTGGTCCCCGCCAGAGCGATCAACTTCTGGGCATATGGCAATGGAAAGAGGTTATACTCAGAGACATTCTTCCAGGGGCAGGAGTCGACATACGTCCACATGCTCGCCGCCGCGACTGCAGGTATCATCACCGGGACCGCAACAAATCCAATCTGGGTCGTCAAGACGCGCCTACAACTCGACAAGCAAAACGCCTCTGGCGCAGGCCAAGGACGACAATATCTCAACGCATGGGACTGCCTCGTGAAGACGATCCGACACGAAGGCATCCGTGGTCTCTACCGCGGTCTCTCCGCCTCATATCTCGGCGTGAGTGAAAGCACTCTCCAATGGGTCCTCTACGAACGCGCCAAAGCCAGCCTCGCCCGCCGCCAAGCGCTCCTCGACGCATCAAATCGCGAACCAAACCTCTGGGACAAAACCGTCCAATGGACCGGCAAGCTCACCGCCGCCGGAGGGGCGAAGTTCGTTGCCGCACTGATCACGTATCCCCACGAAGTCGTCCGGACGAGACTTCGTCAAGCGCCGGTGGATGCGTCAGGCAGGATGAAATATCACGGTCTTCTTAATTGTCTGACCACCGTGTATAAAGAGGAGGGGATGGCTGCGTTATATGGTGGGCTAGTACCGCATATGCTAAGAGTGGTGCCCAGCGCCGCGATCATGTTTGGAGTGTATGAGGGTGTTTTATGGGGATTGGGGGAGAGTGCCGCGGTGTAACACTAAACAAAAGGGAGTGAGGCGGAGAAGTATATAACATCAAAATTTCTGAGAGAGAGACAAGAGGCGGCAACGTTGTAAGATTATTGGGGAACTCTACTTCACGAGATTGTTTTATAAAAGAGAAGCTTGACCTCCTCATCAATAGAAAGGAGGCAAATGAAAGAGAGAAGGAGCTTGGTGAGATACAAAAGCTTCCCAGTCCGTACGGCAACGTCAAATCCCGCGGATGTGCGCTCCGTATATCCGCAATGCTTCAAACATGATTTTGCAACGATCGGACCGTACATCTCCAAGCGCTGCAACTCCCGTTACAGAATGATGCCTGGGCTTTCACAGCGCGGAACTTCGGCAATGTCGGTCTCGAGATTCCCGATGATCATCCAATTGTCGTTCATTATTTCGATTGACGGAGATCGTCACTCGTGAGTCCACGTCGGACTTGCGCGAATTCGTTCCGCCTAGGTTGAGCACGTTGAAACTCTTCGAGAGCGGATATATAATCAGCTTCTCGTCCCGTCTGACTGTCAGCATAGAACAGCATGTCGATTTGGACGCGTCAGTAAGAGAGACGGGATCGCGAGAGCACGTATATAAGAGTCTCAAGACAGGTCTAACATGATCTTGAGAATATCATCGGTATCGCAAAAGCAACCAAGCGCCACTCACAAGTTATTTTTTCTCTCCAAGAACAATACCGAGAAGATCGAAGGTCCATCCTGCAGGACTCCCACCAGCAACTTCATCCCAAGCTAAGATGTACCCCAAAACCATCTTCATCGGCCTGGTCAGCAGCCTGGCCCTGGCAAACGCCGCCATCGTCGACCTCTTCGCCGATCAGAACTGCGAGACGCCCGCCGGATCGCGCAACGTGTACGATGATAGCTGCGCTCCACTCGGGGGCTTCCAGTCCTTCCGTGTGACATACCAGGGAGGTAATGGCCAGTACCTCACTGCCTACAGCCCGAACAACTGCAATGGGGGTCAGACGGCGTGCATCTCGGCACAGGGCGACTATGGTTGCCACAAGGCCGTCAACAGTCGGGGCGGTAGCAACGCGATGAGCTCCGGACATGGGTGTTCCGGTACTGTTTAGAGGGGGGACTTCCCCGTGAGAAGATTGCAAGCCAAGCGGTTCCGTCGTGCTGACTTTGATGGCAACGATTTTCGAGCACGTTTGTCGAGTATGTGTGTGCCTAGCTAGTAGCCCACGACTGGGCGTTCCGTCTTTACAAATGATCTTAATCCAGTCATTTCAGCCCAACAGATGTCATGAGTTTGCGATCGTGTCCTACTGTTTTCATTACATTTCGCACTTCGGCGGCGGAACTTGCAACAAGACAAGCTGAACTCTCTAGAAAGCCAACTTGCTCTCAGCCATGACATCGTACAAAATTCCCGAGTCCTTCTCGCGAGTCGCGTTGTCCAGCTGAAGTATAAGACATGATTAGCATAAAGTCCGCTGGTTGAACAACAGCAAGGTGCAGGCTTCGGCGTCCTTCTTGGCACAGAAAATATGCTTTCTTGTTCGTGCACATCATTTCTAACTAGAATGAGACTTACGAAAGCTGCAATCTTGCTCGCACTTTCAGAGATATCCGTCGGCGGCGCGGGGACTCCCAGGTCTGCGGATCCGTCACGGCCCATGTCGGTACTGACAAACCCGGGCTGAATAGCAGTGGCGATCCAGGTCGGGTTCGATGCATGGATGGCACTGTTTCGGATTCAACATTAGCAGTGGATTACGTTTAATTGTAATACAAAAGAACAGAGCTCAGATTGCCTAACACAAGGCGAAAGAAGATTCAAGCCCAGAAAGAAGAACCTTGAAGCAAAGTGAATGGGCGAGGAAAGACTGACACCGTAAGCCAATTCACGGCCGCCTTGCTCGAGCCATACGCCAACAGCGGCGAGACTCCATACCCCTCTAATAGGCTCACAGAACCCGCGGCGCTGGAGATCGTCGCCCACACGGGCTTTTTCGCTTTGCCGAGAAGTTCGTACGTTGCCTTGAACAGACGGTGCGGGCCCAGAACGTTAACATCGAAGGCGGCGGTCATGTCGGATTCGGCGACGTTCTCGACGCGGGCGGACCTCGGTGCGATAGCAGCGTTAGCGATGACGAGGTCGATGTGGGAGACGCCTCCTGCGGCGTCCTGGGCTGCCTGGATGGCGGTCGTGGCCGAGGTTGGGGACGTGCTCTCGATGCTGACGAGGATCAGGCGGGTTTTGGAGCCCGTAGGGAGGGACTTCAGATTCTCATATTGAGGGGAGGTAGCGTCGCGAACGCTGCCTATGACGAGGTGGTTGTCGCGCTGGAGGTAGGTTTGGAGGAGACCATTTCCGATTCCTAGAGGGGAAAAAGTAAAGGTTCAGTACTGAGTTTTGGAGACCGGTTTGGCCGAGGGGTTTTTGGATGATAAGCCCGATCATACGGCGTGAGACCGACCTCGTCCTACACCCGAAATAAAAACGACCGTCTGCGTAGCGTCAGTCATGGTGAACCTTTAAAAGCTGTCTGTCTCGAAGCCTGGTTGGTGTGAGGATGTTGTGTCGGCAATAATACAAGGTCGAGGAGGTTACAATATACAGACAGTTCTCGGAAATCCGGCGAACTCAGAGCCGAGGGCTTTGGGGACAAGTTGGGGGAGGCACGTCTCAAATACCTAGGTATGTAATGATTCGAGTTGACCCGTCTGACCACCACATTTCACGCAACTTATTACTTGGGCGAGGGTGGAATGCGCAGTCATCAATCCTCCCGTATCCCGTCACGTCCTTCCAAAGTCACGTTCGACTCCTCCTCCTCCTCTCGGCTCTATCCCCTGCTCGCGGTAATTCTCTCAACACAGTATGACCTCCAACATGACAACACCATTGTCAGGAAACGAGAAGCAGGAAACGGAGGGAAGGTGTTGTCAGGTTGCTTCGAGGTTGATCGTCGGGTTAGGGTTTGGGTAAAGGTTGTTGTTATTGACGACGTCCGCTGCTCGGCTTTTGAAACATCCTTGCCTCCATGGCATGCGCATCAATTTAGGGCGGCGGAGACCTTGTTGGAAAGACGTCTGTCGCAAAAGGCGAGCGATTCTTCAAGTGGTGCCGCGATGGCCATCGCCCTTCTTTACTCAGCATCATCACATGATTGCGCTATCACCTCAAATACAAAGAGTTGTGCATGGTTAACATCTGCAGGGCGCATCGGGGACCTCGTCCAATATTGGACATCGACGTTGTCTACTATCGACGATAGACAATGGGTATTCCGCACAACACAGGTACAGTATCATCATAAATTCCAACAACGTCTCAGACATATCCGACAACAATGAAAACAAGAAGTGCATCTGAACAAATTCCCATATTCACTCGTCAAACATTTCGCTTTCGATACCCTTCTCCAGACACAACTCGATCGGTTTACAAGCAGACCATCTCAGAACAGGAATGCAGACAGCAGCCACACGAATCCCAACCCGACAGTTCCAATATGCTGTTCGTGGCTGAAAGCAAGTTTGTCGACTCCATTGGAGGTCGTCGGGCCACCTGCAGCAGCGGCAGTCTTGCTTGGTGTGCCGCTCGTCGTAGTCGCAGGCGACTGAGTCTTGTTTGCGTTGTTGGTGCCATTTGATGCATTGGCGGTTGCGGTGATACCCGGGGCAGCAGTGTTCGCCGCAGCAGTGTTCCCAGCAGTAGCGGCAGTAGTTTCAGCGGTGAGTTGTTGGGCAGCACGTGTCGACGAGGAGTAGATTGTCACCGATCCGTCGGCATTCTGGGTCCAGACCGCGTACTGATACATGCAGGCATCGGCCTGCTCCACTGTGAGATTGGACCCTGATGCGTCGGGACCCTCGCAGCAGTGGGAGAGTTGTGGGAACGGGTTGAGGCACGACGACTCGCACAGAGGAGCGCCAGGCCTGGAATTGTATAAGGTTTGAAGTTCAATTTAGGAGTAACAGTTGTCGATGCGCGTATCATTCGTTTTCGGGGCACGCAGATTGTCTCCAACGACTCGTCGATGGAGGGTTTGCTCTTGAGGACCCAAAGAGGTCGCAGAGGCGTGAATGAAAACATTTGCCAAGATGGCCACAAGGGTGTAACGGATCGAGGAAGTCATGACGGATGGTGAACCAAGCGGAAGCGAAAGACTACAGCTGTTCTTTTCTTGCAAGCGTGGTCGTTGGTTTTCGAGATCTTTGTCTCGATGCCGAGCCATTATTATAACAATTCTCACGAGGCTGCTCACCGATTTTCGACGCAAGGATATTGACCAGGACGCCGCAAAGTTGTCAAAATAAACATCAACGCCGCAATAAATTTCAACCAAGCAAATTTTAACGCTTCATAGGCTTGAAACAAGCCTCCGAAGCACTGATATGTCCCGACGTCTACGCCGCATGGCCCTGCGCCACCTATTTCTAAAAATGAAATCTTCATTGCCGAAGACAAGAGCAGATCTACTGGTGGTGGGACGAGCGGACTGATCGATATCAAGAAGGTTACATACATAGAAAACGTGCTCTGGCGATTGGTCGATCAGAGAGTCTGCGTAGGAGAGTCATGTACTCTGTATTCAAAGATATTGAATCGGTCTAAGGGCTTATTCAATCACAAGACATCACGGAACTAAAGTTCTGCCAAATAAGGGCAGCATATGAAAAATTTAACCAGGCACGAACGTGGCTGTCGTCTTCACCCCGCCAGTCTCAAAGGTCGTGACCACGATGGTTTGAGGAATCGTCATCGCTTCTTCCTTGGTCGTTGCATTCAGCACGGATGAATAAAGTGTGGACTATCCCTGGGATATGTTCCTCCTCATCAACCCACTCTGCCGAGAAGTCTGGACTCGAATTAGGACGGATCCATCAGGTCTCGGCATCATAAAGGGGCTCTCGATACATGCGATCTGGGGCTGTGTTGTAGACAAAACTTCGAGTCGTCGTCTCCGAAATCGTCAAAGCATCGAAACAATTGTGGCAGTGAATGCGAGCAGGCTGTGTAGGTCTCTGTCACCGGTATATCCGAGAAGAAACAGCCGTACTGTGAGCCCGAAATATTACCATGGTCATGGGACAGTATCAAACACCTGGAGGAGACCTGTCACCGGTTTCCACCGCTGTGCTGCTCCAATATAGAGTGATACGACCCTGAAGTGGAGACTGCATATCGTGCGTTTCCTCGCATAGGGAAATGTGCGGCGTAGTCGTTCCCAAAATAAATCCGCGTCCCGCCTCACATCAACGCCGTGACCGGGAAATTTGATGAGGCTTTGAATCGCCGAGAACCAGTAGAGTCCGTTTTGCAACGACCTCCATAATTTTGTATTTCAAATCGTATCAGTCAAATGTGATGATTGGTTTGCAGTGTCACACACAAAGGTGTAATGAGAACAATGTGAACGGCGTAAGATGTGATATTCAGCAACTTGCTGTCTGATTGGAGAATCTAGAGTATATGTCTAAACAGAGAATCGAAACAAGGTCCGCAGGATCTGCTCTGCAGCAGCAAACAGTGCTATTCAAGAAGCATGATCGATCGGCAGTAAGGATGCGCACGCGCGGTCATGAACTTCGTTATTCATAGCAGGTACATCCACAAGGCTGAGTTGATGATGATTCCAGCCAAAGCGAGCTTTCCACTTCCGATGGCGGTGAGTCTGCTCTCTCCGTTGGGCTTGGTTGGGTTTGTCGAAGTCAACGGTGCCGAGTTTTTTGAATTGACTCTAGATAATTTGGTCGTGTTTGCTCTCAGAGAGGTGGTGCGACCAGCCATGCTGACTTTCGTTGAGATTTTCGAATCGCCTGTCTCGACGGGTTTCGGGACGTAATGTGAGAGGCAGTCGCGAACTTGATCGCCGTTAAGAGCGGCACTGGTGCAGCAATTTGCAATCCCGGGATAGTAGTCGAGACAGACATTTGAGCAAAGCGCGTCGCCGCAATCTTGGTAGTCGGCGCGACACGCCTCTCGCGTTGTCTCCCAGCAGTCGCGGTATGTGTTGATGTTGGTTACTCGGGCGACGGATTCGGGCTTGAGGACCTCTTGGTTGTGGGATACGGCAGAGGCGAGCGTGCTGCTCGCGAACAGCGCCGCAAGCATCAGATGCTTCGTGGACAACATGTTTATGTTTCCCGTTCGAGCAGCGGTTTGTCTCTGTTGGAGGACGATCCTGAGGCCGGAATGATGAATGCTCTTCACATTATAATATTCGGCCACTATCGCCACCATCGAGTATTGATCTCAACCTCGCCAGTGGTACTCAAGCGAACGCCTCGGTCAGGCTGAACTCCAATGCAAGATCCAAGCATCGAAAATTTTCACGATGAGCTGTGCCACAATGCATCTCCCTGCAGAACGACTTGGTCAGGCAATGGAGCAAATCAGCCTGTGCTTCATTCTATTCTTGAAACATCACAGAGTGGAGTGAAGAAATAAGTAAGACGCAATTCGCACGAGCGAACAGGCAGCTGAGGCCACCAACTCGTCTGCGCCGCAGCATCGCAGTACCATGACCAACTTTTTGAAACTTGGTCGGGGGAGGAGGCGGCACAGCTCAGCGGACTGCAAACCCTCGGAGCAACAGAATCATAGGCCCATGCCATCACCCGCCATGTATCCAACGACTGAGCTCTTGATGAAGATCATCTAGTCGAAGCATATTTGTGCTCGGACAAATCTGGTTGGACGTCGCGCGTCTCTGAAGAACGCACTGTCGATTGACACCTGCAGTTTCGTGTTTCGGATGTAAGCAACGATGCGGCGTTCAGCCCGTTTCTAAAAATAGAACACTTGCACGGCCAACGTCTGCCCACGATCGTGTAATGCCTGTACATCGATCTTGCACCTCATCCTGTGCTGGGATAGACATCATGATCGCGATTAGGATGTCAGGTGAAAAACATGTCAAGCAATGCATGCTACACAGGATCCGGGATCCATCTCCATGGTCTGCGTCGAATCGCCAAGCCGATCGATTGAATACTGGGAATATCGAATCGTAAACACTATACATGTACGATCTGTGAGATCAAAACTACGCTCGATCTGAAATAAGGGACCTCACGGGGTTTAAAAATTGTGAGATGATGCGAAATAATCATTTGCAACAACGATTTTGGAAATTTCAATGCTATAATCGCGTACAGATAAAATCAACACAGGAGCCACACAAATTCAACATATATCCATCGCTTGCTAATGTGAGCACAATAATCGTCGAATGTCGTGGTAGCAGCGCATGCCGTTCTTGCTCTCACGCTTAGAGAAGCAGGAGAGACAGAGCCCAGGCGAAAGCGGTTCCGGCCATGCCCAACTGAACAGCACCACCACCGATGCGCTCACCGGCGTTTGGCGAGGTGGTGTTGGATCCAGTGGAAGGGCCAGTAGGCTTGGATGTCGGTGCCGCAGTGGTACCCGCGCGAGTGGCGTTGGCAGCGCCTGTGGGGCCTGCAGAGCCGGTCGCAGTTGTACTGTTTTGTGGAAAGAGTTTGACGAGGCAGGTTTCCAGGGCAGTCAGATCCTTGCCGCTCTCGCTGCAGCAGCGTTTGCCTTCGGCGTCGTCGACGATACACTCGTAGCTGCACGCGGCCTGGTAGCAGGCGGCTTGTTGGCCAGGGGTGCAGGCTGCCTGCAATTTGGACTGGCATGCTGCGGTTGTGTCGCCGCCGCTCTGTCGTTTGGCGATCAGACTTGTGAAGACCTCATTGTCGAGGTTGAAGTTGAGGGTAGTGCCAAGAGGGTTGGCCGCGACGAGAGCGGTGCTGCTCAAGAGCATAGCGACGACTGAAGTGGAACGCATGGTGGTGATGGTGATAATAGGCGAATGTGCGATTGAGGTGGAAGAGTTATTTGAACGAGAATCTTGCGACTGTAGTCTGAAAGTGTTGTGTTGAGAAGAAGTGAGTTGAAGCTGATGATCTTCCCAACATGTCGTCGTTGCATCGCATCTTATATATCTGTTTCCTCAGCCCAGACCTTGACATTTCCTGTCTTTGCACCCCTCACCGCGATGTTGTTCATCTCGAATCATCGCTGGTCAAACCATGCAATCGGCCGCGCCACCGCCTTCTCATCTGGATTGATAGGCTCCGGGGCGAGCAATTCAGAGCATCCCGCGCCGCATGCGCATAGATGAATTTCGCCGGTCCGACAGTGCGCACCGAGGCGTTGTCATTGTAATTAGAGACATGGAGATGTCTGAGCCCATGGATCCCTTGCTTTTCGGATGCGCATGTCCACTATGTGGGTTGGGCATGGCGGAGTCGTTTGCGGCGTCGTGGTCAAGTTGGGCTTGCGGTTTCGGAATGGGGCGCTTGGCGTCCACCCCGAACGTACGCCGCAACGATGCGTTCGCGCCAGGCTTGGGAGGGACCACGCTAGGAATGTTATTTTGAGATTTCGAGTATTTCATGACGGCTGGATGTATAGAAATTTATTCTGGTGAATGCAATTTTGTTCTGAGAGTTGCGTGGAAAATCACGTTGTTGTGAGCTAGCAATAGTGTGTTGATACAACATCGCGCAGCGCTGTGACAGAACTGTCCAAGAAAAACTCGTTCTCTGCGTGACATAGAGGCATGTTCACGAAGGAAGATACGGCACAGCAGATCAGCAGATCAAAGGTAGTCCGCCAAGCAAGCTCTCTAAATTTCGAAACGACCATCGCCATGACCGCTCGGCGGTGCATGTCCATCAACAAGGTCTCGGCCCTGCAACAATTTATTTCTGGATCTCTCGGCACAGGCAGACATCATTGAACCGCAACAGGCAACTTCCGAGGATCACCATGTTCAATCATATGTGAGTGCAATTTGACCACCTCGGGCACAATCCAACTCTCAATTTCCACAACGGAGTCACCGTCCCCAACTTTGCCACCGTCACGAGCAGCAGCGGAATCGCTATTCTCCGCTGCCCTCTCTGCGAATGCTTCTTTGATATTTGTAACGCTCTTCGTGCGACGATGTACTGGAACCCGTATCCATTTGTCCTCGCTACCGGCACTGACGAATAGGACCTCGTACTTTCTGGTGTTTAGCAAGTTCCCGATGACTAAATGGTGCGCATACTTGTTCAGTGCATTGTGAGCTTTGATCGACAAGAGCTTCGGGTCGGTTTCTAGTTTGAAAGAGATGATCATTGCACGCGGCGCCCAGCCGTCGACAAGGAGTTTGAGAAATTTGGGGACTGGATCGAGATTGATGACTAGGCTGGCGTTGGACATGTAAGCTGCGGGAGCCTTGGACTCGTTGGCGTCTCCCGCTTGTATGCCGTTGGCTTTGTTTGTGTTGAAGTCCTCCGAGGATTGGATCTTGTGCTCGACCATGCGTTCTGCCGGGACGAAGAAATCAGAGACGGCGGCTGCTAGATAGAACAAGGCATTGGCGCCGAGTGGTTGCAGAGTCATGGCAAATTCTCGAAGATGCCAGAGGTATTCGTTGACTGAAGTGAATGGTACAAGCAAGAGTGTATTCTCTCTTTTGGCTTTCTGATATCGTTGCAGGACGACGTCCATCTGCTTCTGGTACTCGTTTTCCACGACGACTTCACCAGAGGCGCTGTGCGTCATGAAGTCAAGGAAGCAATTGGTGCTATGGCTGTAATGCCGACTATACGGCAGGAGAGAAAATTGTCGATGTAGAAAAATGACAGCATATCCTGCCTCCAGGAAGTATTCGGCGCTGGTGGCACCACGCGTACCAGCAGAAAAGTTGTCAATGAATCGGACAGTCTGGTTCTCGAGTGGCACAGTAGTTCCGCCTGAAGTGACGAGAGCGACTCGACGGTTCTCTTCGACGTGACGTTGAACAAATGCGCGTGCCAGCTGACAATGTCGGTCCAGAGACGCCGGCTTCGGATTTGCTTCAAAATACTCCATGATTTCTTGCTTCTTGGGTGTCGCGTGTGCAATAGTCTTGCGTGCTCAGCCAGGTTCACGAAATTGTTGTTGCAATGCGGAGAAGCAGCCGCAGAAAATACCCATGGTGTCAGTTTTTATGCCTCGGATGATAGCGGGCGAGCAGAATATGGTGGTTTTCTACAAGTGATGTTGTCTTCCTCGAATACTCCATACCAATTCGGGAGTCGGAGGGAGTTGCATTTTCTTGCCTGCTTCCTGTCTAGCTGTGTGGGAAGCTCCAACAGAAGGACCGCGGGTGACGTCGGCGTAATGACCACAATTTTATGCCTGAGGCATAGATTACGGAGGCCCATGGACCCACTTTACCAAATCGTACTGCACAGTATTTCCTTCTCATGTTGTTCTTCAAGAATTCTTGATCCCCTCGACTTCCGGGTGTATGGAAAAGGAACTCATTCGTCGACACCTGAGCTTGGTATTGATCCCGTCCTTTTGGCGAGCTGCATTGTGTCCCGTCTACAGTCGATTGTTTCTAGAGAAGTCGACACTAAACAACCCTGTACCGTTACTGCGGGACCTTCCACGCTGGAACTGACGCTAGCATCATACCCGAGTCGAAGCAGTCAAAAGCATCATTCATTGAGAATACCTGGTTGCGAATTGCCGAAAGAGTCCTCGAATAAGCCGCCAGTCCCGTATATCTACTGGAACTACGGCGTGACACCGAGGGATGAGTACCTAGGTATGAACGAGTGGACAAGACAGGGACCCTTCGTGACTTGCCATCGCTTCATAATCCAAGGTTCGCTGCTGAAGATCAGCCATCACTCACAGTTGGCATTCAAGGCCTGGCGATAGCATCAGTCCTGTTCTCAGGGATTTGGTAGAGTTGAATGTCCAATTGACTTTATTTCCAAGTCTGAATTTTGATCCAATTTGATAGAAGCGCCTTCAAAGTTGGACGGCCGCGTATGCGTAGTGTTACTAGTCGATAGCTTAAAATCCGTCCTCTTGTTCTGTTAGGGTTCAGCCGCCTTTACTCTGTATCGGCCGCCAGATCTCGAAAGCGCGAAGTGCAGATCGCTTGCACGCGACAACTATCTTTTGAAGTAACACCAACATCGCCAAAATGCCGCCTCCCAACAACAACAACAACAATCGTCCTGGCGGAAGGCTTGGAGGATCCAGATCTACTGGACGTCCTACCGATCAGAAATCCAACGAGCGCAACGAATACATTCCCAGCTTCATTGCCAAAAAGCCCTTCTACATCGACGACGCCACCGCCAGTGACTCCGATTACCTCGAGCATCAACGTTTACAGTCGGAAAAGAACCATGACCCACTTGCGACAGCACAATGGTATGATCGCGGATTGACCAAAGGACCGGCGGCGACGAAGTATCGCAAAGGCGCATGTGAGAATTGCGGGTCCATGAGTCACAAGACCAAGGATTGCCTGCAAAGGAAACGTAAGCTGGGCGCCAAGTGGACGGGGAAAGACATTGCGGCGGATGAAGTCATCAAGGACGTCAAACTGGGATGGGACGCAAAACGAGATCGGTGGAATGGATTCGAGGCGGGCGAGTACCAAGAGGTGGTGGATGAGTTTAATGCGTTGGAGGAATTGAAGAAAGCTGCAACGGGCGCGAAGAAGGGCACAGGATCAAATGAAGATGAGGACGAGGACGGCGAAAATGGCAATGCGGATGAAGGCGCCAAGTATGATGAGGAGACGGACATGGGTCGCAAACAGGCAACATCCACGCGCAACCTTCGATTGCGTGAAGATACAGCGAAATATCTCATCAACCTCGATCTCGACAGCGCCAAATACGATCCCAAGACCCGTTCCATGGTCGCGCCACCAGATGGCGACCCAAGCAAAATCCTCGAGGGTGACGAAGACGGCTTCTACTCCAAGACCGCGGGCGATGCGGGAGAATTCGAGCGTGCGCAACAATATGCCTGGGAGACGCAAGAACGCGGCGACAAGAACAAAATTCACATCCAAGCCAATCCGACCGAAGCTCTGATCCTGCGCAAACGCAAGGCTGAAGAAGACCTCGCGCGTCAAGCCGCGCACAAAAAAGCCCTCACGGACAAATACGGCTCGCAGGAGAAGATGGGCATCAAAACTCTGCGACCGGGCGCGGGCGACGGTGTGAACGTCGGCGACATCACGAGCAATGAGCGATATGTGGAATACGACGAGCATGGCCGTGTCAAAGGCCTCCCGGCTACCGAGCGAAAGGAGAAGAGCATGTACGCCGAGGATGTGTTCATGAACAATCACACTGCGGTGTGGGGAAGCTGGTGGAAGGATTTTCAGTGGGGATATGCGTGCTGTCACAGCGTGTTGAAGAACAGCTTCTGTACGGGCGAAGCTGGGAAGGAGGCTGTCGCTGCGGCGGAGAATTTCGGAAAGGGACTTATGTTGGAGGAGCGTGTGGGAGGAAACGAAGAGCGACCGCCGGAGGACGAGGAAGGTCAAGTGGTCGCGGTGAGCCGGGAAGATGCATGGAAAGACGAATCGCGGAGGGAGAAACACGTGCCTAACGGCGTTGAGCGTGACGGAAGCCTCAACTCCAAGAGCACCGCAGCTCGCGTAGATCGCGAGGACCAGGACCATGACGACGAAGAAGCTCGGAAACGCGCGAAGGAGTTGCGTGCGGCGGGAATATCCGAGGCTGAAATGGAGAAATATCGACGCGAGCGGGTGGATCGAAATGATCCTATGGCTGGACTATTGGGCAAGGATGAACTGGTCGATGTCTAGTTCCCCTTGCATATTCTCATCTGCGCCTGCATCAGCTGAACTTGGGATTATGATCCCTGAAGATCTTCGGTGACTTTGAGGATTACTCCTCGGTGACATTTCTGAGAAGGGATGGACGCGTGGAGATTGGAGGATCTTCGCATCCTCGTTCTGCCATGCATTGTTAATCTCTCTATTCCTACCTGTCTATCATGCAGACAGGGTAGATCTACTGTATATTGTGTCTACGGCTGACGAAGCGCTCGGAGGCCAATTTTCGTATCGAAAGTATTGCATTTACCAATGAGTCATATTTTCATCTTGTGAATGTAGTGAGAAAGAACTCCTATGAAGTGATTTGTACGAGTGATGATTGCCTGAATTTGTGAGAAATAACAACCGACACCGTCGTCGGCGTAGCAAACCCTACGCTAGCAAAACCAAAGATGAATCTCACTTGACCATCATGGCTCTTGTGAGGGTATGACATGAATACGAGTTGATCTTACTGCGGCGAACAATATTTGGTGGAATGAATGATTCTTGCGAAAGACAAGTGCCAGGTGATCATACAAACGCTCAAGCGAACAACGCGCGTTCCTACGACATCCATGGCTCCTACGGCATCGGCATCGAGTTACTCTAATCCTACGCCCTCTCCAGTAAGCCAAAGAAGCTTTCCCACGTGTACGATGATCGGCAGGGCTCGTCTTGCAGGTGACATCGGTCAGTGAAGATGCACGAGTAGTCAGGTCTTATCATACATGGACGTTCCAGTACTACGACACGGCTCGATCTCCGCTGAACCTCAGCTGGAGCTGAAGTCCAGCTGAGATGTTCAAAAGCCGAATTCTAGCTGAGATCCTCACAAGATTATGATGGCTGAGACTCAGGTGAGGGTTGCATATATAAATATATGCACAGGTTGATGTTCAAGTGATTCTCCATCGAGAGAAGCGTTGGAGCACAGTTCCTTTCACGACATCACAAACGTCGCCTCCTTAGGATCACGACATGTTCTTCACTACTCTCGCGACCTTGGCGCTTGCCGCTTCTGGCACTTCCGCGGTACATAACCTCTTGTTGCTCGAGCGGTGATCCTTTTGAATCTGACAAAGGATAGCTCTCCAACTCCGTCGGCAATGCGTTAGGCATCAAGAAGGACTCCATGATCAGCTACGATCGCATTTACTTCGGATATGCTCCTAACTACAACCCTCGGGTCACGATGGCCAGCCTCAACAAGGCCACCGGTCAGAAAGGCGCGACCTACAATGTCTACAGCCAGATCACCTCCGACAATGTCAACAGCGGAAGCTACAACGGCAACTACCAGTACAATGTTGACGACATCGTGAACAGTGGAGCGGTCCTGATCGCCTCTCTCATGCCCACGGTGCAATGGACCGGCATCACTCCCAACCTCTGTTCCTCAGTCAACGACTACTTCACGAACACCTTCACGAACAAGGGGGTCACCGTCTGGCTCCGTTTCGCCCACGAGATGAACTACTACGCCACGGACGGAACGTACCCCGGCGGTGTCAACTACGGACAATTCCTGAAGGCCTGGGACTGCATGTACGAGGCGACCAAGAACAACAACAAGATCTCCATGTTCTGGTCGCCCAACTACGTCAGCGACGCCTCCGCCCTGAAGCCCTGGTTCCCGCCGGCGAACCAAGTCGACATCGTCGGCATGGACTACTACCCGTCCGCCAGCTCGGCGTCGGGTCTGCCGTCCTTCGACACGGCCTACGGCGGCTTCTACAACACCTTTGCCAAGCCCTACAACCTCCCGTTCGCCATCGCCGAGACCGGCACGCAGAACGGCGGTGGTTCGGCCAGCGTCGCCCAGAAGGAGGCGTGGTTGAAGACCATTCTCAACCGCTCGGCCGGATATGGTGCCTACCCGCTTTACACCAGTGCCACCTGGTTCGAGTACGGCCCGGACGCCAACAGCATCAACTACTACGTCGTCTACGGCCAGAGCTCGTCGACCGTCACCCAAACCATCAGCAACACCGAGGAAGGATCTTAGACGGTGCGGTGTACGAGCGGGCAAGTTGGACGAGTCCCATCCAAAGACCTTACCGCGGGTGGGCTTCCCTCGCTATCTGGCAGTTTTCTTACACATTTGGACTGTTTCAGCCAAATGGGTAGATTTCTTTGCCAATCAACAAATTTATGAGGTACATACATACATAGACCGTGTAGAGTCGAACAATCTTTTAGCACATTCCGCTTGTGGCCCTACCTCATCAATCCTGCCGAGTCGCTCGCGGTGGCAAGGTAAGCGAAAGTCAACCTGCATGTGCTCGGAGGTGAACCAGCACCCGCATGCTCTTGCACAACGTCATGATCGACGAGGTCGATACACAAAAACAGTGAATTTCTTGACAACGACGCAGCATTCTCTACTTTACACCCTCCGATGATGTTTTGTAAGCGTCCATGTAGAGTGATCATTGGCCAAAAAGAAAGCCTACAAGCCAATGCCACGATGACGTAGGGTCATGACTTTGTGGCGGTTCCGCGATCGACCGCCTCCGGATCGTCCGGCGAACCTCGATCTTGATCAGGCTTTTCGGAAATCTCTCGGGAGGAAATCAAGAGGAAGCTCGCGTTCTGGAATGCGTCCCTGTCTGGGTGGATAGTAGAGGCCGGCAGGTCCCATCCACGGAGATAACGGAGGGGAGAACCTGGGGGCTATCAACTCATTCATCGTCCGGAGGATCCACCCTGTTTAATATTCCCCGTGTCCTGTGCATCTGAAGCTGGACCGCCTCAGCTACAAGTCCGCTGCCCCAATGCGTCCGGAAGTTCGTTGCTCGGAGGACAGACAGGCAGGAGTAGTGAAGTCATTGGGAGGAGTATTGGACATAACGTCATTGAAATTTCGCGTGGATGGGATTAGGGTTCGTGGGGTAAGATCCCCGGGCGAGACAGGAAGACGCCCATCGGGGTTCTTCCAGCATATGCCCAGGTGCGTATCATTCCTTCTCCTCATGAAGAGAAAACGCAGTGATTCCTACTGACCTACCCGACGACGAGAATACGAGGTTGACCGTCCATTGGGAAACGTGTATCGTCGGTTACCAATCTATTTGTCTCGCTCCGAGGCGAATCGTATTGTGCCCCTGGTGAGCGGGTGTTGTGTGCCCATTTCCCCCGCGTCCTCTCCATGATCATCGTCGATGAACGTTACTTGGGCGTGCACTGTCTTTTGCGCTTAGTTTCCAAGGCTCACGATGGTTCGGTGGACCATGAGAGTCTCAAAAACAAGCCTAGGTGCACCTATCCGTCGCTGGATATTACAATCTCCCAACCTTTGGCTGATCCGAGTCCGGTCGGGTACTGGAGACGAAGTGTTTCCCAATGACAAAGCAAAAGAAGCGATCTGGTCCCTGCGGTCAGCCTTATCGATCAAATCGAGAACGGAGATAAGCTGTCAAATCGCCGACGAACACAAATGTCCAAGTCCAGCTGGGCAGTGTGCGCCTGGAAGCATCGGAACATGACGATCGCTGCAATGTGAGTCCGTCTCTCTGGCTGCTGTCCGCGTGGGTGCCACTTCTCCCATCTGCACCTCTCATTCACTCACCATTGTCCGGTGTTTCTGAAGTGGTGCCTGAGGACGGTGGCGTGTGCTGAGTAATAATTCCTTGGACCTCATCCTGTCTCCTACAGCTTGAAGTCTCCGTCACCAGTGTTGGTTTCCGCCCGCACACGAAATATACATACATCCACCGCGGTGAACGACAACACACCAACATGATCATGAACGAATAATATTAGAAACCCACGTTCCTGGCCGAGAGACAAACCCATAGCCTTGGCTAAACACTGATTGGTCGGACAAACCCATGCTTTCGAGGACAAGTCCGGGTCCAGAAGGAGAGACTATTGCCCGAATAGGTCAAGTACACTATTGCGTGCTCGACGCAAAGATTTTTTGGATTTCAAAGCGCAATTCCACCCTTTTCCGCCATACAATCACCGTCCAGCGTGAGGCAAAATTTGACGACCGCACCTCTTTCTTTGCGCGCGCGCGCGGGGAGAACAGCCCTCCCAAGACCCACTGCAAAGGGCGGAAATGGCGTGCTCGCCCTGCCCGCACCACACGGGACCGATGATGAAGTAGTGATGAATCGTTGACGCCTGCGCCTACCGTGGTCGACGCTGACGCCCACCCTCGTTCAAAGTCACCGATTTCGACTCGTTTGTTCGGCGGCATCGCGACCAGGTGGGCCGGACAGAGGAATCAATGAAATCTCCGTCGGAAGGGACGAGACATGCCCTCATCGACGCTGGTGTTCGTACCCTCACTACACGTCCCATTCAATGTCGATCACGATCGATTCTTCATAACATCACCCTTTCCGAGGTGAACGTCTCTCGGAGATGATCAGGTCATCATACTGTACTGCCTTCCATAATCAAGATCCATTCTGTCTTCCTTCTCGTGGTTTCTCTCTTCTCTCTCTACATTTGTGATTGATCAGTCTGACATAACCTTCCTACTCCACCTTGAACGCTGTCCATCTGTTGACAGTGTCGTCATTCATATATCAAACACCCACTCTTCTGATACCCATCGCAACGAGACGATCTTCATTCTCCATTCAACTCAAGATCACACTCCTCGACCAAGTCTTCTTGAACAGCACCTTTCGGCTCTGACGCGAATCCAAAGAAGCAAGAGGACCGAACAGAGACAATCCTCTCACCCTCAACTACAAATAATACAACACATTCACAATGACGTTCCGATCACGGTCCAACTCAGGCAATGAGTCTGGCTATGCCAGTGGCAGTTCGACTGCCAACCTCTCCGAGACCTACTTCTCCAGACCACACCTCAAATTCCTCAACCAACAACTTAACAAACTCTCGCCCCAAGAGGTCCTGAAATGGTGCATCACTTCCCTCCCCAACCTCTACCAGACATCAGCCTTTGGCCTGACTGGCCTGGCGATCATGGACATGATTTCCAAACTCGACTACCCTACCACCACCTCATCCTCCGATTCAGAACCCGCGCCCTCACAATCTCCCGCCTCCATCGAGATGATCTTCCTCGATACCCTCTACCACTTCCCCCAGACCCTCGACCTCGTCTCCCGGGTACAACAACGCTACCCGCACATCAAAATCCACACCTTCCGCCCGCTCGACTGCGACACCACCGCGGCCTTCGAGTCCAAACACGGTGAGCGCCTCTGGGAGACCAACGACGAGCTCTACGACTACCACGCCAAAGTCGAGCCCGCCGCCCGCGCCTACCGCACCCTCGGCGTGCAAGCCGTCATCACCGGCCGCCGCCGCAGCCAGGGCGGCAAGCGCGGCGACCTGGACATCGTGGAGATCGACGACACGGGGTTGATCAAGGTGAACCCGCTGATCAACTGGAACTTCAAAGAGGTGCAATCGTACATCACCGCGAACTCCGTCCCCACCAACGACCTCCTCGACCAGGGCTACCGCAGCGTCGGCGACTGGCACTCGACCGTGCCCGTCACGGACTCGGAAGACGAGCGCGCCGGCCGCTGGAAGGGAAAGAACAAGACCGAGTGTGGAATCCACAACAAGAAGAGCCGATATGCCATCTTCCTCCAGGAACAGGAGGAGAAGCGACAAGCGGAGCTGAGCGAGGCCATCCAGCAGGGTCTCTCCATCGAGGAGCGAAGCCAGGAGGACGATGATGCGACTACTGTTGCGGTGGTGCAGGAGACTACGACCACGACTGTCGTCGCGCCGACTCCGGCGGCGGCCGTCTCCGTCTAACGCACTATAATTTGCACAGACACACCGAAGAGAGAAAAGGAAATACGATCGGTAGCGTTGTGTGCGGTGCGGAGAGAGAACAAAAAAAGCCTTTGCTTCTTACTCTTCTTCTTGCTTTTGATTTTTGCCCTGCCGTTTGCTGGTGGTGGGGCCGCTTTCGCCCGCCCGCCGCCCGCAATTCTCCGCACGCCAGACGCGAAATGACCGCGACATCATCGCCGACAGGACCTGTTTCCTCAGGCCAAAAAATCTCGCCCTCACACATCATACGCCCACGGCCGACCCCTTGCATAATATCCGCCCCCGTGGGCTTTTTCCGGCAAATCATTGTTCTCCTGCTCTTCACCCCTGCAGCAGCAAACGTCGGGGCCCCAACACGAATATTTGACCTTCATGTCCTTTCGAAACCCAAAACCCTTGCATTGGAAATCATTTGTTCTTGGCGAAACATTTTTTCCCTATTGGCGATCCATTATAGGCGGGCGTTTTTCAATTTTGGGCAACTGTCACCATATCAGGCGGAAGGATGGCGAAAACGAGGGAGATGATTCGAGAGGGAAAAAAGAAAGCGGCAGTCAACAAACACAAAGAACAAGACTTTTATGCCTATCCATGATTGTTCTCGTCTCGAGGCCGACTGCTGTTTCGATGACACGAGGAAGGAAGAGAAGAGAAGAGGAGGGAGTGCCTTGGCGCAGGTTGCGGAACATACATCTAAAAGCTTTGTCGCGACGAGTTCTGATCAGCAGCAGCAGCAGCATCAGCAGCATATCTTAATTAAACAGTGTTTCTAAATGATCAAAAAAACAATTCAAAAATCTCCTCCATTGAAAGAACACAACGAGAATTGCAATAACGCTGTGGAAACATGATGCTGCCCCAGGTGCCGAACATCGATGATATCAGTGTGGAACCGCAGGAAGCGATGTGAGAGAGACTGCCCGTCCTCCTCTATACTAATATTGACACCCACGCCCATGCGCATTCCCTGAGCATAGACGATGTACAGTGGTGCCTCGAAGATGCTGGTGACATGCTCACGATGACAAGCCCGCCTCAATTGCTTGCTTGCTGGTTTGGCTCTGAAGAAGTCCACATGCAGATGGTAAAAGCCATTTCCAAGTCGCCGCGAGGAAGGTGATAACAGACAGATGGGATGGGAGATTGCGACGACCTCTCTCATGATTGGTGAAGATGTTGTCTGTGCAATCATCGCCACCGGCCTGGGTAGTAGGTAGTATATACACATCTGTTACTTTTCAGAGTGTATGTAGTCTGCATATTCCTGTTCCTCCCTCTCCCTCTCTTCCTCCTTCTCTCTCACGGTCGCCTGCTGCATGCAATGAGATGCGGTGATCCTACAGTCAGCATGCCTCCCGGTCGGTGACCCTGTGGACAGGCAGGCATCTGCTCACATGATAGGCATCCCTTTTTTTAATATTATTGTTGATTATTGGCCTTGGCCCAGCTGGTGTGGCCCACGACCGGAAACGCATCCAAACGTCTGTCTGGGGCTCCCTCCCCGCACACGGTAATTTCACTCCGTTGGGCGATGTCGGCCCGGGCTGCTCCTCGAAGGCGCGACCCGCGTTTCTGGCGGGGAGAGTGGGGGAGAGAGAGAGAGATCCGAGCCCTATCGATAAGGGAAAACGGGAAGAGAGCGATGGCGGGGCAGCGGAGCATCCGGGCCCGATGTCGCAATCTACAGGCACTGTGGGCAAAGTAGGGATCCGGGCGTGGTAAAGAAGGATACTTGGGATATTGTTACAGACTTACCTAGATGGGTATATTTCCAACGCGGCTGGTGGATTGATATGTCCATGGACTGTCCTCCATGGAACCATCGCGATATAGAGTAGAAACGCAGATGAAATGCACACATCTCCTTCTTCTTCTTTTTCTTCGTGGCGGTGGTTTCATATCGGGCCGGTTGTTCATCGGTGAAATAGGCGCCCCTCCTCTGGCAATCGTTGGCCCGCCCGCGGCATGGCGTCATCGGCGACTTGCCCTCTTTGGAAAGCATTTTGCAGGCATTGGGCGAAGAAAGAAAACTCGTCAGGCTCGTCTACATCTCGCGTGGGATAGGATGCGAAAAGCAGGTCCAGGTTCACGCGTCAGGGCTGTAGTCGAGGGTACGATGGATCCCACCATCGCCGGGAGTGATGATAAGCGGTAGGCGATCAGAGGCATTGACTGTAGAGAAGGACAGTTTTGCGGCGGCCCAGTAAAATATATCTGATGCGGAGCTTTGCCCTGAGGACGACGATCACGGAGAGACCAGCATGGATCCTAGTATGTAGGGGCATGTTTCGCGAAACGGATATGGGATTACCACCGAATGATGCCATCTGGAAATATGTGCGCGAAACACGTGTGGAGCGGCCGCGGAGGAAACGACACAGGGAAAGCAGCAGCGACACTCCCACGGTTCGCCGTATGTTCGACCTGGCCCATATATGTATGTATGCTGTATGTACAATTCAGACGTAAGTACAGTGTGTTCGTTGTCTGGATTGTACATACAGTGCGTTCGCCGACGACGAAAACATGCCGATGTGACGGGCCGAGAAGGAGAAAAAAGTTCATCGTTGTTGTTAGTGAATAGCCCCCATGATGGCCGTAGTTCGGGATCTGAAGGAGGACGGAGAAGGCTGATCAAAATGATTACCTACCACCGCTCTGTTTATTAATAAACAATTCTTCTCTGACTAGATTCAATCAAAATAACTTGACCATTCTTTTTCTTCTCCTCTCGCTTCTCTCCTCCTCCTCATCCTCCTCCACCATATACCCACGAGCTCTCGTCACGTCTCGTCTCGTCTTTCCTGTTCTTTCTTTTCTTCACGGATTGACAGCCAATCTTTCTCCATCTCCATCGACCACTCTACTCAAGACAGATACACATACGCATACACACACATCGCCATGGCAAATCCTCCTCATGGTACGTCCGTCAACAGCAGCTCCAACGCTCACCAGCCGTCAAGATCATCCTTCACGACGATGGCAACAGACCGGATCTCCTCTCTCTCTCTCCCCTTCCCTGTCCTTATCCCTCTTCTCAAACAAGCTGACTGACACATCCTCTCCCTCCCGCAGGCGGTATCCTCAAGGATCTCATCGCTCGCGATGCTCCCCGACGCGCACAACTCGCCGCCGAGGCCGAGACCCTCCCCGCCATCCTCCTCAACGACCGTCAGCTCTGTGACATCGAATTGATCCTCAGCGGTGGTTTCTCCCCGCTCGAAGGCTTCATGAACGAGAAGGACTACAACGGCGTTGTGGAGAACAACCGTCTGGCGGACGGAAACCTCTTCTCCATCCCCATCAACCTCGACTTGAACAAGCCCGAGATCGATGCTCTTAACATCGGACCCGGTTCGCGTGTCACCCTGCGGGATTCGCGTGATGACCGCAACTTGGCCATCCTCACCGTCGACGACATCTACAAGCCTGACAAGCACCGCGAGGCCAAGGAGGTCTTCGGTGACGATGACGAGGCTCACCCGGCCGTCAAATACCTCCACCACACTGCCGGCGAGTACTACATCGGTGGAAAGCTCGACGCCATTGACCGCCTGATGCACTACGATTACGTCGGCCTCCGGTATACCCCAGCAGAGCTTCGTCTTCACTTCGACAAGCTCGGTTGGTCACGGGTCGTTGCTTTCCAAACGAGAAACCCCATGCACCGCGCTCACCGAGAGTTGACCGTTCGTGCTGCCCGCGCTCGTCAGGCAAACGTCCTGATCCACCCGGTGGTGGGTATGACCAAGCCCGGTGACATTGACCACTTCACCCGCGTCCGCGTCTACCAAGCACTTCTCCCGCGTTATCCCAACGGCATGGCCGTCCTCGGTCTCCTCCCGCTCGCCATGCGCATGGGTGGCCCTCGCGAGGCCATCTGGCACGCCATCATCCGAAAGAACCACGGCGCGACCCACTTCATTGTCGGTCGTGACCACGCCGGACCCGGCAAGAACAGCAAGGGTGAAGACTTCTACGGCCCATACGACGCACAATACGCCGTCGAGAAATACCGCGAAGAGCTCGGAATCGAGGTCGTTCCCTTCCAACAGATGACCTACCTCCCCGACAGCGACGAGTACCGACCCAAGGACGAGGTTCCCAAGGACATCCGCACTCTCGACATTTCCGGAACCGAGCTCCGTCGCCGCCTCCGCACCGGTGGTGACATCCCCGAATGGTTCTCCTACCCCGAGGTCGTCCGCGTCCTCCGCGAGTCCCACCCTCCCCGCAACAAGCAAGGTTTCACCGTCTTCCTGACCGGCTACACCAACAGCGGCAAGGACTCGATCGCGCGCGCTTTGAACGTCACCCTCAACCAGCAAGGCGGCGGCCGCAGCGTCAGCCTGCTCCTCGGCGAGACCGTGCGCTCCGAAATCTCCTCGGAGCTGGGCTTCTCCCGCGAGGACCGCGACAAGAACATTGCGCGCATCGGCTTCGTCGCCGCCGAACTGACCAAGGCCGGCGCCGCCGTCATCGCCGCTCCCATCGCGCCCTACCGCGCCTCGCGCCTCGCCGTGCGCGACCTCGTCGAGCGCACCGGCCGCTCGTTCTTCCTCGTGCACGTCGCCACCCCGCTCGCCTACTGCGAGAAGACGGACCGCCGCGGGATCTACGCCAAGGCCCGACGGGGCGAAATCGTCGGCTTCACCGGCGTGGATGACCCATACGAGGCCCCGGAGCCGGAGAAGGAGGCTGATCTGGTCGTCGATCTGGAGAAGGTCAATGTCAGGACCGCTGTGCACCAGATTGTCCTGCTGCTCGAGGCGGGCGGCCTTTTGGATCAGCTTTAGATGTCGAGTCAAGGGAGAAGTTGGGAGGTGTGTTTAATAGGGTTCTGATTGTGGTGGAGAATCTTTTGATGAGCGCCTGTCTCGGAAAGAGTCGATTATGGATCAGGTAGGCACGAGATGGATGAGACGATCTCTAGATTCTGGGATAAGGTGTGTTCCTTCTGATGTGATGAATGAGGAAGGCTTTCCAAATGGAATAGATCATTTCCCGAAAAGATATGAACGGCCTCTATAAAGCATTCTATCCGTTGTCGTTTCCCCTCTCTCTGCTCTCAAAGTCCAGCCAACGCGCTCCCCTCGACTTTACCGGCGAGACCTCCATCGCCGTCTTTCGCTTCCCTTGGGTACAGCGCAGATGCCACCGATACCTGCCAGCCAACACAAGGGCAAAGCCAACATGGCCCAGAATCCCAGGAACCGGGCTTCCCCCACCAGACCAGCCCTACCCATGTACGTCCCGCCCCACACGCCGAGACAGCCCCCTCTCTACTCCGCCTTCTTATGCCCGGCCGGCACCGCCTCCAACGTCGCCGCGCCCAGGGGCAGACTCTCCGCCGGGAGCCGGGCGCCATCCAACCAATGCGCCAGGCGGGACAAACCAGCCCTCCAGCCGACGCCGCCGTCCCGCGAGCCCTCGCCCGCCTTGGCCTCCGCGGCATAGACGCCCGGGAATTTCCGCCGGAGGTCGGCCTCGCTGAACTTGCGCGTCTTGCTCCGCAGCATGCTCTCCACGGCGCCGGGCGTCCGTGCCAATTCGATCTGCGCCTCGCCGATGGGCACGAAGCACTTGGCGAGGTGGGCGTAGTCCTTGCGCAGCAGCGTCACCGTCAGCATCAGGTAGTCGATGTTGGTGAAGACCAGGGCCCGGCCCGCCGTGTACTTCGCCTTCGACTGCAGGAAGTGCACGGGCTGCTCGCGCCAGTGCCGCCGCGGGTTGAGGTGGTGCGCCGTGTGGTAGCCGTCGTTGAAGCAGAACCGGTTGCTCTGCGGGAGGATGGGGGTCAGTTTTTCTTTCTCTTTTTTCTTTTTGGTTCGTTCGAGGAGGGAGGGGAGGACTCTTACCGGGACGTCGATCAGCGTGATGCTGGAGCGGAAATCCGAGTCCGGCTCCTGCTCGTCCACGAGCGCGTGTTGCCCCCAGTTCCCGATCATCAGACCCAGCCGCAGAATGGTGAAGGGCAGGACGAGCACGAACGTCCCCGCGCGCGGGTTGACGCGCACCGTCATGAACGCGATGAAGGCGTAGTTCGCCAGCTCCGACACCAGGCATCGTAACGCCAACCCGGGCTTGTTCTTGCGGAGGAAGTACACCGGCAGATCGTACCAGATCAGGAAGAGAAACCTGCCGACGTAGTGCGCGAAGCCCAGGATCGAATCTCGCTGGTAGCGCACCGTCGAGCTGAGGTCATCCGGGCCGTTGCCCTCGACGTGGTGGTGCTTGACGTGGTGGTAGTAGTACGAGTCCCAGGTGTGGCCGATCAGCGGCTCGAAGATGTACGGGAAGACGAAATCCACGAGGGACCAGGGGAGCGCTTTGGAGAGGACGCCGTTGTTGTGGATGTGGTTGTGCAGCATCAGCGTGAAGGGTCCCACACACCAGAAGGAGAAGGCGAGATGAGCGATGCCGTGCAGGTAGGTGAAGTGCCGGAAGAGCAGGATGGCGCTGGGCAGGTTGATAAATGTGTACATCAGGATGTTGGTCAGAAATACCACGTCCGTTGGGTGCCGGACGACGGTCATGGCGAAGCGGGTGTAGGGTCGGATTAGCCACTGTTTGATGGGTTCGGGGATGTCTTTGTCGTCGCAGAAGGTGAAGACCTGGATGAGATGGTTAGTGAATTATTTTCAGATTTGAGTGTTCATTTCTCTGGAAGCATGGTACCGTCGGGGTGAAGTCTGGATGTGAAGGATCATTGAACGCCTTGAGACGTGAGATATCTGCTTCATCTTGCTCGGAGATTTCCTCTTCAGGATGTCTTGCTGGATCTGACGATTTATCTGTTGAGGCGACGCCGCCAGCGGTGCTCGACTTCTTGACATCGTCCAAAAGATTCTTGAGCACGATCGTATCCGGTTCCGTCAGGAACGGGTCCATGGTGATTGTCGCCATGATTTCAGACACAAGATACAAAAGGTTTCCCAATGTATCGAAGATGGCTGAGGTGTATGATAAGGTGCTCCTTTCGATGGCAAATTGTCCCAAGAAACCCTGCGAGGGGCCAAAATAAAGTTGGGTGTACAGGGTCTTTCCTCGCTTCGTGCCGTTCCCACGTGGCTGAGGCGACTCAACGATCGTCAGGGGGCGATCGATGTGATTATCTAATCCCGTTCCTCGACAGGTGAAGATGTCGAACATTGATTCATCTCAACCCTCTGACTATCAATTGTGCACCATTATAGTGATGATTCAGATACTAAATATTCAACATTACTGCCGTAACGTACCCATGCTCTTGTTAACAGGGCTATGTATCGTGCCGCTGAAGATGATTCATGGGAGCAATCACGATTTCACGTCGGCCGGTCTATCTTAAGTGCACGCTGATAAACAGGAAATCTTCTCATTGCCTACGAGATCTAAGCTCAAGTACTCAAAGGACAAGGTGGCTCATACTTTCACCATCCTCTCAAGAAACTCCACAACAGTAGTCTTGGTCGCATACACATCTTGGATCTCCTTGCTGCTGGTCTCAACCTTTCACTTGCCATCCCACAGCGCTACCGGTGCGGATGTCACCGACATGATCAAATTATTGGAATATGGCAACGCTTCAGCCATCTCCTCGATCATCGCGATGTCCTTGAATACGACGTTCGCCGGATCTACCTTTTCACCAATGTACCCTTCGACCAGAGATACGACATCATCGCCTGTGATATCGACGGGCCCGTTGAGAACGTACTTCTTGCCATTATGAGGCGATACGTCATTCAGCGCCAGCAAGTGTGCAGCGGTCACACCGACCTCCACAGGATCGATACATCCCATTGGCGTCTTTGCATCGACGATCATGGCCATCTCGGGTTGCTTTCCCGTATGGTGGAACTCCTTGATGAAATGGGCTGGACCGCCCAGGAACATGGGGTAATAAATGTTGGGATGTAGCGAGGTGTACTGCAGCTTCTCGAACTCGGGCTGACTGAGCAAATTTTCCAAAGCCCAATGCGTGCGCGAATGATGAGCAAAGGCATCGGCATGCATATTGGCATCGGTGGTAGCAACCCGTACAAGGTACTCTACCCCGGCTAGCAGCATTTCCACGTAGAATTGGCTCTCTTCGGCGAATTGAGTAGGCATGACGTGCCCGGCGAAGAAGACACGGACGACTTCGTTCTCGCACAGCCATGCGGCATTGATGTCGGTCCAGTTCTTCTCGGCGATCTCAAAGCCGGAGAGTTCGTTGACCAGTTTTTGGGATGAGACGCTGTTGACATCACGAGTCAAGGCGAGGATGCGATGTCCGGAAAACTTTTCAGAATTCTTGATCAAAGTTGGAAGGGTCTCAAGAACACCTCGGCCTGTATTGCCAGTCGCGCCAACAATGAGAAAAGTGCGTGCCATAGTGAATGATGAGATTTAAAATGTTTGCTTCTTTGCTCAGAAGCCACACCTGGGTGTTGGATTGTTCTCATCGATAGCCATTACGCTCCTGCTCGCCTGCATATACACCTACGTATTGGCAACCTGCGGATCGCGCAAGACTGAAAGACTGATTCATCATCAAGATATGATGACGGATCAGTTGGAGTTATCTGAAGGGTGACTACTTCGCTTTTGAGTTGCGATCAAGGATATTTTGTCATCACGTTCGTGAGAATTTGCGGACGAGACAACTGGGAGCGTCCATTTCCATTGAAGCTGACCGATTGGACGGGAGTGACGCGGGCGAAAAAACTGTTTGCGGATGAGATCAAATATACCATCCGCACTTTACACTTGTCACTGAACCCGCATAAAGCCAGCGAAACGTGAAGCCTTATTGTACCATCTGCTTTGTCCACTCGTCGCAAACGACAGACAATGTGTCGGTATTATACCGTGCGCCCTTACGTCTGGTCCATTCGCGGTGGTCTTGTTGAAGTCGACTCAACGATACAGTCGGCCTATTGTGAAGCATTTGAACTCTGCTCTTCGGGAGCTGGTCGAATCGTATATGGCAGAGCGATGACTAAACTGACACTCGTCTTACTGATGACCAGCCTAGCAGTGGCCAGCTTTTGCAGGGGAGACAGAATATCGGCCCCTCAAGTCGTTTCTATTGAATGCCCGTCTAATATGGCTAATCTTTATACCTGTACACGATGGGCGGTTTGTAGGATTTACATATCTACGCTCTCTGTAACCACGCCGAATTGACACCGGTCTGATACGGTCCCACTGCATTTCAGATGCCTCATACCGCGCCATCCGAATGTCATGGATCATGTTGAGACCACGGCTCACCAAGGGGCCTCTGATGAGGGGTGGCATGCGCGAAAGTCCCATGCAAGCTGAAGCTCCCAAATGTCTACTTATTATCTTAGCAATATGCAACATTTTGCCTCACGCGATACCGGCAATGAAAATTCTCAAGAAAACTAATCGGACGTCGCACCAACATTGTTTCATTCTCTAGGTTCTGGTGTACTAATGTTGTACGACGATGAGACTTCTCAATGTCAAATCCTTCAAACTCGAGGAATTCCAAGACGATGTGCCAAAATATGCAATCGGATCGCATCGCTGGAGTTTCGACGAGGCGCTCTTCAGTGACGTCCGGCTCGCGCGAAATACAGAAGGTGACGGCTACAAGAAACTGGTTGCCTTTGCCGATTATATGAAACAAAATTTGCCCGCTGTAGAATGGCTATGGATCGACACATGCTGCATAAATCATCAAGATCCTACGGAAGTCACCCAGAACCTTGATTTCATGTTCAAATGGTTCCGGAACGCTGAGGTTTGTCTGGCATATCTCGCCGACGTGGAAGTCGCCACCGATATGGACCAATTCAGACAGAGTGTATGGTTTACAAGATGTTGGACTCTGCAGGACCTGCTTGCACCACGGATTGTAGTATTTCTCTCGGCTTCATGGGAAGTGATTGGGAATAAAGGGATGACCAGTCAGGCACACTGGCTCAGCCGACCTACCGCATCTTTCGGCACTGGGCTTGAGAAGGAGATCGTGGAACTCACATCAGTGCCAGAGCAAGTCTTACACAATTACGAGACGAGTTATGATTTATCAGTCGACGTGAAAATGAGTTGGATGAACGGAAGGGCGTCAACGCGAGAAGAGGACACGTGGTATGCGTTATGCGGTATATTGGACGCTGTCATTGGTACAAGATATGGCGAAGGGCATGCCAGAGCAAAACGGCGTCTGCTAGACGCTGTAAATTGGAGGCGAGGTCCTAATATCATTTATTCAGATCTGGACGTCGCACGCTCGCAGATTCGACTTCTTGAAATACTCCGCGCTGGAGAAGAGGACTCAACGATCACCTGCTCGCTTTTCCCGGTCAGTATTCAGAACCCGACCAAATATGTAGCGCTTTCCTACACATGGGGAGATTCAAGAGCTACAATTCCGATCACGATACTTCACTCTCAGACTGAGTCACAGCCAGGGATTTCACTACCGATCACATACACTCTGGAGGCCGCACTGCGGGAGTTGTACCGGCAGGGCATCAGATACGTTTGGGCCGACATGATTTGCATCAATCAAAAGGACTTCCAGGAGCGAAGCAATCAAGTGTCGCTCATGAGCCAGATCTACGCAAAGGCCACGAAAGTCGTTGCGTGGCTCGGTGCCCCTGATGATGCTTCCCGAATGGTCATGGCTGCCGTCGCATCATCAGAGCTGCAACGGACACCGACGGGGGATGATGACGGTATTCCGACTCCGAAGGTTGTGGAAGCTTTCCAGGCCTTCCTGAGTCGTCCCTATTTCAGCAGGATATGGATCATTCAGGAGGTAGCTAAAGCCAAAAGCGTTGAGCTCTGGTGCGGTCACGATTCTGTGGATTTCGAAGACTTCGTCAGCTTCCTGGCATTGCAGAACGTCATGGCAATGATAAAAGACCCGGATAATCAGGCGTCGCATCTCCAGACTGTTCAGAGCTTCCGCGAGCGTGAGTTTCGCAGCAAACGAGGCCTCCCGAGGATGCTGCTTTCGCATGCGCTCGTGGAGAGTTGGTCTTCGAAATCTACAGATCCCCGAGACAAGATATATGCATTGCTCGGGCTCACACTAGACGGCGGAGACATCATAGACTATCCAAGCTATACCAAAAGCGTCGGCGAGGTCTTTAGGTCAGCCATGACGTCCATGATCGCGGAGCAAGGACACACGGCACTCATCCTTCTCGCGAGAGGATCGTCGGGTTCACAATATGCGTCCAGCTGGATGATCGATCCCAACCGGCGACCACCTTTACCGCCTTGGGTTCTTGAAAGTCTACGACGGAAGCGCGATTCATACGACTATACTGTTAGCATTTCTCAAGAAAGATTGTTCATTTTGGGTTGCTACTTGGACACGGTCGAAGACATAACGCAGGATAGCTTCGAGAAGCGGAAACATGAGCAATCTGCCGAGAAAAAATCTCAAAGGCTGACAATGCGAGACTGGGCCGCGAAGTTCGAATGCGAGCCGTCGCTGGGTCCCATTCATGCGCTCCTCACTGATAGCACGCGCGGCACTTCGGAGTTGGATCAGATTGAAGCACAGCTCATAGCGTTGGAACGAGGCGTCCGAATTGCCGCAAAGTATTCCATGAGACTCATGAATCTCCGACACCGAGGGTTCCGCATGGTGCATCAGGATGCCCAACACGGGGATCAAATCTTCAGGCTCGAGAATTGCCCCTTGCCGGTGGTGCTTCGGCCGCTCTCAAACCATCATTACAGACTTGTTGGTGAGGTCTACGTGGATGTCAGAGAAGACGAATGGTGGAAGACTGTATGGGAGGACTTCCATACGGACGAGCCGGATTCGCACTTCTTGACGATTTCGATCGACTAGTCTACTTCAGCTCCCATGTCTTCTTCTACATTCCCTCAAAGTCCTAGCGCCGTGCTGATACCCTGTGTCAAATTGGCCAATACCTCAGTGCCGCCGACGGTGACCTCGAAAAGATTTAGATAGCTGTCGGTAACGAGGGCTGATGGAATGTGTTAGTGATCGCGAGGCGATTGTATGGCTTGGGCGATACGAAAACTCACAAACACCCTCAGCGACCTTATCAGGATTCGCTGCATAGAGTTCCAGAATGTAATTGCCCAGAGATAATAAAGTAATCGGTTCCGGGCTGGGTCGCCATCCGAGCGCAAATGGCAACTTCTCATCCACGAAGAGACTCTTGATGTAGGAGATGGGAGCCGAAGCCTTGGATGGGGAAGACAAAGATTGGACGTAGAGTCCGGTTTCGCCGGAGCTCAGGACAAATTCTCGCAGGCCGTACACTGCCTCGGGGTTGTGCTTCAAGCTGTCATTGACCCGAGCATAACGAGCTCTAGTGCAGGATCTGCGGTCAGCGATGATGCACAGCAAAGGGCAAAGGCAATGCCTGCTTACTCGGATGCTGTCAGGGTGGTGGTAGCAGGGAGTCCGTGGAATTTTGACAGAAATTGATCAAAGTAGGTCTGGTTGAATGAATAGTCGTTCCCAAAGTAGGCGTCAGCCCGGGAGAGGCTTCCATCGTGCTCCTGCAATCCTCCCGTTAATTTCACGATACCGGTAATGATACCCTGTAGGTTGAGTACATACGATCGGAAAATTGTGTTGGTCCAAATGGTTGAGGTCGAACTGCCCACCGAGCGGGTTCGGTGAAGACAACAAACCTACAGCGCCGATGACCGTAGTGAAATCTGCTCCAATATTGAGGCCCGCAGCCAGACCTTTGAGCAGGTGCGGCAGGGTTAGGTTTTTGCCGCTGTGGTTGATGAATCTTGAAAGGCTTCTGTCAGACGACCTGTGCGTCGTTGGTAATGATTTTGCTTACCCATGGTTGGCAAGCGTGTTTAAACCAGGGCAGGGACTCCGGACTATGGGTCTATCAGACTTCGATTCCAGCGAACAACATTTCCAAGGTGTTCAAATGTACCATCGTGAGGACCAGGTGCGGTCCACGTGGTGAATCGTGGGTCATTGGCGGGCGCTGGCCCAAGGCTCTTCAGAAGACCTTCAATATCCAGATCCAAGCCCAAGAGCTGCGCAGAGGCACCCGAAAGCAGACCATTGATGGCGATAGCGGTGACGAAGACGTTCTTCATCGTTGTTTGATGCCGGGGCGAGTGCGCTCTGTGTATTTGCAGAGGCGATCGCGTCGCAAATACTGTCTAGCGAGATACAATGGAAATCGCCACGACATTCCACTACATATACATCTTGGTCTTCTAGCCATATCTCCGGAGAAGCTAGAGAACGCCATGACGGTGTGGCCAAACCCATGATGCTCTGAGATGACTAATAACTTGTTCGTCATTTGAGGCGTATTGTGATATTCTTGTGTGAACATCACTACTCTGTGCCTCAGGCAGACTATCAACTGAGTCGGCCTTAGGCTGAGATCCAATAGGTACTAGTAGCTAGATAATGCTAATATCGGGTCTATATATAAATGGTATCGCCGGATATTCATGTATCGCACTCAATTTCTCGCCCATTGTAGGAGCTCTCATTTTGAGATAAATGGTATTAAAATTAAGTCCTTACGGCTTATTACTGAACAAGGGAGGTCATAACACCAGATTGTAATTCAGTCCTGTCTGGACCATCTTCTGGGTTAATAAAAAAGTTATGAAGGCTTACGCATGCCGTGAAAAAGAGCAGAATATCACACCGTTGTGCACTCGCAGTAGTCTGAACAGTCGGAGCCAGGAGCACTGAGCGTACACTAATATGTCCGAGATACTCTGCGTACTCCAAGATCTCCTGCGTTGACGCATCGTCATGTCTGGCGCTTCGAATCGCACATGGAAATGATGCAATCACGGTGTCCTTCAACTGAGTACGTCGCACGATCTTTTCTCTACGCATATAATAGCCATGGAAGTGGAAAACTTGGACGTCTGCTTGATATAGGCAATTTCGAACTCGCCAATACGATGTTGTCCAACGGGACAGAGGATATAAGAAGAATGAATACTGTGCAGCCCGACTAGAAGAGTCATATGCCGTAAGGCTTTCATTAATCAGTGTATGGAGTGGTTCGATGTAGGGACAAGATCGTTCTCGGCCGGAATCTCGCAGTTCAAAATTAACTAGCCCACGACTGACGTGTTACATCCGTCAACTTCTACAAGTATTGTCCGAGACTAGCCGCTGCTCTTGTCCTCGTCCGAGGTCGCGCGGCGCTAAAGAAGTTACATTCAATAGGCATATAGTGCCAAATCGACATGCTGATGACGCCCTCCCGCTGGCATTACACCACATCTTGCCTTCCGATCCGACCTTGCCACCGCCTCCGAGCCGATCGATGGATCTTTGAATCTTGACGAGAGTGTGAAATTGGGAAGTCTAGTGGAGTTGTAGGTGCTTAAGGTGAAGTTGGTGCTCAATATGGAGTTGGTGCTCAATGTGGAGTCAGTGCTCAATGTGGAGTTCTCTATAGGGGGTGTAGAGTTTGATAATGACGTTGAGTTGGCAGCGACGTACAGAGTTGTATTGAACACTACGGGACCGGTGATCTCGCTAGCCGAGAGGATTTCAAGGCAAGTAGTATTCGACTATGACTTTAATGCAGACTGAACGGTGCCGAAAGTCCAATCATTGGTAGCAATAAACCCGAAGATGTAGTCCGCCGTCTGGTCAGTATAACATTATTGCACAGCTGCTTGCATTGCGAGGACTCTATCAAGGCTGGCTTTGAGTGCCCTAAGAGCGGAGCTTCCAATTACTTGGTTCTATAGACCTTCTCCAATATGGAGTCCGAAGTTGGTCGTACCTAGGGAGCTAAGAACAGTAGCTGGACCCTTGATAGGTGCCAAACCGTTAGCGAGGTAGCCTTGTCTTCAAGTAACGACGGTCTTCGCGGCAGGTCCGACGGGCGATCCCTTCGTATCAGACCAGAATCCGATACTCTTCATCTGTAGCCTCGATTGATTCTCTAATGCGGATACGAGGGACTTGTACCTTCCGCGTTAAGCAGCCTTGGGTCTGTTGATCTTGGCATCTTGCGCGCCATTCTCTCTAGTCAAGCTCAGATCGTCGAAAAAGCGCATGCACGTGGCCGAGCACGTCGCAGTGACTGGCGCAAGTCACACGTGCGCAGCCCTCGCTTAATAACTTTGCAAGTTGGCCTGTCAGATTAGCAATAGGAAGCAGCAAGAGTCACATCATACGGCGCGGCGGGGAGACACCCCTGATGCGGTGGGAGACTTGATACATTATCATGCTTGCGAATCGGGATGGAAATGCTCCAGGCCACGGACGAAGCTGTTCAAGAAAGCAGAAATGGCAATCACATGTCGTGCAGAGATGAACTGTCGCTCAGATATATATGAAACCCAAAAGGGTGACAGCCACCCAAAGAACGATCCAATTGTTTCGCAGGCTGGTCGCCGCAGAGGGCCTCGTTGACGACGGGGGAGCGCACGTAGTAGCAGTAGCCTGACACGCAGAGTACGAGACGGCGGCTGACGCACTCATGGAAGCCGCTGCGTTGATCGTGACTGCACAGGGACTCCCGGTCACCTTCGGCGGTGCTCCGAGCGCAGCACAAGACGGCGATACCTCGGGGTCGATGCCACGAGGGACTGACTGAATTGCGGTGACGTTGAAGGCGATGTTTTCTACATCGCGGCATGAGTCTGGCGAAATGGCCGTTTCGAAATTGAGCGTCGGCGCAGATTCGTTGGTTCGGAAATATGCCCAGCGAGTCTCGGAGGAGACGGAAAATTGAAGCAGCGCGTTTTCGTCGTTCAGTTCGGAGCAGTTCCTCAGAGACACCTGCCATTGGAATATCCAATCTCCTTGGATACCAGCGAGGGCGTTAGAGAAACCAGTGGCGAGATAGAGGCCGGGAGTCGTCGAGTTGAGCTCAATAGTAGCAGCGCCAGTACTGATACTATCGAGGGTCGCGTTGTCGCGCTGTGCAAGCCTCCAACGAATCAATTGTCTCTGAACTAGATCCCCTAGTTGAGGTTGCTGTACCGCGAAGACAATGGGCATGAGATTTGTCGGCTTCCATGTTCCGTTTCGGGGGAACATCAAGTCCAGTTCGAGGGTTCCTGAGCGAGTGGCGGTGACATTTGCTGCGACGCACGCGAGCCAAAGAAGTACATAGCTGACGATGGCCATGACCCGAGCAAATGCTTGACAGACAGCGCGGCAAGAGGATTCGTCAGGTTGCAATGGTCCGACCAGAGCGAATAGCGAGAGTTAAAAAGTGCTGAAAGCTTACGCCATTTACAATATTCGTGACGGAGTCAGATGCAGTCGCCGGTGCTTCCTCAAGGGGAAGATCTGAGGAGGCTTGGCCAAAGGATTGCATGTGTTTGCATGTAGACGCGGAAATTAGAGCCCCTGCGTTCTAATCGGTCGGGGTCGAACACCGAGGATCCATGGACCTGCGTCCAGCTTCGTTCAAGCGGGACACGCGGGAGCGGCATGTAAAAAGAGGGGGATAGGGCGATGAGCTAACGTGACTCGGGTGATAGTGAGTCGACCTATGGCAACATTGCTGTTTCCTGAAATCCCGATATACTGTATGCATGCGCTGTGCCGCGACCTGTCACAGCACTAGATCCTTCGTCTGCTTCGGTCCGTGTTCAAGTGTCGTTATATTTAGTGGATTGGTGCAACTTGACGGACGGAAATGGATTATGGCGGGCGGGCCTTCTTATTACAGGCGATCGGCTAAGACCCCCGAATAGTGCCAAGCGTTGCCAAGCACCGCTCCAACTTTCGTTGATCTGCAGCCGCTCCGAAGTCACTTCAGGCCGTGCTCGTCCCCACCACTAGAACCGGCGGGTTTGGGCACGCGGCAGGATGGATGGATGGATGGGTGGATGAGGTGTGCATGGTGGTGTAGGGTGAAGATCTTCTGACACGCTTCTGGGTTCAATGCATCCAAGATCTGTGGTATGGCCAGCAAAGCATGCGGATGCGAATCAAGCGAATCAAGCGATGAGGTTTGCCCCTCACGCCATTTCGCTTGACGCGCTAGTAAGGCTGGTGGTATATCATGGGTGATGAATGCAGCTCAGCCTGCAGCCCGATGCGACAACACTGGACGACTCGGCCACCTTGCGAGAGCGACGCGCGCCATCACATCTGACATTGCGCATTGCGCATGAATGCAACCACACCCCAATGCCCGGCGAAAATCTCAAACTTCGGCTATGAGAGGTGTCGCGTCATTACAGCTTCGACGGAATCACGATGAGGAGGCGTCATGTAGTCCATACGATGTTGGCGGCACAACGAGGGGTAGAGTTGACGTTACAAACACACTGCTCCTAATGCTGATGATGATTGCGAAATCTTCAGTGGCCATTGGGATCTGACTGTGCGACGCCTGATCGAGTTGAAACCTAGTATCGCAGGGCCCAACCTCGACACTGACTAGCCTTGGTGTGTTGCTGGCAAGGTCTCCTCTGCTACGACCACTTCAAGCACCAAGGCATCCCAGCCCACAACGCTGTCCGCCCTCAGAACGACGGCTGCGTAGAGGCCAATGATACCGATCACGGTACGCTGTAACTCCGTCCATGTGAGATGATATCTTGCACACCATCCCGAAGCGGAGACGACGCATGCGGAGCAAGCCTCAATGTTCTCCCTTTTGGAGAATTTTGACTTCGGTATGTCGTACATACCGTAGAGTTTTATGGGCCCGTCACCAAGGCGAAAGCACAAGGTGCGACCTTGTGCTCAATCTGGAACATCATCTCACGGCCCGGGCCCAGTCGGGCAGTGGCGACGCGTCTTGAGAAATGTTGACCTTTGAAGTAGGTCACAGCGTTGCTATATTTGATGCCGTACAACGGAAGCTTTCGCCAGGATCGTCTCGCCGCGCAAGAGGAGCGTGAGTGCGGTTTTGAGGCAAACCTCCTCTCGGCTAACGATTCTCGGTATCACGCGGTCCACTTTCTTATGATCATGATCTGGACTGAGACTTTCCCTCGGAATTTCTGGCAACAACAACTTACGCTTCCGAGGACCTTTTGTGGATTCTCACGACACAAACTTGTTCGGCAGCACATCATTATCATACGTGAGGAACAGACATGTTTTTTTCATTTCAGGATCACAGACACCACGAGAGGGCAAGCTACATTTTGATCTTATGCGCATCCCACATGTGCCGTCGAAGATCATCTGTTCGGGTCGTTCCCTTGTCATGGCGTTGTGAGTAGGCTCTCGATTTGCATGATGGTTCCCAGCAAAACATTCTCTCCCCTCCATGCATGCTTGCAGTGTGTCGCGTAAGATCTTTCCGTAGCGGGAAACGCTTCCCACAACCCGCGATAAGACATGCATGAGGTCGGTCATGGTATCTTTGGTGATCCCTTCCATGGGTCAGCATGGTACGCGAAGTTGACTCACCAGTGTTCACTTACTTCAATTTCCCAGCAAGCCGGAATGTCTTTGAGCAACGTGCGCACGTGTAAGCATTGGCAATCTGCGGCGTTTCGTTCCTGCTGCCAGGTCCTTGTTCTTGTTCATGTGTTCCTTCGGAAAGATCTGCTTGTTCCGCAGTATGGAAAGAAAGTGATGGTCCGTCGAGGCCAGTGTCGTCGTTGTTGGGATGCTGTGGAGGTGATTGTGTTGTTATACGAGATTGTCGAGCGACATCCTGTCCGGCAGTGATGGGCTGTTTGGGTATTCGACGATGATCGAATACAGGGAGAGGACCAGCTGAGGTCGTGTTATCGAGCCAGGAGGGATCGCAAAAGGGCAGTTCAGTCGCGATAGAGTAGGTGGAATTAGTTGCCCTCGGATCCGCTAGCTGTTCTCGAGAAATCGGCCGGGCTTCGCTGGAGTATCACTTGCTTTGAAAGCCCAGGACGGCCAGAAACAAGATGTCGACAAATGGAAACAACACAATGCCAAAGTCAAGCAAGAACGATGATTAGAAAATGAGCGACGGGGTGAGGAGCGCGCACGCTGCCTGCAGAACCAAAAAACACGGTCCAGCGGTCGTTCAAATATCTTTATATATGTTCGTCGACAGCGCTTTCGACAGAGCACTGTTGGCTCCGAGGATGATCGCTGACGACAGCTAGGCCTCAAAATATGCAGGTCTGGGCTGCGGCGCAGGTGGGGAACCCTTGAATCTGTCTCTCGCAGATGCCGCGGTGAGAGCTTCTGCAGTACAACAGCTCATCCTCGCCGCAATAACCCTCTAGGCCTCAATTTCGTCGCTTCTCATTGGTTTTCAAGATAGAAGTTGTGCTCAGCTCATTTCATCAACAACCTCTAGGCCTCAATTTCGTCGCCTCTCATTGGTCTTCAAGATCCGACGTGCGCTTGATCTGGCACCCTCACCCGGAGATATCGCGCATCGATGCTCAACTCACTCATGTCGATAACGCATGCGTCCGAATAGGTGCTGTCCAGAATGGACCGCTGCGCCATGGAAGGGTGCGAACGCACAGGTTACTGAAGGAAAGCCATGTGCAGGGACATCAGCAACCCTCATGTCGGGAAGTCATTCAAGTCGCCGCTGGCGGAGAATGTGGATTTCATAACCTCAAAGGATATGCAGGACTCGTATCATGGGCTACTCCGACAATCAGGGGGGTCTTGATCCGAGATAAATATCGCGTTCAATCCCTCTGATTTGCAACGACGAAGGCGAATACCTCTCCCGATATTCTCCTTTGCCTATCAAAGATGGCGACAAAGATTGCAATTGAGATCAGCCTTTCGTCCTTGATGCCAACAGCGCCGCATGAGGATGCAAAGATCACTGACGTGAAGCACCTCGCGTCGTACAATTGGATTGAAGCTCTCCATCCCACGATCGCGGTCCCAGGAATGCCTCCGCGATGGCTTGATGTATCATTACCCAAACAGCTACCGAAAGACACTGGGCTATTCTACATCGCCCAGAATGCCGCTCGGCACCCAAAATACCCGATGGAGCCGCTTTTTCGTGCCATTCAGGAAGAACATCCGAACTTCAATTACGGAGATGTCGGCATCATCAGCGATCGAAACAACCTCCGCAAGCTGTTATCCTTTGTTGATCCCGCAACCAACAAACACGCTTCTGATGACTTCACGATCGACGCTGAATGCATCGGCGATGCCGTTGTTCTCAACAGAGTTGAGGCTCACACCCAAGAAATTATTGGGCCGAACGACTTCCGTGGTTATGGCCACGAATTCGAAAAAGCATACACGAAGTGTGAGATCAGCGAGAGTACTGGTCACTACAGAGTGGTCGGCTACCAATTTTTTGGAGTGAATTATCTTGTCAGACACGCGACTGATGGATTTGTCGGGGCGCACGGCGGGTCGGATGTCGATGACAGCGACATATTGGATAAGCTCGTAGGTCTCTCCATCGCTGCATCGAAGAGTTGCAAAACATCCGGCTCAGATCTCATCCTTGTCAAGCGCGGTAAATTGGTACCGATCGGGAACACCCTCGAGGTCAAGACTAGGGTCTCCCACAAACCCCTCTCGCTGCAAGAAGTTGTACCTCAGCTATGGATATCCCAGACTCCTCTCTTGGTTCGTGCACTCTACACGAAGGGTCGTTTTCCAGTGCCAAACGTGGAGAATGTCAAGGCAGAGATTACGATGTGGGAAATTACTCATCAATCCAGTCTTCAGAAGCTGGCGAGATTGATGTCAAGAATCATAGATGCCGTCAAGGACTTCAAGCATGCAAAGATAGAGTATAGTGCTGCACAAAAATTGCTGACCATACGACCAGTTGATGCCGTTGACATGCTGCCAGAGGACTTATATCCCATCTTGATGGCTCCACCACCTTCTTCGATCTCGCCTGAGGAGCCCGCAAAATCTCCGACTTTGCGTGAAGAGGTAAACACTGACCGAATGTGCATCCTCTATACACATGCTGACATTTCTTTTAGACGAGTGTTCTCGCTCAAAGTGGCACAGAAGTCCGGATTGGCAGCGACACCTTTCGAGTGAACATGGCCAAGTTCCCAGCTCTTCCGTCTTTTGCGCTTTCCGGGCACGATTTATCGTCCTCCGAAACAAAGCTCTACCGTTCGATTCCATATTTCGACGTGTTGCTGAAAGGCGTGGACCTTGGCTTTCGGCAATGCTTTCGCAGCCTCGGAACAAATATATTTTCCTACCAAGCACTTTGTAAGACCATCGATGAGCTTGGCGTTGATGTCCTGGAAAATCAAACCCTGAACGATATCACGACGAATTTGAAAGCTGGAAAATCCGACGATTACGAGGACACGACCGGCAACAAGAGGCTTGCAAGAGACTCGGCCTTCCGGTTGGTGTACTATGTGCTCACCGACCGATTCACCCCCGACTCGACGCTCGAGAAGAACAAGATCTACAACGCGGTCCAATTCGTCATTTCGCATTACCGAACCTTCGGGTACAAGATCAGACACATTACTCGCGCGGCATTCGACCTCAAGATCCCGGTCTCCTTCAAGCAGCGGGCGACCCTGGACAAGTGGTCGAAGGACAGTGACCAGGACGAAGATGATGCCACGACTGAATCGGACTCGCCGTACAACTCCGGTTATTATGACTTCGATTCTGACTCGAGCTGAGTCATCTATCAGACACCTTGCAGATGTGGCGGCTGTGGAGAAATGTACGGGTCCTTGGATTGTTTTCCGGCCAGGAACCAAACTGCCACGTGGGTCTCAGCTACCTGATCGGTGGTGGTTCTTCAGAGTTCGTGTTCCTTTTGATTTCTGGCACGCCTATAGCACACGAAATAAGCAGGTCTCACGGTCACAACCCGTAACCCTTGATTTCTTCAGATCGTCCCGTGATTGTTCCTTCCCCGTAGTAGCTTCGAGCAAGTCTCAACGCGATGTTGATGAAATGGATCTCGTAACGCCTCCCTCGGCGACGATCTCGCATAGGCGTCATGGTTGGTACATGCATAGACGGGACCGCTTCTTCACAATGGAAGAAAGGCGAATTCGATTTCATTCCCGTCTTGATTAGATCGAATAGCTCCTCTATAAAAAAACATTGCTCTGGCTCAAGAAGCTCCCCTTCTTCGAGCCTGTGCCACAGAGTAAGTTACAGAAATCGCTCATTCATCGCAGAGTCGTAAGGGTGTTTCCCGTAATTTTTCGGATCGGTTTCAACCTGCAGGCCGATCTAGAAGTTCGTTCGGACTCGTCGTTTTCTTTTGTTCAAAGGCAGACCGCGTTTTTGATCAAGTTGGTCTCTTGTCACAAAGAGAGATTGGCGCGGAATCTATGAGCAAGCCTTTGCATGCTCTGTCTGCACACCTGATTCATACAGGAGCAATTTATAGTACGAAGTCAACCGCATCTCCAACAAAAGGTCGGGTGTTTACTTCGCCGCGGTAGCCTTGTTGACCTGGTCCTTGAGTTCCGTAGAAGTGTTCTGTCCAGCTTCGAGATCCGCGGCCCAGAGGGCGGCACCGCAGGTGTTGGTGAAGGCGAAGAAGATGCCGGCAATCGGGATCGTCTCGAGGAGGACGGCGGGCACACCGAAGCTGTCATTGGAATGGTCAGCTATTCGCATTGATGGGAGTTTCATGTTTGGAAGCGCACTCACCCAGTGTATGCACCCTGGCGCTGCTCGATCCATTTCTCCTGTTGGGCGCGAGACATGCCCTTGAGCTGGAAGTATCGTCCATGCGCGTGGGGGCCGTACTTCTTGCCCTGAAGGACCATGAAGATGAAAGTACCGACTACCGGGATCAGGTTGAGCGGCAGGTACATGAAGTACCGGATAATCGCCTGAGGCGTGAATTTGGCAAAGGGCTTGCCAGCCAACTTGCCGAGGCGGGAGATTGCATCGCCGGCCTTGTTGGAGTCGACTTGGCGCTCGCGAGCGACCAAGGTCTGCTGGCCGCGGGCGACGAGGGTGCCGTCAAAGGTGTCAATCAGGCTGTCCTCGATCAAGAGCGCTTTCGAGAGCACCATTGTGAGGGTGCTGCTTTCGCTGAGGACCAGGAGTGCGGTCGTCACGGCGGCCAATGGGCCGGATGTGAAGAAGCAGATTGCCAGTTGCGGCAGATAGGTGAAGAAAAACATGAAAGAAGTGACGCCGACACCGAGGGTCAGCGTCGACGCGAGTCGTTTCGCGAAAGGCTTCCATAGCGCCTTGTGGGTCGCAAAAAAGAGAATTCCCTGTTGTTCATGTCAGCGACGCGTTTCTCTGACGGGTGATGGATCTTGCGCGATACGCACTCTGAAGGGATACACATATGCTCCAGATTTGACACCCTCGGTGGTTGCAATTTTGAGGTTCTCAAGCTCATGCTTGGCGGTCTCTTTGATTCTGTCCGCCATGTCGTTGTTGTGATGATCGTATAATGTTTTCAAGCTGTGTCTGGATTGTGTTACTTGGAGCGACTGAGAGATTAGGTCGTGTGAGAGTAATGCGGATTGTGGTTCTCTTTTGTAATTCTCCGTCATGTTAAACGAATTGCTTTCCAAACATTGTGACCTACGTCATCGGCACATGGAAATCCTGGCACACAAGCGCGCCCGAGGAATTATTGTTGTCGCGTTATAGTATACTGTAGTCGATCTCAATGCAACGAAAGTCGATGTATGAGCCCAAGATCGTGCGAATAAGATCGTGCATCGTACATGTTGACAATGGCCCGCACGCCAGGAGTGAATACAGATCACAATATAGATAAAATTGAATTTTGGGTCGGGGGAATGCTTAATTATGCACGCTGAAGAGAGTATCTACACAGTTTCGCTTGAAGAAAAATGTAACGAGATGATGGGTTGTGGTCGATGAGAAGAAGTTGGTGCGCAGGGCGCCAAATGACAACATCGACCTAGCAGGCCAGAGTGACCGGAATGGCAGCGATCGCGAGATCCTCGCAGAATACGTCGGTGGCGGTTTGCAAGAGAGTTTCGCCGTAACCTGCACAGGTCACGAACCTGGTCGGCGTCCCATCTGTGCGGCGGCAGACGAGTTGGCCGGTAGCACCGGGCACGCTGGCGACGGCACTGCTGGGCTGGATGGAGCAGTACGTGGTGAAAAATTGGTTCGCGGTTTTGGCAGCTTCTGTACTGGCGAGGATATAGTAGGGATCTTCGGGCCTAGAGGACCAGCTGAAGGCGCGCGTGGGGCTCAAATAGACGGCCCCGTCGCTGGACAGTGACCAAGCTGTCGGGGTACGGGTAAAAACAACATCCAAGTTGGGGTCGTCGCCATTACGTTGAGAGAATACATATAAGCCGTTGTACGCGCCGCCGACGACTTGAAAATAGTGGTAGTCCGCTGTGCAGACGGGCGGAGCGGGAGTAGCTGTGGCGACGACTGTAACAATTGGCGTCGTAGAGGTTGTGGCGGTTTCACTAGCCAAGTTGGTGACGGTGATGGCTGGGGCATCGATCTGCGTCACGGTCGAGATGACAGTGGCAGTGACGGTGATGATCGGGGTCGTAATGACTGTCCCGATCTTGGTGGTGCTCACAAATGTGTTGACAGTAGTAGATGCAAAAGCGGTCGCGGTGATAGCTGTCGTGGTCGAGGTAATCGAGGTGGCAGTGACGGTGCTGATGGTTGACGTGCGGGTGCGGGTTACGGTGCTGGTTTTCGTCATGGGCGAGACGGCAAGGAAGCATGCCGAGGTGATGATGCTACCTGGATATTTGCTCAGGACCGACGGAGTCACCAGAGGCGTAACCTGTCGCTTGGTCACGGCTACGATCGAAGCTGCTGTCGTCGTTGTGAAGATTGTAGTAGGGAAGGACAGAGTCACGGTCTCAATGGTCGTCGTCGTGGGTACGATTGTGGTCGTAGGACTGTTGATTGTGGTTGTGACGGAATTGACCTGGGTGGCGATTGTAGTCGTGGGCAAGATCACCGTAGTCGTAGTAGACAGAGTGTTGGTAATAGTTGTTGTGGATGGAACAGTGACGGTGATAGTCGCCAAGTTGGTCTGGACACCCGTAGTGCTCGTGGTGATGAGCGGAGTAGATGTCGCAACAAGTGTGGTGGTGACGATAGGAGTCGTGTAGCCGAGAATCGAAGAGCAGAACGGCTGTGCCGAGTTACTCGGTTGTCCGATCTCGCCCCGAGCCTGACTGACTAGGTAGAGCGCATTTGTGTAGCCATTGGAACCGGCGATCGCAACCTGAAACTTGTTGCGAAATTGTCCTTTGTTGGTAGCACTTGAGGCCGTGACGGATCCTGCAAATAAGGCGCATTTGATATTCGTCGTACTGCAAGGATTGGCACAGCCCGAGTTGCCGCTGCCGGGTTCCTGAGATGGATCGCGTTCAAAGTAGAGGTTGAAAGAATTACAACCTCTGGCGGCGTTACACTTGGCGGCACAGGCACTGACATCGTACGATTTCAAGAACGAAACGCCGAGATATTGGTTCCTGCAACGAGGATTGTCAGAGCCGTGAATACGAACGGTATCTCCCGGACACTTACGTGATGATGCTAGCACCCTGCAGATTTCCATATTGTTTGACGTATGCTGCCGGAGTCGAGGCTCCATTCGCAGCGCTCGAGAACGCCGGCAAGGCAAGGAACGCGGGTACGGTGTCGGGTTCAGGCTTCGAGCCTGAGCCTGCAGGCAGCTGAGCACACGCCGCTGCTCTCTGCTGAAGTGAGGCAGCATCGGTCGTCGCAGCGGCTATCAGACCGATGACGGCCTGAGCGAAAAAGGTGGAACGCATGTCGACAGGAACGGCCTTCTCGGTCTCCCGGAGATACGACAGCGACGGGGCAGATAGAAAAGGATGAACGGTTGACAGCTGCGGTAATGCAAGATGTACAACTCCATCCTAACGAGGTGCGTAAGGGGAGAAATAAGTAGTGATGATTTCAACGACATCGTAGATCCGCGCGTGGGCATACGATCCCAGTCAAGCCGCACGGAGACTTTCGCCTCCATCTGGCCTTCGTCGACATGGTCCGACCGATCAGAGCGGGCATCTTTTCCCGGCGAGATCAAAACAGTTATGTGACCAGGGAAGCACTGTGGCCTTGCAATAAGGCTGGATGCGATGATTGCTGTTGTTGTTCAAGATGGATTGGTCGGAATAGTGCGAGCCCCAGATCTAGTCTCACGTGGCGTTCGGTCATGCCCGATCAGGGCGACGCTAGTCTGCTTTTTCCAGATCCGTGAGGTGTGCGTGGCACCGCGGGTTAGGATAATAATATACGAGAGAGACAGGTGTGTGCACTACTGTCCGCACAAATTTGGTGAACTATTTGTATCATGTATGCCTCGCCGTTGCAGTGATTCGGTACTTTCCCGTCATTACTGCTGTTTTTAAAATATACGGAGAACGAAAGCAATTCCCGTCGAGGCCATCAATCAGCGCCTCCATCAACACTGTCATCGAGGAGATTATGGACTTCCTCGGCCATCGTGTCACCCTTTGCCGGCCTGATCCTCGGGCATTGGCAAGGCGGTCATAGAACAAGGGATTCTTGTCCGTGATGAGACTGTTGGCCGGTAAAGGTCCAATCTTGATTCTGCCGGCCGGTCGGGTCTGGACGCAGACGAGAGGATTTCTTCTGCATTGGTGCCGCTGACTCATCTCGTAGACCCGGACGGCTGATATCAGACGGAATTCCTCCCCGGGGCGTGCGCGTCTTATAAATATTAGCTGCTCGTGCTGCTGTATGTGTAATCATGAGAACACGCCACGAAATCAGCTCCGATCATCCTGTGTACTTTGATTTCCATACCTGGGCGGGCGACGGGCGTGCTGGGCAGTAAGGCAATTCAATAAGTCGAGGGCGCGACGTGCTGGTCCACCCATCGCTTAAATTCACCTGGACACCCGCGGTACTTGTTGTTGTTCCGTTACTCTGTGCAGGAGTTGGAAACAGGCTTTCGGGAGCACCGGGGTCTCCGTCCGCAATCAATTTACGCCTAAACCCATGAAGTGCATCCTCACGGGTAGCGCGACACTGGAAAAAATTTCAATATTCCTATTCAATGCGCCTAACAGCGAACTTGTTATCGCAGAGGAGTAGCGAGTGTCCCTCGCAATCCTTGTGATGCCGTTCACGTTATCCACAGTCATCATTGTGCAGTGATGATAGGTTTTGGCGTTCGAGGCTTGCAGTGTGAATCAAACTCAATCTGGCTTTCAACATGGAGTGAAGCGTGGTGGCTCCCTCTCCCCTTGCCCATCATCATCCGCCACTCATGCAGGTGCCGCTGTCATGGGCTGCTGCAATGGCATTGCTTGGCTCTCTCTTCCTACAACCCACAAGGTGACCGCCCTGCTTACCTCATCTTGTTTCACGTGCGAGGAGCCCGTCTCGACTCTGCCCATTTGACATGCCCTTCTCAGCGCTTCGCACCGTGTGCTCTGCTCGTTCCGTTCCTCCCAACCCGGCCAGCTGTGAGGACTTGAATTCTTTGCCCGTCAGCGGTGGCGGTGTCGGACCCTTTGATCCCGAGCGTGGAAGTAGGTGAGGCCCTAGATTCCAAACCCTGAGGAGGCAAAGGGCAGCTCGCGATCAAAGGGACTGTCTCTCTCAAAATGTCACTCTTCCAACATACTAGAAACCATGGAAAATAATGAGATCGATTCTTATGCCAATTTCTCAAGATCGGCAATAACAAGACGATAAATCATTTCGGTCGGAGGAGGTGACTACGGTTTTCTCACCGGTGTCCCTCAGGTGCACTTTCATCTAATGTATATGACGATGCTCGGACGAATGATGTGTCAACTCGCGGCCTACTGCAGATTCTGCATATTGCCACCTAGGCATGAAGTTGACTCGTGTTCAGAATTGGATCTCGGCTCTGCAGCAACTTAAACAAAGGTAGAGCCGAATTACGGTCCTATCTAAATCCGCGATCGTAATCTTTCCTCCTTTGTTGCAGCAGGGACAGACTTCGAAGGCACAGTCGTCTCGCCCGTCAGCTCTGCGGTCCTGTTACTGACTCTAGCCGCTAGCTCCTGGTGGATCTTACCAAGGACAGCGAGGACTTGCTGCCTGATGCCCGCGTCGATGCCCGCGATGTCCGCGGCCAAGCTCTTCACCAAGCGCTCCTGCCATCCCTGATAGTTCTCGTCGCCCTCGAGATGTGTCCAGAAGGTCCGGGCGAAGTGCAAGTCGAGCGGTGCCAGTTCTTCGGAGCTCTTCGAGAGCACCTCCGCCAGCCATTGCTCGTGCTCAGGGGTGGATCGAGATGTGAAACTGCGAGGTTCTTTCGATGTGGAGGCCGACGATTGACCCGCACGAGCATCTCCCGGCGCTCCTCCACCAGGCGAGAGGTTCGGGCCGACGTTGATGGGGATGCGCTGATTGTGGGCTCCCAGTCGATATCGTTGCGCGTCCGGGTAAGCGAACAAGCGCGCCTGTAAAAGTGGATCCTCCGATGGCTCGATGCCAGGTACCAGCCGCGACGGGGAGAATGCAGCCTGCTCGACTTGGTCGAAGTGGCTATCGGGGCTGCGGTTCAATGTGAGTTTGCCAAAGGCCCGCGGCGGGATCGATCCCATGTCGCTGGGATAGTTGTTGATGTTCCAATGCTTCGTCATGTCCAGGATGTTGTAGCCGAACCGGCGCACGTCCCGTGGATCCACGACCTGGACCTTGGCCGTGTATATGGGATACTCACCGCGGCCGATGGCGTCGTGCAGGTCCTTGGCCAGGTAGTCGGTATTGGCGCCGACGAAGCGCGCAATGTCGTCGTCCGAGTGCAGCTTGTACCCGGCGTCCGCCTCGAGATACATGTGCACGTACTTCCAGGACCCGTCCGGCATGACCCACTTGTAGGCGTGGCCCAGGTAGGAGTTCATGTGCCGCCACGAGGTCACGGCGCCGTAGTCGCTGAATAGCCACAGGACCATGTGCAGAGACTCTTGGTTCTCGACGACCCACTTCCAGAAGCGCGTGGCGTCCTTCAGGTTGGACGCCGGATTCTTCTTCTGCGCATGCACCAGGCTCGGAAACTTCTGCGGGTCGCGGATGAAGAAGAATGGGACGTTGTTCCCGAGGAAGTCAAACACGCCCTCGTCCGTGTAGAACTTCACGGCGAACCCTCGGGCATCGCGGACAGCGTCGGCCGAACCGCGTTCCCCCGCCGTGGTGGAAAAGCGCGCGAAGCAAGGGGTTTTCTTCCCGACCGCGCTCATCATATCCATGCTGCAGATGTCAGAGACATCATGTGTGACCTTACAACAGCGTGGTCAGCGAGAGACTTAAATTGCACCGCACTCCGGCATGCACGACGCAGGACCAACCTCGAATTCTCCGAAGACACCAGTGCCATTGGCATGCACAACCCGCTCCGGAATCCTTTCGCGGTTCAATTGTGACAGGGCGTCGACGAGTCGGACTTCGGGCAACGACAATTGCGACATGTTGATGGCTGTAGAAAGTGGCGCTCGCTCCTAATCAAGGCGCAATCTCTTGAAGACACGGGGAAATCGCATCGACAGGTCCAACAGGTCCTAGGGCTTTGGTATGCACGAGACGGTAATATTGAGATCATCCATCACTGGGCATGGCATACCTGAGCGCCGATCTTCGAATTCTGCCATGCGCGTCCCAATCCTGACAGGCCGAAACAGGCGAGGGGCTGCATTCATAGGTAGCGGCGGCGGGGTGGTCATGTCTTGTTTCTGACCATCGTTCACGAACCAAGGGATTGGCACGATCGGATGGGATCATAATTACGTTTCGTTGCATTGGACTTCGATCTGTTGGGGAGTCTGCGAAGATCTTGCTGCGTCCTGCTGGCTCGTGGCGTCACCGGTGGAGGAGTGCACGGATGGTTATGGATGCGGTCGCAGTCGTCATTCGTGATATTTACTAAAATAATAAAGCGTGAGGTGTGTGGGGCTGGAGGCGCTGAATGTTGTGTTGTACTGCAGCTGATAAGGTCAAGTGCAGGTGAATTAAGGGTGAACCCAACTGATTCCCACTAATATATTGATGGGGCTTAGCGCGCACGAATTACCGCTTGTGCCCTTTTTCACATGCAGGTGAATAACGCAAGCACGCGAACAGTTTTCGTCATGGCATGACAAGCGGGCGTGCAGCACAATCAAATTCTCGCCGCCCAACAGCTGCATTGGCTCTTCTTGGACGCTGCCCCAGCTCATGGCGTTTCTGTCATTGATCAACAAGGGTCGGTCGCTTATGATCATGTAACGATGCAACATTATTAGCAGTTTACGACGATGTCGACTTGGTCATCTCGTCCAGACCGACAGACTGACCGACATCGCGTGTGTGTTTCAGAGACTGCACACGATGACTTGCCTAACACGGATACGTTCCAAGGTTGCTATCAAGTCGCATGTATAGGCGAAGTCTATTTTGTTGCGCAATCCGGGCGGTTCGGCTCTCAACAGTAATGACCTTACCCAAGCATACTAGAGTTGGCTCCTTCTAGTGTCATGTCCTATTTGGGCAATTGATCTGGAAGTTCATACATCATCGAAGCTGGAGCACTACGACCTACCGCATTTTGAATGCGTTCCGAGGCTATACCGACCTCGGAAGACAATGGCGTAGCTGGTAAATGATTCTATCGAGGCTGGGACTTTATGGACTCAGAGCGAAACTCGATTGTCGAAGTCATCTTTACGCTTCGCACTGCAAATGTTTCGTTAGCAATACGTGCTTGCATATCTACGACCATGTTGCAAGTTACTGACGAAACCGAGACCAAGAAAGGCTCCTGCGATCTCACAGAGTCCCTTGTGGCATCTTACCTGGGAAGAAACCCGAGGTCGTTACCATCCACGCTCCTCTGGGATGATGTCGAGCTGGACATTTACGAGCAAATCACCCAATCGCCAGACTACTACCTCACCCGCGCCGAATCAGAGATCATTCGGGACGAGTTCCTCGACGACTGGGTGAACGACGACTGGCCAGATGAGTTCTATGTCGCCTACCGTCAGCGCCTCAGCGAGAAGGGCGTGCGCTTACCACCCACGTCGAACCTGCCCACCGGCGCCGACGACAGTGTCCCGTCCGCCTGGCAAATCTCCTATTGGCTTGAGAAAATCATTGAGAATGCGGCTCCTTGGTGGCTTCCGGGTGACCTGGAGACTCCAGCAGCTGCGGAGGCCTTACAGACGTCGGCCGCGGTCGTGCGTGAGGGCCTGGAGATCTTGAATCAGCGCGCCACTGCCGCCACGCCTGGAAGATGAAATTATATCCGATGAGAGAGAACCAAACACGTTGGCCTAGGTGTGTGCACCCTCGCAGAAGGTTTTGCTCAAAAGCGAGCATCAGCGAACAGTGTCGTCTGGAACTGTCGACATGGCTCTGATAGATATGTACCGCTTGCCTGTCGCTTTCCACGTAATGAAATAAATAGGGTCTTCGGGTTGTGACAATTAAATTTGCAACTCGCTGCTGAAACAACATCACAGGCTTCACGGTAGCCCTAGCAAGAATATGAGCAAGGAACAATAAAGGAAAGTAATCTCAGTGCCGATCCCTTCGTGCGGCGCAGCAGCAGCAGCTCAACTCTATGCGCATGCGTCATCATAGGGAGAATCTTTCGACACGCATTTGTTTTTAAGAACAAGCTGTCACAGCCAGGCAGCGATCTTCCAAGAAGAGTCGTACACAGTGAAAGTCCAACAATAAACGACTATATGCGCTTCAACCACATGAGCCAGACGACCTATACTCCGGATTCCCAATATCTAAAATGAAGCCATCCGACACCATCAGCATCTTCTCCTCCCTCAATTTTCTTAATATCCATCTATACAGCTATGTAAGTACACTATTTACTTACTAAGGCCCGAGGGAACGTGGTAGTGAATTCACCCTCGATGATGCCTTTTCCAGTCGTGGTATGTAAATACTTGGCGACAGCAGCCGGGTGAAGCGATGACATGAGATATTCGTCGCCGAGAGCGAGCGTCCTTCCACGTAATTTGGCCAGCCTAGAATGCACGGAGTTCTAAGTATCCTTCAACCACGGATGCTCTAGTAGTTGAGAGGCCGAACATCGTTCGCGAGGTTCCCATTTGAATGCGCAGCTCAGAAAGTCGAACAGGAGCGGCATCGCCTTCTCTGACTCCACCCGATCCACCAGAGAAACGTAATCTAGGCGCTCTCCCTTTAGACATCCTGAAAGAATGTCAGCGCTCAGCCACATCACAGACCGCTAAGCGTACCTTGCTCATCGAAAAAATCGGTACCCATCGCACATCGCTCGACTAGGCTTTTGGGTGGAGACCCAAGGTATCGGACCATCAGACGAATGGATTCAATCTCATTTTCCTGTCCAAACAAGCGTTCCCCAAATAGGAGCTCCCATATCTTATCTATTAGCAGAGATTTTGCGTCGATTGATGAGAACTTACTAGCACTCCAACGTTCCAGACGTCAACTTTCGCGTCCCAATTCGCTCCAAGAATGACCTCAGGAGCACGATGCGGTAGTGCCTGGATGAGCCCACGACTTGGGCTACTCGCGATCACTGCTGAGCCCAAATCGCATAGTATGGGGTATCCCAACTCGTCTTGTTGCATCTCACGAGAGCTATATATCAAACTCCCTTCTTTACGGCTTACGAAACTTGGCTGCTCCTTCTCCGCTCTGACGAATGACCGAAGTGTTTCATCTTCCGGATCTGGAAGCGTCATCTGGATGTTGTCCAATTTGATATCTGTATTGAGGTACAGTTTATGAGCAGATATTCCTTGCCGACAGCAAATCATCAAATACCTGTGTGCACAATTCCCCTGCTATGAAGAAATGCGACTCCATGCAGGAGATATGTGGCAATCCATCGCACCTGTTCTAAATGAAAGCTTACTCCGGGTCGACGCGAGAATTCAAGCAGACTTGGACCAAGTGGAGGGAACACGAAACACTTGTGTTCCCCAGTTTGTGAAAAGAGGCTAAATGCGCTTTCAGCTTGTCGCACGCAATGACTCCCAGGATGTTCCAGCGTGCCGTGCTTATCCTGAAGGTGAAGCATTGCTATGCCTTCTTGCAAGCTCGCGTTGCTTGTTCCGACTTTCAGCACTTTGAACGCATGACTGCGCGGGCACTTAGCTCAGGACGGTGTCACTTTGCGATTATATACCTCTTATCTTGGCACAACCAGGTGGTTGAGCTTCGTCCGAACCCAAGTTTGACTTTTACTGAATATTGGTCGTGGAGCACATCGCCAATTTTGACGGGGAAATATTTGGCTGGATCATAGCTTGATAGTGATTCTTCCTCGATAGGAACCACCGTTGACGAGTTTCGAGATCGACTCGTGTCCATGATTGAGTGAAAAACGGGCAAACCATGTACTGACGAGCGAGCAATTGAAGGGTATCTCCGACCTTCAGTGAAGCTGGCAACGTGGATACTCACTCGATTGCGAAACATGGTGGCGATGTAGGACAGCGTTTCTCTCAAGTGTAGGCTTGGTAAACAGGCAGATTTACACCCAGTGCCTACTAGTCTTAAACGTATAGATCTTATAGCGCCCGGAAAGCCTAAGCAATTCTCTAAGGATGATAGAGTTTTACTACCGTCGGACTTGTGGATTAAATATATAGATTTCGTAGGAAAGCGGACGCAGGAGACGGATAGGGTATTTCTTAAGAATCCGGAAGAGGCTAAATTTCTGATTACTAATCGCGAACAGGAGTGATGAGTTTCGTGGGTGCAGATCATGAGTGGTGGTCGATCGTTCGATCACAGGCTTCATAGAATATAAACCCGATGAACAAGACATGAAGTTCCAATATATAGCCATGCTGCTTTCAAATCTTCTCATGACACCGAGTGTCCACTCTGAGCCCAAATACCCCGCTTGCGTTTGTCCGTACTGAGACCGGACGAGTCGAGTAGCTGAGTCGTCACTCGTATCACATCGTCGCCGACATTCTTGAAGAGCAACTCGATAGAATTCCGCACATGCATTTCATCCTCCGATTGCACATGATCGAACCAAAGTAGCTCCTTGGTGGCAGGATGCTCCAGTCGCGTTTCATTCACCGCACGGAAATGATGACTGACCTTCTTGGCGGACTTTTAATTTGGAAGTCACTTCCCTGCTGACCAGGATCGGACAGACGTGGCGAGCAGGGGACATCCCTTCCGACATCGTAACCCCATCATTATTCGTAGATGATTTTCGGAGGCATGACGGATCAGTCGTAACACAACCCCGCCGATGTTTATGGTAAGATTCAAGGACAAATTCGACCTGTCGAGAAATCACTAAGTCCCTCACCCGCGTTGTTTGATCGGCAAGAAGTTTCCGACAATGAGAGACGGACTGTAGATGAACACGATGTCAGCATGGTATTTTCAAGGATCCAATTATAGGATTCAAGAGCCGAACAAAGACTTACATATTATGCGAATCCCTCCGAATCGTGAACGAAAAGCAACACTTGACCATCTCCGTCGGGCCCGACGCATGCTCCGCCAGCGTCTCATGCCCGGCTCCATGCGGCGGCGCCGGAGCGATTGGTCGTTTGAGGGTACACGAAGTGAGGATAGCCTTCTGTTTAGGATCAAAAGCGATAGCGCCGAACTTCTCCCAGTAAGACACAAGACTCTCCTCGGCGATGATTTCATGGATAGCGATTTTCCCATCGCGGAGTCGTTCGAGAGGTTGATGGATGAGTTCAGCCATTTCGGTATTTGCGCGGAAGACTTCTCCCGTGCGCCGCCAGCAGCAGGCGGGGATGGCCATCGAGGCGAACACCCGGTCGTATTCCATTAGGCTGCGCTCGAACCACATCTCGACCAGCACGAGTTGCATGTCGTTAAGGTTTTGCATGGCTTTGCGGAAGCCTGGGCGGAAACCGTTGAGTTGTTGGAGGACACGATATTGGCTCTCTTTGGTGAGGTTTTTAGACATGTACTGGTTCAGCCGCGCGTAGCCTTTGATGTAGTTGAAGGGTTTGAGCATGCCAGCGTCATATTTCGCTTTGAGAAGTTTGTGGAGTCGTTCTTCGGGACTCGAAGAACCGCCGGGATCGGCGGCTGTGAGGTAGAATTTCTCTCTGGCGCGGTTGTCGGCTGGGAAGGTGGAGTTGGGTCGGGATATCTCATGTCCGGCTTGAGCTTGAGTTGGCGGACCCATCACAGTCGGAAGGTTGAGATCCTGTGGCAGACCATTGACGTTGACAGCTGGACCAAACATGCTGGGATCATCAGCTCCACCAAACACATTCCCATGCCCGTCAAAGAGATTGCTATTGAGAAAGTCGTTCAGGACATTATACTCCTGGGAGACTTCATGCGTCGAGAACATATTGAATGTCGGATGCAAATGGTGGTTATCCTGGAATTGGCCAAGGAGACCACCACTACTCCAATCATACGCCTGCGCCAAGTTTACATTGTTTGAGGGCTGCCTGTGAGCACGACCGGGCGATAATGGCGCCGGCTGCACAATGGCAGTCGCGTCCGTCCCGTTGCCATTAATCCGCGAGATTGCCGTCGATCTCCCTCTGTCGTGGTATCGTCCATCCGTATTGCTAGTCGCTCGCTCTCTTTTTACATCCACAGGGTGGCCTTCATCCGGCGCTGGCGCAATATCCGCAACGCCCAGTTCGCTCTTGCTCCTCTTCGGCGGTTCCCTCGGCTCATCATGACATAGATGGCCGATATCTCTCTTCACACATCTCGCGCACGGCCGCTCAAGGTCACACGTCATGTGCGACCGTCGGCAGTACACACATGCATGATTGACCTTTCTACGCTTCTTCTTGGCATCGGCATGATCTATTTGCGCACTCTCGGAGACCTTTCGTTTGGGTGATGCGTGGGAGGAGTCTTTGTTCGGTGACGTAGAATGGGGTGTATGTTCGTTGTTATGATCGTCTCGTGCAGACTTGACAGGTGCACTCTCCTTCATGTCGGAGTCCATCATGGCCATGGGCGCGGTCGGACGAGAGGCACAGACGTAAGGTGAGCAACTTCTCGGGAAGCCGATCCCGGTGGCACCAGATGGTTACAGGATGTCTCGGCTTGAAGGGCTTCGAGACAGCCCGAGGTATGGGTACGTTGTTCGTCTGATGTGTATGCAATCGCAAGAGTGGACGACATGAAGTTATAAATCACTCTTCTGTCTCAAAACCGGACCGGGAGAGAAGGTGGTCGCGTGGACAAAGGGAAGGATTCTGTGCTAGTGGATAAGTTCTTGGAGGAGAGGGAATAACTACAGGTTATGTATGAATCCACTCCACCTGGATCAGACCGAGAAGTCAACGGGCATGCATGTATGTACAGGGCATGAGGCGTTTCACATCTCGAAGAACTGTCACATGCAGGGTTAAAGACTTTTATCGCTCTCCTGCGACCGAGCAATCACGATGCGCGGGAGAGAAAAGCGCATATGAGATCTCCAGGCATTGCCCCGCGCTTTGGCTGCAAGTCTGATGAGAGGGAAAGTGGTTGTTCAGGCGGCATTGGCGGGCCAGACCTCGGGATTTTAACCGATGGGCCGAGGAGCTGGGCGGTGCATCACCAACATTTCCCTTCCCTTTATTCCGTCGTACAGTTTATACACATTTTATACATTTCATTATGACAAATCCTTCATTCCTGGCCGCATGCAATGCCAGAAATCATACACGTACTGGTGGGAGAAATGGTTGGAGAAGATTCACCGATGTATGAAAGAAGAATCGGCGGGAAATGGCTCTCTCGACAGAGCTGTCAAATCACGTCGCGCATGTCAACACGTCCCATCAAAGAAATATCAACACGCGCGTGTTACAGTGTCGTAATTCGGTGTTCCATCACTCATGATCGCTGCCAAGGATAGTGGAATAAACGGATTTCTTTTTCGTGATTCTACATCCACCGTCCCATCAAAGCAAAGATCCAAATCACGCCACGCTGGCAACCACCAATGTTGCCAATCCCTCCTCCTCACTCCGCGCTGTAATCTTGACAGTGACGCCAGTCTTGGCCGAGTAGGCCATCCGAATGGTGCTGGCCACCTTGCCACCCGTGACTGATTTGCCGTAGAGCTTGAGGGTATGTGTGCTGGCGGAGAGGGTAACCTCGGAGCCTTCCAGAGGCTGCATTGCCAATGTCTTGACGAGGTTCTCGACGGCGTCGCCAATGCTCTTCGCGTTGGAGAGCTGCAGGGTTTCAGAAGCCTCCTCGCTGTCGGGAAGACCGGACCAGATGTTGTCGAAGCTGCCGGCGAATGCCGGGACCACGTAATCTGCGCCAGTGAGATCGAGGTCCTCGCACTGGTAGTCATCCTCGTATCCGCCCTCCTCGGGTTCTGATGTGGCCGGATCAATCTCCTTGAGGGTGAACTTGAGAGTGTTCGTGAACGAAGCCGCGACAAATGAAGGTTCGGCCGGTCGTGAGAACGAAACGTAAACAGTACCAGTCTCCTCTGCCTTGAGTTGGGGGACAGGGATGATGAAGCCGTCATCTTCCAATGCAGACTCCTCTCCGTCCTCATCGGGGTTAAGATTGCACAAGACGGATACGTCGGCAAGCACATAGTCCGAAAGAGTGTTCTTGATATCGTATTGCACGACAATGTGCTCCTTGAACAAGTGCTTGATGGCTGCCACGTCGTACTCGGTGCCAGTCTCGGTGAGAGCGGTGGGTGCGCTGCTTTTGAGCACAGGGCCATATGATGAGAATTCCGGGATCGCTTGCAATTGCTGGGCATATTTCTGGGTCGCGACGGTCGCATTCGCAGCTGCATCGGCGGCTGATGCCTTGTCGGCCTTTTTCGGACCAAGCGAAGGAGCTTTGAGAGTAGGAGTCGCCGTCGTGAGCTTGCGTGTTCGGTCCTCTGCAAGAGATTGCTCGCGGGTGACGATTGGCACGTTGGAGAAGTCGAATGGGTTTGCGAATGCCTCTGCGCTTCCGCCGTTGACGTAGTGTGCAAGCTGGTCTTCGAGAATAGGCAAAGAAAACATTGAATCTGGACGGGGGATGAGAAGTCAGTAAAAGATCGCAGGGTTTGTTCACCGTGACGCTCACCATTCCGGATGAATTTGCCAGCAACTTCATCGTCTTTCTCCTTCATCAAACGCAAGTTCAACGCTGCTCGGTCGCGAACTTCGTCATCAGTGTCATCAAGGCAGCGCGAAAGAAGAACATTGACGCTACGCTTCACTTCGGGGTCCTTCTGGCCAACGCCAAACTTGGCAAGTGCAGTCACAGCAGCCGCTCGTACAATGGCATTCTCTAACACGACTCGGTTGTAGATGTAGCGAATGTATTTCGTGGGCTGTGCAGTCTTGGGGCCTTCCATGCCGAGCAGGTGAAGAATGCGCACGGCAAGCTTGGTGAACTCGCAGTCCTCGATGAACTCGCACAGATGCGCGAGAGCTTCCTCTTTGCTGTCGGGCACAAATTTGATCAAGTCGAACATCGCTTCAACCACGCTTCGCTTGAAGTCGTAGCCGCCTTCGTCCCGGAGCACTCCGGAGAGGAAAGCGAGCATCCGAGCCTGTTTCGAAGGGAATTTGATACATAGCGTCCGGATCGCCTCGACAATTGTGACTTTGAACTCGTCGGTAATGTCGGACATGAAGGTGCTGATCTGAGTCATGAGGCGATCCACGGACGACTCGTTTCCGGTCTTGAGAAGAGTAGTGACGGCGAAGGTTGCGATAGAGCGGTTGGAATTGGAGATGAGCGACTCAATGTCGGGATTGCATTGTCGCACGGCTTCCGGCTTGAAAGACGCAAATTGGTGGAGGATGCGGATAGCAGCGAATTTGGTGACCGCACGAGGCGAAGTAAGGAAGAGTTGAAGGACGTGGATCGCTTGGCTGACTTCAGCGTCGGTCAGGTCATGCATCTCACAGATCGCTTTGGCGGCTTCGAAGTTGACCATCTCGCTCTTGTCACGGAGCCACTCATCCAAAAGCTTCATCATCGGCTTTCGTAGACTAGGTTCATCTTCAGCCAACTTCGCAGCTAATCGGACCAACATGACGCGAGCAGCCGCAGATTTGACTACACCTGGAGCGCTGTATTGTTGCACCATCTTCACCAAAGCCATGCGATCGTGACTCCGCATCTGATACAGCAGTCCAATGGCGTGGTATTGAGTCATGAAGTTGGTGTTGGCGGCAGCCATCTGTGCCCCACCAGAGCCTCCAAAACCCAAGCTGAATCCGCCAGATGATTTTGTCGAAGACGCAGCTTCCTGGGTCTCGCTCTGCCACCTTCTCACAATATCCCGAGCAATGGGTAGCAAATGGTAAGATGAGACGAGTGCGGCGGAAGATACTGAAGGGGTTTTGTCCACGATAGCAGTCTTGATGTTCCTTTCAATTGCTTGCACAGTTGAGGCCTGCATCATCTCTGTTAGTATCTCAGTCCCATCTGCGCCGAATGCTCATCTTACATCTATTATGCGACACAACGCACGAATGGCATTGGCCCTGTAAACCACATCGCTTCCAACTGCCGTGTCTTTCATGATACTGCTTGTGACCATTATAACATCCTCTGCCGTATTCGCGAGCTCTTTGATAACCAAGTATACCATCTGCCGGAGCGCTGCATCTTTGTTTTGGAAGAGCTTTGAAATGCCGAAGAAAAGGGAGGTCGCTTCGTTGGTCGGGAACTTCTCTCCGGTGAACAGCAGTAGAGAAATCTTTGTCAGGAGGATCCGACATTTTCGTGGGGAGACAGGCGATGTGTTGAAGACTCGGGCTACAATTATTCCAACACCGGGTCAGCGCATTGCCGTGGAGGAGATACCATGCAATTCCAATGCTTACCTTCCTGGAAGACCGATGTTCGGTCAACCTTGAGGATCCCAGTCTCATCCTCGTCTTTCTTGTTGAGACTCATATCGGCGATGCGTTGCTCCTATTGGAGCGACATTCAAGATGTTCCTTGAAAGGGTCGTCGTCTCAAGATGGGGTTCCACGCAGGGCTAACGTGAATTCAAGCGGGCAACGTTGCCGCTACTTCGCCAAGACCTAAAGCCAGACTGCGCGGCTCTATTCCGCTTTAAGTAAAGATATATATATATTCAGGCATCAAAATTGGAAAAGCATCGCCAACAATATCTTGCGTCTTCGGGATTTCCATAATAGAAGAATCGCAAATATGGATATGCCAGTGAACGTTCCCGTTGATGATCCGAACGCGGACACAGAATGGTGGGTCCGAATTTACAAGATGCGTTTACAATCATCACATCAATACTCGTTCTCTCCCCACGCTGTTGCTGAGTCCTTGGCTCAGGAACGACATTCTGCGCAAACATGGTGTGATACCTGAGAAACCTCCGTCTCCAACACCCATGATCGAGGAGGCGATTCTTGAAGCCAGGCGACTTGCACATGAGAATCGACTTGAAGGAAAAGATCTCGATGAACTTGACGAATTAGAAGATGAGGAGGACGAGGCTTTTCTCGATCAGTATCGGTTTGTAATTGCCAGGACTATTGGTGATCACTTGAGCGATGATTTGACGGAGATTTAGAAAGAAACGTATGGACGAGCTCGCTTCCTTGCAAGCCGCCAGCGTTCACAATCAGGTATATCCGGTTCAAAAGCCGGAGTATTCGAGAGAAGTAACAGAAGCTTCAAATCAGACATTCGTCCTGGTGCTTCTTACATCCTCGAGTGGAACAAATGAAGAATCAAGACTCTTGATCGAAGTCTGGCGAGAGTCAGCACGCAAATTCGGCGAACTTAAGTTCTGCCAAATGCAAGCCAATTTGTGCATCGATGGCTACCCAGACCGCAACACTCCAACGGTCCTGATTTACAAGGATGGACAGATAGTCAAGCAGATCGTCACACTACGAGACTTGCGAGGATTGCAGACTGGGTTGCAGGGTTGGTCTTGATGCAACGACATGAGACCGGATGCAGACAACTGACCGCAATTCACAGATATTGAAAAGGTCTTAACCGAGATCGGTGCCGTGAAGCACGGTGACTCTCGACTCGCGAATCGTCCTTATGGTCAAGGAGACGCACCTGAAAGAAGCAAGACGATACGGTCCAGTACAAAAGCTCATGTCGACGACGAAGATAGTGATTGGGATTGAGACCGTCATTGGGATCGCGAGTATCCTCTTCAAGCCAATTTACGAATTAGGGGAAGCCGGAAGAAACTATCTTACGCGCCGACATTACATCAGCCATTGCACCACCTCTCAACACGTTGAGGCCCGGGCTCACTGGGGTTTAGGGTTGACTTTTGACCTAGGGTTATGCCGACCTCAGTCCTTCCCAATGCCCAGCGATGCTCGGTTTTCTATGCGTGACATTACTGAATGTGATTCGTTTGAGGATATTTAAGTCTAATGACAGGAACACCAATGATTTCATGCTAGGTGTGATGCCCATTCAAGCATGTACGGACGTGCAAGGATCCTACGAGTCGCACGGTGACACTTGCGGGTGCGTGTCCGAGGCAAGTCCCAACTCCGTGGATGTTTGTACGCTTACCACCTGCTTTCATACCGTTCCGCAGTTCGTAAACGGGATATGAAACACATGGTGTTCAGCACAAGGAAACATTTCGCAAATACAGGGATCGGTTACAAACAGAGCATCTCGATGACTAATCCGACACTTGCTACTTCGATGCAGCGTGGGATCTCCGAACAGGCAGAAGCTTGACGTGTGAGAGTCTTGGGCTGGCGCTCACTGCCAACATGAATACGGACCTGATAGTGAGATATACATGCCACGCTCGAGGCGAGCTCGTATGCTGGATTGCACTCCCTTGAGCTTGATAGCCGCCGCCGAAGCATGTAGCGGTACGACGATGTTAATTGCGAACATTGTATATTCCGACGATTGGGAGCTGTCTATGTCGTGACGTGCGTGACCATAGAAGCAGATGTAAGGTCCATCACGCACTGAAATGGTGAGCACGCGATGTCCTCTCGTCCAGGTATCTGCATGTTGACTTGTTTATGGAACTTCGTCAGTCATTTTGACAGCTTTGTAGAGGTCCGGTCAATTTGCTCTCGGTATGCACAAATGAAAATCGATATGTGGAGCATTATGTTATTATTGTTTTGTTGTACATGTGCTCGCATTAGCTTCACGCGCGGGCTGATTGGTCGATCCTGAGCCGTTCGTCCCTCACCTGCATCGCGTACTTTTTATGTGTAGACGCGCCTTCACGTGTGAACTCCCACCCTCGCCCAACCTCAATCTCTCCACTATTTCTACATTTCCCAAACATCTTTAATTTGTCCCTTGAGACGCGACAACACAATTTACGCTTCACAATACCGATCAAATCAACACGAACAATTACATTCCGCGATCGACTTAGTAATAACGCGTATGCGCGTCCCGCCTCTGAAAGTGCTATTCTGATATCGCGACTGTTATATACGACTTCACGAGCCTGATCATGTCGCGTTCTCCTTCGCCGTCCACCAATTCCTCTTCGGCGCTTTCGAACATCGATGTCGCAGTGACTGCCGCCGACGCGTACCCTGTGCCAGCTTCAACTCCTCCTACCAGTATCTCCGATGTACGAAGCGTACCTAGCCCTCTAAAGGAGACCGAGGAAACTCCAACCGATATACGACCTCGCCGAAGCAGGGCAGGACCTACGACATACAATCTTACGCACTTAGGAAATGCTCAGCTGAGTCGGAAGCGGATTCACGAAGATGGAGATGAACATATGCCTGGCAAAGAGAACGCGCCTCGCAAGGTTGCGAGGACGAAAAAAGAGCAGAACGCTACAAGCGGTGCCAAAGCAACTGCAGAGTCAGCGCTGCTGCCTAACATGATGAAGAAGCTGAAAAGCGCGGGATCATTCCTGGAGGTTAAAAGTGAGGACCTTCTGAGGGCCATTGGATTTGGAGAGGCCAAGAAGAAAGCTTCAAAGCCCAAGGCGAAGCAACCTAAAATTCTTCGGGAGCTGGATACGGGCACGCGTGGTGTGCTAGATGAGTTAGACCTCGATGTATCATTTCCCGCCCCTGGCGCAGAACGACCGAGCAAACGAGCAAAGAAAGCATCGGCGATCAAGGAGGAACCAATCATTATGCCAATGGCAGCCCCACGTGGTCCTCTTCAGAAGACTTCGGACGGCAAGCGCGTCAAGAAATGGCTGGAAGCGGGACTTTACGTCGGTCAAGACGAGAACATAGACCCCGTCCGTCTCCACAAAAAGCCGGCGAGCGCAACTACCACGGAGAGCGACACTCCTGTCAACCGGAGAACTTTCATGCCTCTTCCGATGTTCAGCTACTTGGAATGCAGCCGCGATTTTACTATTCCATATGACATCTATGCGCCATCTCTCAAGAAGGGTGACGAGAGGCCAAAGGATTGGCACAAAATCAACCGCAACCGTTTGGTTGGCGAGGCCAAAGATCTTTGGGAGAAGCCTGATCCTTTGCCACTTTCAGTGTGTGTCTGTCCGGAGCCTGCACGCGGCGAGCAAGGTTGTGGAGACGATTGTCTCAACCGTGTCATGCAATATGAGTGTAATGCACAGAATTGCTGCCTGAGCGAAGCGCAATGCGGGAACCGTGCCTTTATCGAGCTCTCTCAGCGCATCAAGAAAGGTGGCGCATTTGATATTGGTGTCGAGGTCAAGAAAACAGAGAACCGCGGATTTGGCATCCGTGCTGTACGTGCTTTCCTTCCGGGACAAATCATTATGGAGTACACCGGAGAGATTATTTCCGAAGGAGAATGCCAACGACGCATGCGTGAGGACTACAAAGACAAGGCATGCTACTATCTCATGGAGTTGGAGCGTAACCTGGTCATCGACGGTACCAAGGGTAGCATGGCTCGCTTCATCAATCACTCTTGCGACCCCAATTGTGAAGTTCGCATGGTCAAGGTAAATGGAACTCCGCGCATGGCTGTCTACGCCGGTGATGCGGGCATCATGACCGGTGAAGAGCTCACCTACGACTACAACTTTGACAACTTTGGTGAAGTGCGGCAAAATTGCTACTGCGGCGCCTCCAACTGCCGAGGCTTCCTGAGCAAGCGACTGAATGCCACGGAACAGAAGAAGCAAGCCAAAGCGGAGGAAGAGCGTCGTCAGAAGGCTGCCATTGCGGCGCAGAAAGCTGCCGAGCGTGAAGCCAATAAGAAGCAGGTGAAGCAGTCTCGCGGCAGTGGCTGGCGCGGCTGGGTCGCCATCGATGATGCAGAAGTTAAGGAACAGCTCAAGGCGGAGAAGCGCGCTCGCGAAGAAGCCGCACAAACGTCGTCTCGTGCGCTACGTCTCGCACAACGACGCGATGCCACATCACCTGCGAAGTCTTCCCGCAAGGCCAAGGATGATCCCAACCGGCGCAAAACCATCGGCTCACTGCGCGAGCATGCCGCCAAGGACATCGATGTCGAGGCGGAGAAGCCGGCGACTGCGACTGCGAGTAAGAAACGTCGTCGGGAGACCGATATTATGCCTGCCACGTCGTCTTCGTCAACCACGACCACGAAGAAGACGACTACCACATCCTCCTCCAAATCCACCATCACGACCGTCACATTGAGCATTGAAGAGATTGAGATCCATCAACATGAGGCGAAGAGGGGCAAACTGCCGCAGCGCTCGATGAAGTTGAAGCAGAGTCTACTCAATTTCAAGAAGGTCGATTAGACTCAACGTCATTCAATTTACGATCCGAAAAGGACGAAGGGATGGGACTCAGACTTTTCTTGCAGTGGATATATCTCATCTGGGAATCCCCATCACTCATTCAACTTTCATGTCAAGCATTCATCTCTTGTCACAACATTTTTTCCTCTATTTTTTGCATTGGATAGGCGAGGGCGAGAAATTTCAACATTGTCATTATTTTGATTATTACTACTTTTACTTTCACTGTGGGATGGGGACCGAGGAGGGACGTACACAAGGCAAGATTCCTATCACATTGACTATCATTGCAAAGCGCAAGAGTGCAAGCGAGAGAAGAATTTGTCATAGTTTTCAGGAACGGCCAACTCTTTGAATATCTGAAGAGTCGCCCTCTGCGCTAGCTCTGCCAAGATGCTGCCTTTGCTCCCAGATCGTCGTCTATTGCGCAACTGTCGCAAGATCAGTCCTCCTCGCACAGCGCTAAAGTAAATTCCACAATGAAATCGATTCGTCGCGACTTGCTTCCGTCTTTCATTGAACTGAATTGACAAATTTCGACATGAGCAAGTCGTTGGTGTTTCTGTCACAACGTCACTTTTCAAACTGTCTAGGAAGGATCCCTCGTCGTCGGCAAAGAAAGGAGAGGGAGATCCATAGCAAATGAAGGCACCGACACCAGTTCTCGAGAAATGACCGGATGAGCCGTGCCCTGTCTCTCCTATGCTCAATGCCTGCTGCTACCAGGTTTTTTCTGTCCGCCCTTTCCCAGAAGGGTCCCTCGTACGAAAGAGAGGAGCAGGAATTGAATGGTGGACAGAAGTACAGAGAGGCGAGGTCAGAGGCCAAAAAGTGAAATTTTTCACCTCCGTGGAGAAATTTGAATTTCGTATTACTTGTTCTACATCTCCTTCATTTCACATGACCGCCCAGCGGGTCAAGCTCAATTAAGGGATCAACCTCGACGGGTCGCGAGGATACAGCGACGCGAGACGGATATTCGGGAGGCCCAGGTACAACATGACGATTCTCTCCAATCCGATACCACCACCCGCATGTGGCGGGCAACCATATCGGAACGCATTGACATAGTCCCTGAGTCCATCGCTCTGCGGGTCGACGGGAGTGACGTGCTCACGCATGCGCTTCTCGAGGTATGTCGCATTGTGGATACGCTGAGCACCGGACATGATCTCCTGGCCGCGCATGAAGAAATCGTAGGAGTTTGAGTAGCCGGCGTTAGGGTCCTTCGGGTCGTAGTTGGCCTGGGATTCCTTCGAGGGCATGGTATAGAAGGGACGAATGGCGAGGGGGTATTGGTCGAGGACGTAGAAGTCAGAGCCGTATTTCTCGAGGACGAGGGCGCCAAGTTTCTTCTCTTGCGGGGTGGAGAGGTCGTCGAAATCGGCGACTTCTTCGCCGGCGTCGCGCAGCATTTGGATACCTTCTTTGAAATGCAGGCGTGGGACTTTGCCGGATTGGGGCAGTTTGAATTCTTCGACTTGGTAGACGCTGCGGACGAGTTCGGTCTCCTTGGCGTAGCGCGTGCGGAGACCCTCGAAGATGTGAAGCATGAGGTTTTCGATCAGCGTGACGACTTCGTGGTAGTGTTCCTCGAATGCCATTTCCAGATCGAGTCCGGTGAACTCTGTGAGATGTCGGGCAGTGTTGCTGTTCTCCGCGCGGAAAATGGGACCGATCTCCATGACTCGCTCGAATCGTGCAGCAATCATCATTTGCTTGTACAGTTGTGGTGATTGCGCGAGGTATGCTTTCGAGTTGAAGTATTTGACTTCGAAGACGTTGGCGCCACCTTCACTTGCAGCACCGAGGAGACGCGGCGAGTTCATCAGAAGGAAGCCGCGCTCGTCAAGGAATTCTGTAAAGAGCTTCTGCACGCCATATTTCACTTTGAAGATTGCGTGATTGAGGTTTGCTTTGAGATCGATTGTCCGGTTGGTGAGACGTGCATGGAGCGAGACAATGGGCTTTCCATCTTCTCGGACCGCGTTTTCTTCACCTTCGGCAGGGATCCGACCTTCTGCATCGGCGACTTGAAGTGGTAGTTGTGCATCTGCCTTGCACAGAATGTAGAGTTTGTTGACGTGGACCTCGAGATTCTGGATCGTCGTGCTCTTGACCGGTTCTCGCGGCTTACCAAGTCGACCATGGACGATAACCTCACTCTCTGTAGGGATGCTTCCAGCGAATCTGCATGAAGAGAAAACCAACTAGTCAGCATGATTTTCCAATGTCGTTCTTACCATGGTCCTGTGGAGGCTATACTCACTTGACCATCTGTCGACTCAACGTGTCGCTCGCCGCAACAACCGCCTGGATAGTACTATGCCCCTGAGCAAAAACCAAAAACGACAATTTGGCGCTCTGATTTCTCGCATTCTCCACTGCCGCTCTGAACACGACCTCCGGCCCAATTCCCGCAACTCCTTCTCCTCCTTCACCGCCAAAGTCCTTTCCATCATATTTCTCCCTCAAATCCTCCAACCGCCTGTGTTCAACGCCAGTGCTCTCCCGAATCATAGGCAATTCGCCATAGTTCTCGGCGCTGACATCGTTGGCTTCTGATTCCTTCTTACGTGCAGCTTCCTCGGCGGCGCGCTTGGCGGCTTTTTCGGCCTTTTCTTTCTCCTTGGCGAGTTTCTTCAATGCGGATTTTGATGGGCCCTTGTCTTCGCCTTCGGCAGCAGCGGCGGCGCCTTCGGTGGGAGGGGCGGCTGCGGCAGGGGCATCCTTGGGTCGTTCTGGGAGCGATTGTTCGTCCGCCATAATGCGTGGTGCTATGCAGAAGATTGACTTGGGATGTTGGATCTATTATCCGTTCAATGCTCAAGCGCGTATGACACACGATTGGAGATTTATTTATTGCCTCGCTTTCCAGTGGTGGTGGGGTAGCGGGGAGTCATCGTCGAAACATGAGTCGAAGGGTATGACATCAGGGGAAGGTCGGCCGAAAATTTCTCAATGGCTTGAATGCTGTGTTTATCACCACTACATCAGGACATTCCAAGGTTGTCCTTCTCCGTTCAAATACGCAACACGGGAAATCCAAGAGAAATTATCGTCAACGAGCGATTACCAGATGGATTGAAGGGTCTGACTTTCATCATTATCATTATAATGTCATTCTGCTATCGTAATTAATGCATATCTGTCTGGGTATATTAAATGCATAGTGATGATCATTTCTCAAGTTCTGTGTTTCCCTGTTATGCCTTTTGGAATAATGTGCTCCGTCGTCGATATTGTCTTTCTGCTTTCATGAAGCAGTCGTCTGACCGCCGTTTCCCTCATTCGAGGTTGTATCGTCACAATCGTGATCGATTCATTTTTCAACCCAGCATCTCCTCAACGCTGGCTCTGACCATACTCCACGCCTCGCCCATCCAGGACTTCTCGTCGTCTACACGGCGTGCATCGTCGATCGCAATCCGGAAGCTTTCCACGCCGCGTTGACTGTCGACCTCCTCCTTCCCAAACCAGGCGCCATGGAGACCATAAGGCACGCGCTGTGGCAGTCGTACACGTGCGATGAGAGTCTTCATATCACGTGCAGAGAGAACCCAGAGTTCGGAGTGGGCACGATGTGGAGAGGTGGCGGCGGGAGAAGAGAGGAGATCCGGGCTGGCCGCTGCAGATGGTAACGGAGGGAACGAAGCATCGTGAGCAGCAGGTGCGGTGTCCGAAGGAACGTCGCCGGAGGGAAGAAGTTGAGATTCGTCAAAGGCGTAGAATAGGAGATATCCGTCATCTTCGTAGTCGTCATCGTTGCTCTCCATCTGATACGATCTTGACGACGGGTTTTGAGAGGGCACGAAGCGCATTTCTTGTGCGAACCATCCGTCTGGCATTGTGAATACGCTGATGGGTTCTTTCTCCGCTGTCTGGGTTCCTGCTTCAGCTTCTTTTTGGCTTTGCAGCACTTCTCGCATACTCCTTGTGTCCACACATCCAGTGACACCACGTGGTGGGTTGGCTCTTCCTCGCCGAACCAGAATTCTTGCGTCGATCTTGACCAGAGCATCGATCTTGGTCGCTTTACCCAACGCAGCACTGAAACTCGCTGCGGTGGTCGTGCTGCAGCCATAGACGAAGCGAGCAGGATGCATTGCCTTCTTGGGCGCGACCGCAGGGAATTCGAACGGCAGCGCAGTGAGAGCGTACTGCTGAGTGATCTGGCCGGTAGATAAAGAGAACGAATATAGATAGAGGCGACACTCTTCACCTTCATCCTCGGCAGATGCCCCAGAGGATGAATACGGCACAAGGCTTGTGGTAGCTTCTAGCTCTGGCAGACTACTAGATCGGTGGAGAAGTGGTGCTGTGCTCTCGTCATCCATGCGTACCTTGTCGTGCTGTTCGTCCACCACGACTTCCTCGATAGTGTCGTCATACTTGCTGAAGAATGGCATGCGTTTCCTCTTTGCAACAGTCGCTACACGAGTGTTCCGCTTGACCACGGGCGGCGCGATATTGCCCGCTGCAAAGACTAGCGTTGCTGAGGTCAGGCGACAGGCAAGCATGTTCACCTCGACAACCTCGCCTGAAACAGTCGAGTTGTTATCTGACAAAGACCATTCGTCCATTGTCCGTTCTTGCACTTGTTCTGTCAGACGTAGCTGACGGCGTCGTTGCTGTGTCTCTCGTCGCTCCCATTGAGCTTGCCTCACATCCCAGCTATTTGCCGTGTGAAATATGCACGCAGCATCCGTCTCGAACCACTTGACAGATTGCGGGCTGTGTCTTGGAAAGACACCAAATCGTGCGGGCTGCGATGGGTCATAGCTCACCGGCGGCGCGCCACGGAGCTGGTTAGTCGGATCAAGTGAGAGTGGTAGGTCCATAATGATAGTATGAAGAGCAGAGACGCCAAAGTCGTGCATCATCTTCGCAGACTTGACACCGGGTACAGCTGCGTTGATGATCCTCTTCGATGGAAGCAGCGTCGAGTAGGCTGACTTCTCAGAGTCGATGTTTGATGATGATGTTGGTCCAGCAGGAGGAACGACGCTGTACTGCACATATGGTGGCGCGAAGCAGGAGTGGAACATGATCATCTCGTTTGTTGCCGGATCGACGCGAGGATGTGCCGTGGTCCACTCGCGCATGAAACCCAGTAGACCTCCGCTGTCCCCACCCAGGACTTTGCCATCTGTAGCTGCAGAAGCGGCTTGTCGCTCTTTCGCAGGCTCCCCTTCTGCTGAGGTACCATCATACCAGCCCACCGTTTCTAGGCCTGGCAATTGAATCCGCATCGGCGGCCCACTCTCACATGTTGCCAAAGCCCGGCCATCGTGGTAGACCACATTCGTATTCGCAACACTTATCTTCTTGATGGCCTGGCGGGAGCCTGGCAGATTTGACAGAAGCACAAGTAGCAGTGTGCGGAATATGGCGAGAGTGATGCGGATGAAGCTGGCGAGTGGATTTACCAGAGTAGCGATGGAAGGTAGGATAGGCGTTTTTAGCCTTGGAGAGGTGATCGCGGATCGATAGAGATCAGTCTGCACAAAGGCGTTGACGAATTCTGGAATGATTTCTCCAGTCTCTGAATGTTCCCGGAATGAAACGCCGGAGAGCATGCCATCACCGTCGAACCAATGCGCGTCACGACCCAAGTCGTCATTTGTCACCGGGTTGCTGCCATTGCGCACATATTCTCCGCCAGCCAACTCTTTAGGGATTTGTCCGATATAGGTGCACGGTGTGAGGGGGAGAGTCTGGTAAATTGGTGCGAAATTGCCGCTGAGGTAAGGATGTTGCGGTTGGGGTGTCGGGAGGATATGATCAAGAGCCGCAGCACTCGTTGCCCTCTTTCGTTTCTGTCCCGCCTTGGCTGGAAGGATAGACTGGTGTGAGGGAGGAAGCGGGCTCAACGAGGTGGCCATGATATTTGTCGGGTTGTGGTCAAGCCGTAGTCAGACTGGCAGAATGCAACAGAGTCGGAGAGGTCGCCAGATTGATGGTCAGTCGACCGTCATTCGGGAGTATTGATCTTGCTAGCAGTGACAGAAGGTGGTTGTCTATGTCAAAGCTGAGAGAGTTGATGGCCTTGCTTGAGCTGTCATCGCACGGACGACTCAGCAGCGGACTGAAGCAGGCACAGTGAAGCTAGATACAGTAGCCTTGAAAGCAGAGGACTGCAATGACAATGGCACTGCCCGGGTGTTTTCACATGTCAAAACGAGCGACGATGTTCGCCGGAAGGTGTATCGCGATCAGTGACGACAGTCACGGCTGGTTGGGAAAGGTACGGGCAGTAGTGTCATTTCCTGGTCACTTTCCGAGTCATGGACAATGCTCGGGTGGAGCATACAACAATCGGGCGAGACGCGAACATGGAAAGATGTGGGAACAGTGGAGTCTAACCACGACTGTCGCCACTGTGAGAATAGAGATCCATTGACGGGAGGGAGTGGGAAGACGAGAACCTTGGAATTGAACGAGTAGTCCGTCTCTTCGGCTGCGGGCATTGAGGCTCCGTCCAACCGCCGCCGCCGCATGATGCTGGTGACGTGAGAGGAGGAATTTTACGTGAGACGACACCACATCACGATGACAGTATTCGGGAACTCGGGACCGAAGTAATCGCGAGTTCGCCGTCCCAACATGATTATCACACTGTTTACGATCATGACGGGGACAAGCGATACTGTAAGACAGCGCATTTGCCCGGGCGGATAAACGTGTGTGTGCAGCGGCGGAAACATGGGATATCCTGTACGAACAACCATCGCATGTGCACCTACATCACCACATTACCTGCAACCTTGGAAGCTGCTAAGAAAGTGCAGGTGAGCTCTGTCCGTGTGTCGGCATGACATCATTCATATGCAATACTCGAGCGCAAGTACCATCATCAGTGATCTCCCGCGGCATGCCCGGCCAGAGCCGATGAGCTTTCGAGGTCCCGTGCGCAGAAACAGACTCTGTTCACTGTTAGCGGCCACTAGTGCGGTTTCTCCATCGCCAGATCGCTCCACGACTTTTGACTTGCAAGTTCGCTGCTGTCCTGCATGACATCGCCCCGTCACGAACGGTCCCACCGCCAACGCGTTCTCACGTGATATCAGACATCCGGCTGTGCGCGGCAGATCTTGCCCTCTGGAAATCGACGCTGGAGATTGTGTTCATGCCTGAGGCTCTCCGCATTGGCCCAATTCCAGAACGACACGTCCTCATCTATTCGCGCCCAGGTTGCTGTGATGAAGCCCATCTCGTTCTGATGGGCGGCGTTTGGCGACCTCTATGACTCGAGATTATTGCTGAAGACAAGAGAAACGGTTTGCGACTACTCTTTGTTGAATAACAGTGTGCCGCTACTCTTTCTTTGTTGAAGCGCAAGATTATGCCGACACCCTGGTCTGAGTGTGCTTCGTCTCAAGATCGCCAACAATCGCGCGGGTGTGACCATCTACCTAGCACACGCATGCACTTCCGCCGACGCTGCTAGAGCCTGCGATCAACGACTCCTCAGACCAACTCGCCCAACATGGGTTACGACTATGCCTGGGTGTATGTTCTCTCTCCAATATACCCAACCGATTAACAGTGAAAACAATGTCCCTTGCACTCCTGCGTGGTCCTCGTCTCCCTCGGGACAAGTCATCGTGATGAATGCAACATGCCGCGAACTGATTGACTGATTTTCAATAGACATCTTACCTATAATATCCCACCTGCTATCATTTTGACCGCTCTTTACTTTCCTCTATTCACAAAACTAGACCTCTACAAGCTCGTCTTCCTAATCACCATTGCCGTTGTCTCGACCATTCCTTGGGACAGCTACTTGATTCGTACCGGAGTATGGACTTATCCATCTCATGTTATCATCGGTCCTACGCTCTACGACATCCCTTATGAAGAAGTGTTCTTTTTCGTCATTCAAACATTCAACACGACCCTGCTGTATCTAATTCTCAGCAAGCCTGTCCTCAAGGAAATCTACCTCGTCCGAGAGGCCAAATCTGCCGGATTAGCCCAAGCATGGAAGCTAGTACGAATCGGAGGGCAGATCGCTCTGGGTCTTGGAATCCGTCAGGGCATTCTGTTCATTCAAGCAAATGGCAAATACACCTATCTCGGATTGATTCTCGTTTGGGCACTGCCCTTCCTCCTCCTGCTATGGAGTCTAGCATATCAATTCATCATTGGGCTACCCCTGGCGACGACACTGCTTCCCATCGCTCTGCCAACCTTGTATCTTTGGATCGTTGACACGCTTGCTCTTCAGCGCGGAACCTGGGTCATCTCTACTGGCACCAAGACCGGTTTCAATCTCTGGCCACATCTCGAGATTGAGGAGGCTATATTCTTCCTCCTCACAAACTGTTTAATCGTGTTTGGACTACTTGCATTCGACAATGCACTCGCGGTGTTGAACGCGTTTCCCGCACATTTCCGACGAGTTCCTTCCTTGCCTTCTCCGGCACTCTTGGTACAGGCCCTCCTTCTGCCATCCTCCGCATACGATGAGGAACGTCTTCAGGGCCTCAACCAGGCTGTCAATCGTCTCGCAAAGAAATCACGCTCTTTTTACCTGGCATCGTCAACCTTCTCTGGTCGTCTACGTATCGATCTGATTCTACTTTACAGCTTCTGTCGCGTTGCCGATGATCTGATTGATGCAGCAGAGAGCCCAGATGCTGCACGTTTGTGGCTGGCCAAATTGCGGGAATTCTTGCGCCTGAGGTACGCCGGTGACATGGTTGATGCTAAAGGCAATGTCGTCACTGCACATGATCCCAACAATAGCCCTGCCGCACGCTTCGTGAGCCAAAACTTTCCACCACAAGTCGAGCTAGCTTTGTTACTCCTGCCGACCCAGAAGCTGGACCAGGAGCCCCTCGCAGAACTGCTCGAAGGATTCGACATGGATCTTGTCTTCACCGAAGATGCCACAACCTCGACCAAGAGCTCGAAGGGTGGCAAGGCCAATGGCAAGACTAAGTCAAGCGCGCCTGCTTCCGCCACCACGAAATATCGCACACCGATCTCTTCTGTCAAATCCCTCGATCTCTACGCTTCGCGCGTGGCTGGCACCGTCGCCATCCTCGTCATTCAGCTCGTCTTACACCACCACGCCAGCAATCCCGAGCTGCCCAAAGAAAAAGTCAAAGCCCTCCTCTCTGCCGGCCACGACATGGGTCTCGCCCTCCAATACACCAACATCGCACGGGACATCCGCGTCGACGCACAGAACGGCCGCTGCTACATCCCGCCAGAATGGCTCGCGGAAGTCAACCTCAAAGACGGCGGAGACGTCGTCAAAGGCTTCGCAGAGTCCGAGACGGAAAGCGATAGCTCGCCCGCGGAGACGATGGCCACCCTCGCGCCACTGCAAAGCTACCTCCTCACCCGCGCCTTTGCATTCTACAACCGGAGCGTGCCCGCGATAGAACAATTGCCGCGACCAGCGCGGGCGCCCATGCGCGTGGCGGTGGAGAGTTACATGCAGATTGGCCGAGAATTCAGAGCGAAGGAGAAGGCTCGTGGTGGGAAAGCGGTGACATTGGTCGATGCGAGCCGTGCGACGGTTCCGTTGGGACGCAGAGTGTTGGTGGCGTGGTGGGCGATGATGGGTCCTCGCAGGAGAGGCGGGTTGGGCTCAGGAGAGATCTAGTTTGATCATGGGTGTCAGGACCAGAGAGTGCTTTGACATTGAAGGTCTGGTATAGATGTAGATACGAGAGCAGTGGAAGATCAACATGTCTAGCATATATATCGTATGTTTTAATCGAGTTCGCAGCATCAAATGTACAAGGCCCGTACCTCTGAGTGAGTCTCCCCACGTCCAAGGAAGGAAGCTCTACCCCAGACTGAATTCCGTCAGATTTCACAAATATACCACACGACGGTTGCTTGATCCCTTGTCCCGGCACCTTTCAATGTTTCATCCTTGTTTCTACTTGAGCAGCGCAAAGCACGTTCGCTTGCAGCCCCATGGCCCGAACGAAGCCATCACCAAGGTCGCGGCAACTCGCTACCTGGCAAAGATTCCAAGTATCACGCGATGTAGATTGGGCGCAGCAGAAAACCGATCTCACAACAGCGCTACAGCCTGTTCTCAAGGAAGTCCCGGGCTGTACAGCGGTCCATTTGGGTCGACTTACTACCGATCCTGATCACTGCGCTTTTATCATATGTATGACTTGTCCATGTCCCGTTCGTGTTCGCTTACTGATGCTTGTTGCCATTAGTCTGGGAGTCCGAGGAGACAATGGATGCATTCTATGCCTCAAGTGTCTACGCAGACCTTAGTGTTCACAGCTGGTCAAATCAATACCCTTGCTTCTCCTTGAAGGAGGTGGGCTACGGTTTCATGCGAAAGTTCCTCGGCCTCGTTGCGTTGACATCAGTAGTGCCTTCTCCTTCTGTCAGTGATAGCTCTGAATTCGAAAATGTCATTAAAGCTGCCTTCGAGGGCTGGTCTCCTGCTGGGTGCGAATTCAGGGGTGGGGGTTTGCGGCGGTATCTTTCATCGACTTGGGCTCGATCGAAATCTGTCGATAAGGTCGAAAGTGTAGCCACCGCGACGCAAGATGCTGTGGGCCAGGGTTCATATTATCACATATTTTGCTGGACCGGAAACGGTGGCTCGCTGGAGAACACTGCTGCTGCTGCAAGAGATCCAGCGGCGTTCACGTCATGGGCCACGGCGATCGCTAAGGCGGGCGAATCGATTGAGTCTTGGGATCAAGAGCTCTGGGAGATTGAGAGGCTCTTTTGGTGTAACATATGAAAGGCGCTGTTGAATGGCGATACGCAAGAGATTGTGGAGATGTAGCATATTGGTATGAGCCTTCTGCCTCGGACACACTGAGTGGAGCCAGGAGCTTACTCATCAAATTCCGTCTCATGCCAAAAATGTCCCGCCGAACGATGCCGATCTTAGCGTCATGGAATCAATAGGCGGGCGCCACTAATTCGCGCGCGCAATAACGATCTGTGACATGTGAAGATCGTGTCGCGCGAATGGTAGGAAAGCCTAAGCCCATTGAACTAGAGCTTCTGTAGGCAGACTCAGCCACGACGGTATTCCCAGCTCGCCAGCGAAGTGGACATTTGATCAATTCGACTCATTAGCACACAAAAAATATAGAAGTCGCTATGAGTGCCGAGAAGAAAACGAAGCCGCGAACGGCCATCGTCATCGGTAAGTCGCCTGCGTGCGATTCCCGTCGCTGAATCTCCACTGACATATCTTTCTACTTCCAGGCGCTGGAGTAGGCGGAATCTCCACCGCCGCACGTCTCGCCAAAGCTGGTTTCACCGTCACCGTACTCGAGAAGAACGCCTTCACTGGCGGACGCTGTAGCTTATTGCACGCTGAGGGCCACCGATTCGATCAAGGCCCAAGTCTCCTACTCCTCCCACGACTCTTCCACCAGACTTTCGCAGAACTTGACACAAGTTTGGAAGGAGAAGGAGTGAAATTGGTAAAGTGCGAGCCGAATTACAATATTTGGTTTGGCGATGGCGGCAAATTCGAACTCAGCAGTGATTTGGCGGTGATGAAGAGAGAAGTGGAAAGGTGGGAAGGAAGGGAAGGATATATCCGATACTTGCAATTCTTGCAAGAGAGTCATCGGCATTATGAGCTCAGTGTGGATCATGTGCTGTTGAAAAATTTCACGGGATTGCTGGACATGCTGCGGTGGAGTTTTCTGAGAGAGTTATTTGCCTTGCATCCGTTTGAGAGTATTTACTCGAGAGCGAGTAGGTATTTCTGGTCGGAGAGGCTGAGAAGAGTGTTTACTTTTGGCAGCATGTACATGGGTATGAGCCCGTTTGATGCTCCAGGAACGTACAGTCTGTTGCAGTACACGGAGTTGGCGGAGGGCATTTGGTATCCCATTGGTGGATTCCATGCGGTGGTGCAAGCACTGGTGGGAATATGCGAGAGGCTTGGTGTGGACATTCGGTTACAAACGCCTGTCAAGCAGATCCTTCTCACTGCGGATGGCAGCAGGGCGACAGGCGTCCAGCTTGAAAACGGGGAGACTCTCCATGCGGATGTGGTCGTCAACAACTCCGACTTGGTCTACGCCTACAACAACCTTCTTCCGAAGCAAACAGCATACGCAGAAGACCTCTCCTCCCGACCTGGTTCCTGCTCAAGTATCTCCTTCTACTGGGGTCTATCAAAGACCGTCCCTGAACTCCAAGCACACAACATCTTCCTCGCGGATGAATACAAGGAGTCCTTTGACAGCATTTTCAAACGACACCTCATCCCCGACCAACCAAGTTTCTACGTCAATGTCCCAAGTCGCGTCGACCCTTCCGCTGCTCCCGAGGGCAAAGACTCTGTCGTCGTTCTCGTGCCCGTCGGTCACCTCCTTCCCCCATCTCAAGCTACATCACCATCAAAATCAACTTCAGGTGGCACCCTCCCATCGCCAACACAGGACTGGCCCGCCATGATCGCGCTCGCACGTCGCACCATCCTCTCTACCATCGCCGCCCGCACAGGCGCTGACCTCACAGATCTGATCGTCCACGAACAGACCAACGACCCTACAACATGGCGGGACACTTTCAACCTCGACAAAGGCGCCATCCTAGGCCTATCACATTCCTTCTTCAACGTGCTATGTTTCCGACCCACTACGCGCGCCCGCCGACCCGCGTCCATCGATGCGCTAGCCGCCAAACTAGGCCTCGTGGGCAGAGTGCTCGAGGTTTTGGGGGACGTCTTCCGCAGCGAGCATGCGCGCAGCGTACAGGGTCTTTACATGGTCGGAGCCTCGGCGCATCCGGGTACCGGCGTGCCGATTGTACTCGCGGGTGGACGGCTCGTGGCAGAGCAGATTCTAGGGGATCTCGGCATGGATATCCCATGGACAGGAAAATTTGATGCCAGCGTACGGATTGGTACGAAGAGGGATGAGAAGCTGGACAAAGTTCAGAAGCCTTGGTGGGCGGAGACATGGCTTGTTGCAATTTTCATGCTCATCTTAGCTGGAATCAGGGGTCTGTTCATGGGTAACAAAGGATGGTAAATTCCGTAGGGCGGGTTGAGTGCATACAGATAGAGCTTATCATGATACCAAAAAGTTTCAGACGTCACATATTCTCAATCATGAGTGGTTATTTCGCTTCTACATCGCTCGGACGATGATCTAGGTATCCAGTATAGGGATTGCACGATTCCTGTGGCATCACAACACACTTGACAGATGATTCATGATCCTATCCACCTGTAAAGACGAGTCGGCTCGACGTCCGGGCCCCGCATCCTTGCGAGACGCAAAGCAACGTTGTGACATCGTCTGGAACAGGCAGGCATCACAACTCAGCCTTACTATTCGAGAGGGGCCGGCCGTTGCGGTCATTGTCTAGAACTTGAGCGGAAACACTTGCTCTGCAGCGTTGAGCGTTTGATGCAATTCGAGACAATCTCACATGTGGTTAGTTTCACTCGTTCCCGTTCGACTTCACGTGTAAGGCTGACGAGAGCCTAATCTTGGGCATTGATCGTTTGCGAATTATTGTATTTCACATGTACGAATCCATCTGTTTTTGGCAATTGCTCGTACGACAAGGCTGGAATTGGTCGTTTCGTGCGAGGGTGTGTCAAGCCAATGCTGTAAATCAGTTAGTAGCCGTGCGCTGAGCGACTGCATAACGGCATCGACGTAATCGATCGGCGCTGTAGCTGCAATTGCAGCAATTGCAGCTGGTCATGTCACGATCTTCTTGAGCCGGGACCTTCGGAAGCGCAGGTGCATTGGTGCAGTCGAAGACGACGCGTCGCAAGCAATTCATACGCGTTCAAACTTCTGTTCTCGAGATCGTCAAACTCACGTGACTATATAAGCCGCATATAGCTAGCCTCAAGTCCTCCCGCACTTCCGTGCGCTTCCACAACATCACTTCGGGAAGCTCGGGTGGATGAACCGATCGAGATCTCAATTCGCACATCGATGATGCTGCGCTAGCATTTTCCATGATACAGTACTGTACTTACAAGAATACTTCGTGCCAGCATCGAGTGAGTGTACAGGCTCATCGCAGCTCGCCCAGATCTCTGTGCGAGTCTCGTGATGACCAAAGACAGGCAATCTTGTTCGAGTCGCAAGATGACGTTGTCCTCGACGCGAGTGAGGCTTCATGCGCGTCTTCGTGCCAAAGCATGCACTTTCACGACGCCTCGGACAAAAGTCGAAAACAAGCCTTGCATTCCGGCGATCCGGAGAAAAGATGCTGACGGCGGCGGCGTCCAGGTAGATCCGACGAGGGTTGAAACTAAGTCAAATTGATAACGAGAAGAAACAAATCATGACGCACATAAGCTTTTCGTGCATGAGCTTAGCTTCAACGGTTCACGCTACCGATTTTCTGTGGAGAGTTCATGCGGCCAGTGGGCGCGACCATCTTACTTGAAAAACCGGTAATCTTCACGAGAGGATGAGCGTCAAATTTGCGCCGCTTTCACGGCATGCTAAGGCTTGTCCAGTGCTTGTGCTTAATCCTTCCGAATTACGGACTTGGACACTACGTGTGCCACAAGAATGCCCAGAAAAACAAGCTGGGTAGCGGTCAATTTTGCGCGTTAGATACATGCAACGTGAGGCTTGATGCTGAGATAGCGCTCACGCGCGACGGAGTGTCGCATGTCCAGGTGATCCTTGTCCAATATTGAGGTAGCTCTGGTTATGATTTTTCTCTTATCACTTGGCGGTGATCTCCGCAGGCCCGATGATTGTCCCCGATTGTGTAGGGATCGGTCTTCGATACGCCCTGTCCTGGAAGTCCGCACTAATGGCCGCTGCTGCAATATGCCTGTCACTACCCCGGTTCTTGTGACGGTGATATGACATGACTTCAGCACCGTAACGGTGCAGATCATGCGGTTGTCTTCAACGTTGGTTCCCGGGCAACATTTCCCATGCTTATTACATGATTAGGATGCTGGCGGAAGCCCAGCACACTTAGGGCAATTGGAAGTCATTTCGTCCAGAGATAAGTGGGTCTGCATCGCATCTCGGTGAACACACGAGGCCGCGAGATTTCTCGATTTGCTAATCGTCTGGACGGATTCATCGCTGAACAATGCGCGCGGAGAGGGAGGCTTGTGCGTAAAAATGGTGATTGCATTTCGCAGTCATGACGTCAGAAGTTCGTCTGATTTTAGCGCGAAAGCTTCCTAAATCTCATGATGCTTCACTTGTATGTGTCTCGGCTTTACTCGGTCGCATGTGTCGCATGTGTTGCGTCCTATTTCTCTATTCGGCATACACGTAGTCAATACCATCGTTGTCGCCTGGATGAAGCGATCATAGAGACGTGGGAAGCTGTTACAGAACATCGGCGTTCGGTGTATGAGCATATTGAGGATGTGTATCACATGGCCATCGTAACGGATGTCGAGTCCTGCGCAGAGAAAGTCGACCGGTGGTCTGCTAGGAGTATGAGATCACTGTTGATTCTGTTAAATCTCTGATGATACATTTTCAGCTATGTCACGCACTACCTTGGTACATTCCCGGCGATGATTCGCGAGAAATCCGATCCGTGTGCCAGCAGTTGATGTGTGGTCCGCACATTCCGCACCTTATGATGCACATCGTCCGCCCAGTGCCGAGTAGCCAGTGCACAGCTTCACTAGCTCATGCTTGTTTCTCTGACGCTGACTGGTCTCATTGATAAGGGAAGCTCTTCCACTTGTACAGTCTTGTCGTCTTCCTTCCTCGCCTCTCATCCAGCAACATACTGTCCAGATTGACTTCTTACACACGATCAGGATTAAGATCAAGATCCACATCTCGATAACACCATCAAGATGTCTTCCGGTGCTGGCAACAACGCTGTCGCCGTTAACAATGACTTTGTTAATGGCCGTCAACCACATGCTGATATCTCCATCACCTTCGGTGGAAGCTCATGGTACGCGGAGGGCTCCGAACATGTCAGCATGAGGACTTTCAATCTGACAAATCCCTAGGTACTACACTGTCTGCGCCATCATGACCTTCGCGACCATTGTCTTCCTCGGTCTCGGATACACCAAGCCGCGCACCCACCGCGCCTTCCACTACATCACCGCTGGTGTCACTATGGTACGCTACGCACGCAGCATCTCCACGGCGAGCGAACCTCAACTGACTTATTCAATTCAAGGTCGCTGCTATCGCCTACTTCACTATGGGTTCCAACCTCGGCTGGGTCTCGTAAGTCTCATTCTATGACGTCCAAATTCTCGAAAATACGGATTTCCTGACTCTTTCGAACAGCATCCCCGTCGAGTTCCACCGCTCTGGCGCCACCGTTCAAGGCGACTACCGTGAGATCTTCTACGTGAGATACATCGACTGGGCAATCACGTGAGTCTTTCCATTCTCTTTCTCGTCGTTGTTGCGTCGAAATCCGAATTTTGGCGCGTGTTTGAAGTTTTTACTGACTTTAACTCAGCACCCCTCTTCTTTTGACCGATCTGCTCTTGACTGCTGCCATTCCGGTCCCCACCATCCTCTTCGTCGTTCTGGCCGACGAGGTCATGATCGTCACTGGTCTCGTTGGTGCCTTGATCAGCTCCAGCTACAAGTGGGGATTCTTCGCCTTCGGTTGCGCCGCTCTCGTCTACATTACCTACCACCTCGTCTGGGAGGCTCGCATCCACGCCAACGCTGTGTCAAAGGAGGCTGGCCGCGCTTTCCTCATGTGCGGCTCCCTCACTGCCTTCCTCTGGCTCCTCTACCCCATTGCCTGGGGTATATGCGAGGGTGGCAACGTCATCGGCGCTGACGGTGAGGCCATCTTCTACGGTATCCTCGATGTCCTCGCCAAGCCCGTCTTCGGTGCCATGCTCATCTTCGGTCACCGCAACATCGACCCTGCCACCCTCGGCCTCCACATCCGTGACTACACCTCAGACGACATCGCCGTCCGCGAGAAGGGTCACGGTCTCGACGTGAACGGCCACCACCACGGTAACGGTACCACTGCCGCCCCTGCCAACGGTGTCAACGGCCACGGTGTCGTCGACGGCACCCACACCAACGCTGCTGCCGGCCCTACCTCCATTTAAAAGCCTCGTGCACATGCGCAGCAAAAAAAGATGGAAGAAGGAACGTCTTGAAAGATCAATCTCTGCCAACAACAAAAAGATATGATCACTTCCGATCGTGTACTCCTACGCGATCATGTTTGCCACAGTATACCCCTCCGATTTTACCTCCTGCCAATTGCCTATTTCAAGTCTTGCGTTCGAGCAAGCTCGAATTGCAGACGAAGAACGATGCGATGCCTCTATGATAACTAGTACTTAATTAATCTCAAATGATGATTGCTTTAATTCGCGCCTCTGCTGTCTTATCCTCAGTCGATTTGATGCATTCTATCCCACAACCATTCGATCTTGTTTGCGAAAGGTAATGTCTACGATCGCGATCGTCCTCGTGATGCTGGACAAGAAGTGGCGATCTCGGTCTTTCGATTCAGACGAACACTGAATTCTGTGCACATCTCCACTTTCCGCGCCCAATATACACAATAATATCCGACAACAAGCACGTGAAGAAGACGCAGAAGAACTGCGGACACGAACATACTATTCTTATGTGCAGAACCACATGCGCCATGGTGCAGAAGAAGCAATCTATATTTGAAGATCAGCCCTGGATCAGTCTGGACCAGATGCAATCACGTGGACTAGGGTTGCCTTGGATTGCCTTGGGGTTGACTTCAGCAGTGCAGGTGAGTCTCGAGACCTCTACGTGCCCAGGTGAACATAAATATCTGGAAGTACTTAGTATCAACGATTGCTGCAGCACCTCACACGCAAATTCCAACGTGCAGCTACAGCTATTCGTGTGTTTCTGCAGATGCTGTGCACTATCAGTGTGAGCACAAGCATGCCCTCTGAAGGAAGTCACACCCACGGCTGAAGCTGGCAATGAGCGACCTGCTACAGAGACGACGGTCTTCGCCTTCCGTGAATCGAGCCTGTCGAAGTACACAGGTAGGCAAGCATACTCGTCTCCAACACGACGAGTACCTCATCCCAGAACCCTTTCTTCCTGTTCTCCTCCCCGTTTTCTCTGTTACTGCTGCATCCGCTTCTGCATCCTCGACTCTGCAAGATCTATTACAGCATTGCCACATTATCATGTACAGTATAGCCGACTGCTGTCGAAATCATGAAGGCCAGCAATCAGCGTGTAATCCGACAAGTAGACAAGCAAGAGCATCACCAACATGCAAATACTGACCACCATTCATTCGAGCCTGGCCGTTGGTGGTTTGCCTCGACTGCTTGCCCGCTACTCGTTTGTACCTTTGGTCCCATTGCCAGCGGCTTCAATATCTGCGCGTTAGTCGCTCCCTGGCGCACAATCATCGTCAGCAATGGTCCGTCATCACAGCGCGTCCATGTGAACGATCCTGGCTGGCTAATTGCCATCAACGCCGTATCTTTATGCGCCGCCATGTTTGGGAATGCTGCGCTTCTCCTGAACATCGCCAAGCGACTGTCTTTCGCTGTTGCACAGGCTATGACCATTTCTGGCTTCATGCTCGGCAGCATTCTTCTCATTTCCGATGTGGCAGTGCTATCATCATCTCCGACCTATTTCATCGTTGAAAACTATTCAACACCGAGAATGGATCGTGCTGTGACAAGTGCGTACTACTATGCGATTATCGCAGCCGCCACCTACATGGTCCTTGCATTATTCCTCTGCTTGACGGTATATGGAGCCAATGTTGGGCACTATCCCAAAGACATTCGTCTCACGAATGCTCAACGCACACTGATGCTGCAGACCATCGCTTTCATGGCGTATCTGCTCATAGGATCACTTATTTTCAGCAAGATCGAAGGGTGGCCATACCTAGATGCCGTGTACTGGGCAGACGTGACAATGCTCACAATAGGTTTTGGCGATATTGTGCCCACGACAACGCTTGGTCGAGGTCTCTTCATGCCATTCGCGATCGGCGGAGTTCTCGCTATTGGTCTTGTGGGTGCTAGCCTACCACCAGTACTGCATCCCATGTCGGGCTTTGCTAATGATTCGCTACAACAGGTCGTTGGCAGCATTCGCACACTCGTCCTTCAACGTGGACGCGAGAAGATGGCTGCAAGGATAACAGAGAAACGCCGCACGGCTGCTGTCAGTGACGTTCAGCAACGTCGACACACCATACATATCTCACGTTTCGTCAAGGCCGATTTCAGCCCCGATCCACGGCTTTCGCCGGCTCAGCAGCGCGAGGAGGAGTTCAACCTCATGCGTCGAGTGTTGGCCACTGCTGAGCGTGAAAGGCGATGGTTCTCACTTCTTACCTCTGTGCTCTTTGCAGCGGCGCTCTAGCTGGGCGGCGCTGCTGTGTTCGCGGTCTGTGAGCGACGACGAGCTCGGCCGTGGAGCTATTTCGACTCTATCTATTTTTCCTTCGTCAGCCTCTTGACAATCGGCTATGGAGATTTCTATCTCGCCTCGGACGCAGGAAGAGCAGTCTTTGTATTTTGGAGCCTTCTCGCTGTGCCGAGCCTGACGATCCTCATCTCGGACGTCGGGGACACAATCGTCAGAGCTTTGGAGGACGTCACTCAATGGGTGAGCTTGTCCTTGGAAGATGCACGGCATGGAAACGGCCGACATGGCAGTCATCATTCCGACGTTAATGTTTCGATCGCAATACTCGTTCACCTCCCTCGTCACATCGTTCGGAAATTCCACCATCGATCCTCAAACATGGTTGCCTGGACGCTCGGCCGCGATGTCCCTGCAGGGCATACGATACCACATCGAAAACGAGAAGGCCTGGAGCAACATCGTCAGCGCGTAACCTCACACCGACTAGCTATCCTGAGGCAACACGTTGATGTTGGCCATGATCATTCTCCCGAATTCACCCATTCTTCATTCACCAATGCTGGTCGCCCGGCAAAGGTAAGATCGTCTTCAGCTTAGCACCATTCATTGGCGCTATCCGCAATTATAATTGCAGGACTGATGAGACGTTGTAGCAAAAATAGCGCAACATCTCGCTCTACCGCTGTATCCTCGCACGAGAATGTCTCGCTCTGCATAGGACCTTCGCTACCGATCCCATGAAGAAATATTCTTGGATCGATTGGGAATACTATCTATCACTCATGGGAAATTACGACGAGCACGACGAGAACGCCCTTCATCAGATCAGCGGTCCTACGCCTGCGACATATCACAACTTGCACCTTCGCATCGGGGAAGTCTTCGAAGCACAAGATCATCATTATCCTACGTGGTCATGGCTCTCAACGACAAGCCCGCTCGCAAGTGGCGGTTCAGAGAGTGCTTGGATTCTGGCCAGAATCAGTAGAGCGCTTGAAAGATCGTTGATATATGAATGGACTAAGACGGATACTGAGACTGTGTCTCATGTGGACCAGAATTGAAGGAGACATGGAGGTCATGCTGAGGGGAGATAGCTCAACCCAAGACGAGAAAAGCAAGACAAAGCGTATTAGTCATCGAGACGATGCAAGAGCACTTCTTTGCCCGGATTCGCTTTACGTTATTCCCTCCGTAAAGCGCATGTACTGAAATGTGGCATGCAAACTCCAAATCGATTCAATTTGTGGCTGACGCGCCGTCGAGATCTACATTTCATCAACTTCAAAGGTCGCAGCACACGGACTTGCTCATCATCAAAACGCCACCCACCAAGCCATTGTGTCTCGAGCTCGCTTTTTGACCTGTCATGCCGCGGTAACGAAGGTCTCCTTACCGTTACGAAGAGTACAGACGAGCCCTCCGCAGGCCGCTCATGGAAGAGAAGCACAAGCAGGTGTTCGTCATTGACTTTCCTGAGAATCACCAAGCACCGGCGCACATTCAGTGGACAGATGACGAGAAACAATGTTTTGAACGATACATGATCTGACGTGGCCCATAAGCACGCAGGTATGAACGAAGATTATCAAAGGTAGTAACTCTTGCTTTGCTTTCCAGCCAAATCGCCGCTTTCATCCCAACCCGATGCAATTATCACTGCGATGGAAGAATTGATGCAGCGAGACGACAGAGCTAATCATTGTCCAATTTCATCGTGACGCCAAACAGTAGCGCCGCTACAGTACAATGTTTTCCTGCTTCGTGTCAATAGTACCGACGTTTTCGCTCATCATCAGCCGCCGAAGACGTGACATTGTCCTCCGCGCGTACTTCTCGCAAGCATCGATTCACATTTTGCCACGTAATGGTGTCAAGCACCGATTACTTGGTGATCACGATGAAATTATCTTCCAATGCATCCTGGATCAGCAGCAGAAGCTCCCGTCGAACGAAACAGCAAATGGCTTCTAGCTGTTCAATTTCGAGATCTTCTTCGTCATCGCGCAAAGCGATTACATTGCCCATGTATCGAGTCACGTCAGCCAGTGACCGACCTTGAGTGACCCAGCCCCAATGCTCCCCGCTCAACTCCGTCAACAACCACAATGCGTTCCCATTTTCTGCGTCACGGAAAGAGCCCTTATCATTGCGCGAAGCATGGCCAACATGTTAACAAGTGAATGGTCTAGCGAGCAGTGCATTGCATGATGTTATCGAGGCCAATTGCAATATCTACCACCGTAGGATGCAAACGAGTATATGTGAAGTTCTGCAAGAACCCCTAAAATTGGAAGCGTACTCCGATAGTTTGAGGAAAACGAGCTGACATTCGAAAGTACTCTTCCGCCTGCTCTATGGTATCTCAGTGTATCCGTAGAGGTAAGTTTTGTATTGTCGAGATCACTAGCACGTAATAATATGATGGCAATAAGGCTAGCTTATAGGTCGAGAATGTTCAGAACACACTTGTATTCATTACCTGCGGGTCTCCAACGAGCGAGTAATAATGATTGATTTAATCACCGATGCAACAAGGCATCTGATTAGTCATTGAACACCCTTGAATCTTTCAATCGGCTCGTGCGCCCGAAGCTATTCAAATTCCTCCCGGCCGGCGGGCTTCCTGCGGTCATCTTGGGGTCGAAGGACTGTCGAAGGACTGTCGGGCCACCCCGAGCGCTTACAAGCAGTATCTCCTCGTTTCACCTCGTTGAGAAACTTTGCACCATTTCAGCGCGTCGAGTCAGCAATGCATGGCTGAATTTCTATCAATAGATACAAGACCAACATCATCACAACATGAGACCAACAGAACGCTTGGTGTTTGGTGGTCCAGAATAATTCCCTCGTCCTGCGCTCGGACAATTGAGGCTGAAAATTTCTTGCATCGAACAAGCATTGCGTCCTTGCACACATTGTCGGCGTCGGCTGACCAACAGCCTTGCCCTAGAATCTTATGTTGGGACATATTGTAGTAGAGAGAGCTCACTTGTAAAGGTATGATATCGATTTTTGATAGAACAAAGTGAATTTCTAATATTGAACAATTGTATGTGTAGTACACTGCAGGACTATCCACCAACAAGACCCGAAAAATGCTCGCTGCCCAAAAGTCAATCGCAACGCCGTCGCCTCCCTACCCATGATGCCTTGGATATCATCGCAACCGTAAGACAAGACAACTGCAGAACTCAAGGAAAATATCGCAACGATCGTTGATTGGTAAAGAAGAATGCTGAAAGCCAATGTAAATGCCGGAGAAAATTGTCAAGGAAAGATTCGTTCTCTCATGTGTGTTTGTGTGTGCTGTGCTTATATCTTCTCGAGGGCGGCACGGTGTCTTGAGCTGACGACTCGCCCATCGATGAGCGACGATCGCTCGGAAGAGACCTGCGATTGCGCGGCTGAGGCGTTGGCAGATGCGGACTCGTGGTATGCACCAAGCATGCCGAAGACGCCGCCGAAGAGAGCCGGGAAGCGGTAGCGGTGGGAGCTGGTTGTGCTGGCCTTGGACGAGCGGGCGCTGCTGGTGCTGCGGCTCTCACTGGCTTTGCTCATGCGGCTTTCACGGCGTTGACGACGCTCCTCGGCCTTTTGAGTGGCGCGAGCAAGGCGCTGAGCTTCATACTCGGGGGTGTCGAGGTAGGAGAAGTCGTAGCCACCGCTTTGGTGTGCGAGGTAGTGAACACGGGTGCTAGCGGAGAAAAGCATTTTGATGGTGGTGGTGTTTGGTTGTATTGTGGTAGTTGATAAGGTTGGAACTTAGTATGAGGCTGTTTTGTGATTGATCGATGATATCAAACGACGTTTGGAAGTGTTGGTCTTTCGAGTGTAGGATGTTCTTGATGATTGCTGTACTGATGAGGAAAAACGATTCATTTGAGAGGACTCTGTTGCTGTACATATAGTTTTTCTGGACCCCATCTGACATGAGATTGACGATACTAGAAGGCTGCTGTAGGGTGTGCACAGCCCTTTCACATGAGAGAATTGAAATCGCTTGTTGGTTCACCCTCGCACGCCTCGTTGTCGCTCTCGCCAATGGCGCCGATCTCAGGGCGGAACGCCCAAACGCCACGTGAAGGCGTCCTCCGAGTGGACCACGGATGTCGAAAATAGTAAAGCGGACTGTAATTCACGGGTATAATTGAACATTACAGCGGTAATTCTAATCATGACAGCCCTGTGCATACCACGCTTTTCTCCGATTCTAGACCGCCAAAAGCTTAATGTGTGCCAGAACAGCGGCGGCGGCTCTGCGCAGCCACACTGGAATACCGTTGCCTGTCGCTCAAAGCCCCAAATAATTTTGATGCCTGATGTCGCAAGTTGAGTCGCAAGCAATGACACTGCTCGTTATCGTACAGGCGAGTCATATAACTCGAGAAGATGCTCATCGTCTACACCGAACTCGAGTAATTTCGATGCCTGCTTGTTGATGGACTGCGCCCGACCATGGCCACGCAATGCTACCTGGGCATGCAGCGATTTCCAGGCATACCACAATGCGCACATGTTTCCATCGAGGCTTGTTGACATGAGAGTAGCAATTCCAGAGTGCAACCCGAAACAGTTTTTTTCGCTCGTGTCATGATCGGAGCAAGCGACGTCTCACCTCTGGTTGAGCGTCCCGTGCGACGAGAGGCGTTCTGGGCGCAACAACAACGCCTGTGTACACATCGCTACCAGGTCCACAAAATGAGCCTGTGGCAGACAACAGAGCCTCACCGCGATGTGGTTGGGCGGGTAGGAGTTGATCTCCGATGCTGCCGTCTGGTTTTGTCCAGTGCGTTGGTGAATGCACGTGGCATGACGCTCGGAGACGACCGGCGTGGCGTGACAGGGCCGAAATTTTGCTTCGCTGTTTGCCAGCCAGCTATTGATGCGTGGGGTGGATACGCATGCAGTAAACAAGCAGGATGACGCGGAGGCTCACCTTTCTCGCGTGCTGTGGTGCGTGATAAGAGAGATCACTCCACTCGTGCATGTCGGAGTGGGCGACTCAGTGCATCGCATGTGTTGCTGGATCTATCGCCAGCGCAGAATCGCTTGTGGCTCAGATTGCGAGGTACGCGCACCTGTGTAGGCACCATAATGATCATCCGATGCTTCGGTGGATTGCCCTAGTAATGTCATGATAGCATCATGATAATCTCGCGTCGAACCATTCAACGACGTCTCTGGACTTGTCGAATTATCAGTCGTCGACCACTTTGGTGATGATCGTAACCTTCTTGACACGCTTATCACGATCCTGGAAACTCGGCTCATGATCATATCGGAAACGCCGAGGGCGTCGACATCGATGCCACGATATCGTGGGCCAGAAAGCCTAGCACGATCGCCCGAGCGTGGAACACTGGCACGACTGAATAATTATCTTCTTCATGCTTTTAGTGCCAAGATTTCTTTTCGGATCATCCTCGCCCTTCCAACCGGTCTCTCGCTGCAACGAAGGCGCAGACTGGCTCAACCGGTTCGACCCTGTTGAGCGACTCACACAGAAGGCTCAAACGACTTTTGCACGCAAACGTATGCCTCCGTCGAGTCAACATTAACGCGATGGTCACGATCCCGAGCTTTGGTTCGACATGGTCGGAATACCTAGTTTGCTCCGTATTGCATTTAAGTGTCCAATCTGTGATGGCGTCGTGTCCAGAGCGCGAAGATGTAGGATCTCAAGAGATCGAAAAGCTACCGGCACTCTCTCGGTCTTGTCCAGAACCTGCGCAACTTCCGTCATTCAATCCACGATGACGTACGGTCTGAACAGTGTCACTCGAGTCACCACCGCGATACTCTTGACTCTCGGCATGCTGATAGATCTCCACGGCCTTGATATCGTGCTTGCTCTTCAGCGTGATAAAGATATATAGTTCGTTATCACAAGATCGAGGTCCGCCTCGCTGCTTTCATCGAGCACGCAACACCTCGCTGTGGTCGGCAGAAGCCATTGTGCCAACATCAACACCAAGTTACGAATAGATCTTCGCCATCGTAACACTCAGATCGTTGGTCTCTACGACCATGCCGACACCAGACGCTTCATGTCTGGCCATAACGTGACCCGAGCAGAAACTCTGCAGGCCTTTCACCGAGGGTCCTCTGATAGTTATATGTTCTACAACACCCACATCCTCCGAGGCACTCGTAAACTTGTTCGCGGCGTACAGGTCGCAGGCCGCTGAATCGGAGAAGTGCTCCGCTCGTGCTCTGACGTACCCTAATAAATGAGGTGCCCGAGCTGTAGCGCTCTTCGGTTTAGGGCATCATCATATCAAGTGGAATAATAATTGACATAATTTTGTGAATGCAAAGAACAAACAAGCTGTCAGATCCCTCGTCGCAGTATGTCATCTCGCACTCGCAGGTCACTCGTGCTGGAGAGTTATCTTCAAACTCCAGATGAGACCGCATCCCTTTACCTCTTAACCGGTACATTGGGATGCTCCGTCAACTGGCTCATCTCGCAATTCATTGGCGTTGCACTTGATGAAACTGGCAATTTAGCGCAACAAGATGGGACCGTCGGCGAGAGCCACCAAGCGAGCGCAGTGGTTCTGGTGAGCTGGCTCCGCGACCTTGCATTCTGGAAGCATGAGCTACGGCGAGCGGCAGTAATGTTCCCATGATAGCGACGATGGTGGAATGCACCAATAGGCTAATAAAGTACTCAGGGCGTTGAAGTTGGCAAGTTCACGCAAGATAATCGCTTCGCATTCGTGGACTTCCTCTCTCAACAAATCTACGATCTTGCAGACCAGACGCGTCTCATTTCCGCAGCAATTGCTCAGCTACAGCAAGCAAATCCCGACCGCAGAGTTGTCCTGCTCCTAGACAGTCCCGATGTTCTTCTCGCTACGAATTCCACGTCCGCACAAGCTCTCAACACGAGTACCCTGAACCTACGTGCTCTGGCTCATGCGACCATCCTGAGCGCTGCTGCTGACCTCCCTCTCATTTCTGCTGCAGCTCCCTCAGCATCTATTCACGCCGGCCAGCCCACTCCACTGGAAGCAGAATGTGCATCTTTTGTCGCTTCACAGGCGCATAATGCTCGCCTCGTCATGAGCGCTCGTGAGCTCACCACCGGCGCAGCAAAAGACATCAGCGGTGTTCTGCGCATCACGCGAGGAGGCGATACTTATGAAACTCAAACACAGATGACCACGGAACTTCGTGAAGCCGAGCTGCAGTATTTGGTGCAGAAGGATGGCATTGTGAAGGTATTCAGTAGAGGAGCAGATGTGAGCTGACCAGACCGACTTCGAGAGATTTCGCTTTGTCCAGGCATTCAGCGGCATTTCAAAGGTCATCGCATCTGGTGTGTACTACTCATTTCGACATATTTTCCCACCACCCAAACAACTACACCATGTTTCGTTAGGAACGTCCGTCAGCATTTGTTTCGTTCACCACCTGCATATGAAACAATTCGCACTCTTTTGCCTGAGGTTGAATTGTCGCGTGGCAGACCCTGGTGGGATTGTGGAGAAAAAGTTGCCCCTCCGACATCCAGATCGCATTGGCTGCGGGGTCTTCGTCGGCCTTGGTGATGACTGTAAATATACAGTCCTGTGAATTCGCTCAAACCACGACAATTACCCCGGCAAACACCCGCAATCCACACAATCATCATGGATGCCACATACTTCACCGAGTCTAACAAGAGCGTCGACTTCCCAAAGAAGAGGTGCGGTCAGTCGTCATCGCCGCAGTCATGTTCATGGAACGATTCATCACTAACGAAAGCTTTGTTATGTAGGTGTCTTGGGTGCGACGGGTAGTGTTGGTCAAAGATTTATTCTCCTCCTTGCCCTTCACCCGCATTTCCAACTCACCGCCGTGGGAGCCAGCCCTCGATCGGCAGGCAAGAAGTACCGCGATGCCGTCAAATGGAAGCAAAGCTTGCCCATGAGCAAAGAGCTCGGAGATCTGGTAGTCAAGAACTGCACACCCGATGAGTTCAAAGATCATGTCGATGTCGTGTTCAGCGGTCTGGACAGTGATGTTGCTGGTGATGCAGGTCAGTCAATACGATGCCACGTCGATGACAGAGACCAGACTGACTGATCTCATGAGTACAGAAATGGCATTCCTGAAGGCCAACATCCCAGTCTTCTCCAATGCTAAGAACTACCGCCGCGATCCTATGGTTCCACTTGTTGTACCAACCGTCAATCTCTCGCATCTCTCCCTCATCCCGCACCAGCGAAAACAACACAACCTCGACAAGGGTTTCCTCGTCTGCAACTCAAACTGCGCTGTCATCGGCGTCGTCATTCCTTTCATCGCTTTGCAGGCTCGGTTCGGACCGATCGCTACGGCCAGCGTAACCACCATGCAAGCCGTGTCCGGCGCCGGATACCCAGGGGTCAGCGTCATGGATATTTTGGACAATGTGGTGCCCTTCATCTCTGGCGAAGAGGACAAGCTCGAATCTGAAGCTCGCAAGATTCTCGGTACCATTTCCACAGACAACACCACTCTCGCCGACCAGACAGAACTCCGCATCTCCGCCGCTTGCAACCGTGTTCCTGTACTCGATGGACACACTGCATGCGTCTCTTTGCGCTTCGAGAAACGCCCACCACCGCCAATAAATGAGGTCATTGCAGCTCTTCGCGAATACGTGTCAGAAGCGCAAACGCTCGGGTGTCCTTCCGCGCCAGCACGGGCGATTGTCGTAATGGACGAGCCTGACCGACCACAGCCACGACTAGATCGTGAGACAGACCGTGGCTACGCTGTGAGTGTGGGAAGAGTTCGTGAGGATCCATCAGGAATCTTTGACATCATGTTCGTTGCCCTCAGCCACAACACCATCATCGGAGCGGCGGGCAGCAGTTTGTTGAATGCCGAAGCGGCTGTATTGAAGGGATACTTCTAAACTTGAAGAAATATGGGACAACTGCGATGACACCTTGTTACAGATATCGTAGATATGGCCGAAAGGAAATGTTCGCAAGCACGAGGCGAATTCACAGATCTCATGGAGCCTAGCGACACCCTTAGAAATGTTCGCATGACAAGATCTTGCGTTGTACTCCTGGGCAGGCACCGATCAGATCAGACCCGTGGACATTGCACTCTGATGACTCATCAGATACTTACGCTTACTGATGACCAAAATCAGGTGCTCAACTTCTAACTTACCTGTCGGCTGCAAGTGTGAAAGGTTCCTGATTGAATACGCCCGGCAGACCTCGGGAGTCAGATGGGTTGTCGTTTTTAATAAGCTGTCGGAGTGCCCCGTCCGATTTAACTGGTGCCTGTACTCGACCCCATATATTCCTTAGACAAGAAAGACACGGCCGGTAATCCTACCATCGCCGTGCTAATATTATCTCGTCGTCGGCGCAAGAGGTCCTGTTGTAGGTACATTAGGTACATGTAAATCTCATTCGATGCCGTTGTGTGCTGAGTCAGCGAACTCCGCCGCCGTGCTAGCGGAATTGTACATTTTGTGCCAGCAGCAAATACGACATGTAACTTTGTGCGACCAAGCTACGCCATCTTTACTATTGCATGTTGTACAACGCGAACTGCATTTATTTTGGCCGTTTCCTTATCTTGTTGTCTTTGATATTGTCTCTCAATATCACTTTTTCACTATCGTTCGATTGTTTATTGGTATTTATCCATTGTCACGAAGTTTTCACGTGTGAAAGTGCTGTTGGCGTTATTTTGTCGCGTGCATGTGAAGAAATCCCCCCTGAAAACACACATCCATGGGCCGTCGCGATACGCTCGTCTTGCACTGTTGAATTATACACAATCCAACGCGTCAATATTTATTGTGATTGTTACAGGCTTAGAAAGTCATCATCGAAATCCACAATGCCAGGGACCGAAAAGGCTCACAACAAGAAGCAGAAGAAAACCAAAAAGAAGCAACAGCAGCAGCAAGTGTCACATGAAATTCCTCTCAAGCGCAAGAAGGATCCAGCTGCTCTTACACAAGCCAATCTACCATCGAAGGAAAGTGCGACACAACACACGCCGTCACCTGCTCTATTCGTTCCTTCCAAAACATGGCTGCGGAAACAGAAATACGGGCTTGGAGCTCACACTCACGTGCGCGGCCAACTCAAGGGACCAACTCATCACACCCACGAACCCGCCTACGTCCTTGAACAACGTCAGCAACAAGAGTATCGTCATCGACAACAACAAGATTACCACTTGCAGCAATTGCGAGAACACTCCGCCGCCATGCCGTTTGTCGTCACGGCCAAGGGCATTCCCACCAGCTGGGGCACCTTGCAAGTGTACAAGCATCTCGAAGGGTACGGCACCATCACGCGCATTGAATGCTCTGACCATCGTGATGTTGTCATGACTGTAAAAGTTTTTTTTGATCAAATGCCGAAAGAAACTGCTTGGCTGAACAAATCAATCGACATCCGTCGCAAACACGACAATCGTGCGTACACAATCCGCTTCACGGTCGACCGCGCTCGACGACCTTACCTTGAAAGGCTCCGAGAAGGAGGTCAGGAGTTCCCTCAGAGGATGACTGTCCCGTTATCGGGAGCTGATTTCGGCATCATGCGAGATCCCCACACGATGGTCACCGGTCACTCCATTGAGACATCGCAGACGTCCTTTATGTTAGACCTCCAACAACAACAGGTCGAAGTCATCTTCCGATTATTCACTGGCGACGGCTGGGACGGGGCACAACTATATAAGCTACGGATCGACTTGTCTGAGTTGAAGCTCGTCCGCGTCGTTGGTGTGGACAGCAAGATATGCTTCGTCATTACCTTGGAATCGCCCCCCATGATGTTCCGCAAGACCACGGATGTCAAAAACACACACGATAGAGGTAGCACGCTGTGGGACGAACGACAAATGTGGTTTCGACAGACCGACGTGGACCTTAACCCGACAAATAGGTCATATCCGATTGGACTTCAAAAACAGAATGCCATCATCGATGTCGGTCGATGGTTGACCTATCGTTTTGTCTTTGACGTCGATAAAGGTGATATGACATTTCGTAACATTATCAATGCCCTGAAGGACAGTGGGGTCACCTTTGTAGACAACCACCATATGACTTTCGAGACCCAAACTAAGATCACCGAAATGTGGAAATGGTTGTCTTCACATCGCGGCAATTCTTACACCGGTCTCTCTGATTTGCACGAGCTAAACGACGAGAATGTCAACTTGTCTTTTCCGGTTCGCTATGCGTTGGAATCTTGCATCAGCCACAACCTTATTCACGAGAGCAACATAACTTCAGAATTCCTGCGATCCTTGGACAGGTTGGATTCAAGCACTGCGGTGGCAATTCTAGAAAAGATCGTCGACGAAAAGAAACGTTACTTTGAACCACAAATGGCATTGCGGACTTCGATTACAAGATGCGAGAAACAGCGACCTGCACATTGTTCCAAAATCCTCGCCGTGACTGTAACGCCGACCACAATCTATCTTAATACACCTGTGCTTGAGACTTCAAATCGGGTGATCCGCAAGTACCAGGAATACGAAAACCACTTCTTGCGGGTTAAATTCACCGAAGAGCGCTATCGCGGTCGATTAATGTCTTACGATGGCCGTGCTATGGACGAGGTATATTCTCGCATCAAACAAGCAATGACGCACGGAATTCAGATTGGTGACCGGCGATACGATTTCCTAGCCTTTGGAAACTCACAGTTCCGTGAACACGGCGCCTACTTCTTTGCTCGCACTGGGAATGGTGCGAACGCTCTCACTGCCGATAAAATACGCAAGTGGATGGGAGAGTTTTCACATATCAATGTGGTCGCCAAATATGCCTCACGGCTTGGTCAATGCTTCTCGACAACTCGTGCGGTTTCTACAAGGCCAGAGATAAAGCACATCGCAGACATTGTGCGGAACAAATACACATTCACCGACGGCGTCGGGAAAATCTCGCCCTTGTTCGCTCAGGTAATCCGCCACTATCATGGACTCAGCGAAGTCCCCTCAGTCGTCCAGTTCCGTCTCGGCGGCTGTAAGGGTGTTCTGACAATTGATCCAACGCTTCGTGGTCGAGAAATCCACCTCCGGCCAAGTCAGCAAAAGTTTTCATCCGCGTTTGCAGGTCTCGAGGTCTGTCGCGTGTCTCGTTTTTCGTCAGCTCATCTCAATGTGCAAATTATCCTCGTTTTGTCTTCGCGGGGAGTGTCGGACGCCGCATTCCTCACCAAGGAGAGTGTCATGTTGAAGGATCTCGATGAGGCTATGATCAATGTCCCCAAGGCCAGGAAGCTGCTCCGCCAGAATGTCGACTTCAATCAGACAAGCTTGCAGTTGGCAAGCATGGTTGATGACGGGTTCATGGCAGCACAAGAGCCCTTCTTCATGTCCTGTCTGACGCTTTGGAGGGCATGGAATCTCAAATATCTCAAGCAGAAGGCAAAGATTTTTATCGAGAAGGGAGCACTGCTTCTGGGTACCGTGGACGAGACTGGCACGCTACGAGGGCACTTCAATAGCGATCCATTCATCGACCTTCGAGATTATTCGAATCATCACTTCTCAGATTCGGAGCAAGAGCGAGACGACCGTATCAACTCGACTCTACCACAGATATTCGTTCAGGTCACTGACCACGTCAATAGACGGATGAAGGTCGTCACAGGGCGCTGTATCCTGCTTCGAAATCCATCACTGCATCCTGGGGACGCTCGAGTAGTCCTTGCGGTTGATGTACCCGCTCTTCATCACATCAAAGACGCTGTAGTGCTGCCACAGACTGGTGACCGGGACCTTGGCAACATGAGCTCTGGCGGCGACCTAGATGGCGACGATTACGTCGTGATTTGGGATCAGGACCTGATACCTCCAGAGATAAATTATCCTGCCATGGACTACACAGCGCCAGATCCCCAGATCAGCTCGGGTCAAGTCACAGTCGACGATCTCACCTCCTTCTTTGTCACGCACATCAAGAACGACAACCTTGGCCCGATCGCCGTCGCGCATCGTTACTTGGCCGATGCTGCGTCCCAGGGCGTCAAGCTCAAATCATGCTTGCGTCTGGCTCAACTACATTCTGAAGCTGTTGATTATGCGAAGACCGGCGTACCTGCGGAGTTCCCGAAAGACCTGCGCCCCACGCGTTGGCCTCACTGGAGCGAACAAAAGCACAAGGCAGCTCATAAAATCTATCAATCGAAAGGCATCATCGGCCAGCTCTACGATGCGGTCACTCTCGATTCGTTTTCCGCTGCTCCATGTTCCCTTCCGTTTGATCAACGTATTCTAGGCTTCGCCAGCGATAAGGTAGTCGTTGCCCTGTTGCCAGCCGCTGTCGAAACCAAGGCCGTTTATGATGAAGCTTTGCGTCGGCTGATGTTTCAATACGGTATAAAGTCCGAGTTCGAAGCTTGGACTTCATTCGTCCTTGAACATTCAAGTGACCATGGTGGAGACTGGAAATTTGCCGAGAGTCTTGGCGAGTCCTTTATGGCGCTGAATCACCACTACCAGGATATCTGCTTCGAAAGAGCCGGGACTAGTCGTGACGGGCGTGACTGGGCACTCTTGAAACCATGGGTCATTGCCATGTACAAGGTGACTGCTGATGAGAGCCAGCGCCGTGACAACACTGGTGATCAACAGGTGCCGCTGATATCGTTTCCGTGGCTCTTTCCGCATGAGCTTGGCGTCATTGCTACAGAAGAACACATATTGCCTGACTCATTCTCTCGAGATTCTTCTGACGACAAAGCAGAAACGCCCACGGCAGATTATTCATCATCGCGAGAAAATTCTGATGACAAAGGAGGTCTGCTGGCTGATCCACTGATCCAAAAGCTTCACGATGACCAAACAGAAACGACAACGGCGGATGACTCATCATCACGAGAGACTCCCGATGACATAGGAGAAACATCATCTAGGAACGGAAATGATTCGAGCCTCACATCAGCCAGCCTCCGACATCCATCATCCGAGGTGGTCTCTCCCGCGCCTCCCGAAGGCGCCACATACGACCAGTTTTATAGTGAGCAGGACCTCATGGACTTTAGCGACGAAGAAAGCATGGCAGGCGATGAGAACCGACCTGGGTCTTCGGGGTTGATATTGACGCCTGCAACCTCGAATTTAAATTTGCCCGAGGGAATACGAACCCCATTGGAAAGTAGCGTAGAAGTCCTGAACGGCGCATTCTTGGATATATCCTTCCATGACCCTACAGAAGCAGCCTATAGAGACGAACTACTCGCCCGCGAAGCAGAGATCCTTCGCTTCTCGGATGATGACGCTAGGAGTCTATCGCATGGTCGCTTCACTCCAGCAAGTTCAGCCCTCGATGACGATTTGACTGAGCGAGAGACTCTCGTCAAAGGCTCCACGATGGATCAAAATAATGCGGGAGAAGACGCGCAGGAGAGCAGCGAACAAGGATTGACTTCCAGTCGTCCTTCACTGCTCGATCAACTTAGTGATTTATTGGCAGATTAGAGTAGCTTCAAGGAACAAGAGCAGAAGCCTTTCTTGGTTATCTTCTCCCTTCTCCTCGTATGCTTTCGCCGTGTCGTGTGTTCTCATAGTTAGAATAAGTAGCATTATCACCCCTGAGATCGCGAAGGAATTACATAGATCGCCAAACAGTAATCGGAAGTCACTCCGATGACTAATCCAAAACGTGTCCGCGCCGCCCAGGCCAGAGTAGAATGTAACATCGTTATTATCGTTCGACCGTCGGAGAGATCGACTTGTCCTGCCTTCAAGGCAAGCGTCACTTATCAATCGTCATCAACTTGGCCGGGAGAAGTGATGCGCGAATCGCCGGCCAAACTTCGGCTTGCTACTACACTACGGCTTTGACCCCATACATAGCGGCTTGCATCGGGACAAGCATATTCGGCTGTCATAATAATATCATCAACCACATCTTTATCCCGTCATTCTAAAATTTGCCCTCAGACAACATGATCACCCGCCTATTGGCAATGCAATCGTTGCCGCAGGATGGATTGCCTCCATGCCCAATGCATTCACTGGCGGTGAAACCGTGCCGGGGTCATCCTTTGGACCGGAGCGGTACACGACTGTTGGGTTCTTGAAGGTCAGCAGATCCTCAATGGGAGTCTGTAGGTCAAGAGCTCTTTCAATATCTTTCAAGGAATATGTAGACTACGTGTAATCATACTTCTCGAATTGACACTTCTTTCTCGGTCTGATTCTTCCCTCTGTCACTCAGCTCAGCAATTCCCTTTTGACCATGGAGCTGTCACTATGGTCATTGATCTACAGCGTCAGCGCTGTGAGCTGCCTCATCCTCATCTCCTACACCATCTACACCATCTTCCTGCACCCGCTCGCCAAATACCCAGGTCCACTCCTCGCTCGCCTCACCGACCTCCACTCAACATACCATGCTGTCCACGGCGACCGCCATCTCGAATTCCAACGCCTCCACTCAATCTACGGTCCTATCGTCCGCTTCGGACCCAACAGCCTCTCCTTCAATAGCAGCGTGGCCCTACGAGATATCTACGGCGTCAAGTCGAATGTTCGCAAAGCGCGCTTCTATGAGGCTTTCTGGGCGAACAAACATGCGGCCAGCACGCATAGCGTTATTGATAAGCAGATGCACGCGCGCAAGCGCCGGGTGTTGAGTCAGGCCTTCTCCGATGCGGCGATTCGGGCTGCGGAGAAGTATATCCTGGTGCATGTGAGGGAGTTTTGTGAGAATCTTGGAGGTGGTGAGACGAAGCATCTGCGTGACGGTCGCGGAGTGATTGTCCAAGGTGATGGCACTGCTACTTTCCGGCAGCCGGTGAATTTTGCCGATCAGGCCAACTACTTGACCTTTGATACTCTGGGCGATCTCTGCTTTGGAAAGTCCTTCAATATGCTTCTACGTCCGGATAATCGTTTCGCGATCGATCTCATCGGCAATGCGGCCCGTCGCCATCTCATCTGCGGCACATACCTACCTCTGCATGAGTATCACCTTGACAAATGGCTCTTCCGGCAGATCGCAGCTGGACGCGAGCGTTACATGCAATATTCTCGCCTGCAGGCCGCTGAGCGGATGTCATTGTCATCTTCCACGGCAGGGGACAAAGGATCAAAGGAGGAGCGCAAGGACTTCTTCTACCATCTGACTCACGCCATCGATCCCAACACCGGCGAGCGAGGCTTTCCTTCACCCACCGAGCTCTGGGCTGAAAGCAACCTCCTGATCATTGCGGGTTCGGATACGACATCTACAGCTCTGGCGGCGACAGTGCATTACCTTCTCCACTCACCCCGAGCAATGGAGAAACTGACTCAAGAGGTCTTTGAGGTATTCCCTCTCTCAGACGAGTTGTCAGGGGGCGTTGAAAGAATCACGGGGCAATCCGCCTCTTCGATCAAGCTACCATACCTCCGAGCCTGTCTTGACGAAGCAATGCGACTCTCTCCCTCTGTGCCGGGTCTCTTGCCCCGGGAAGTCATGCCCGGGGGTGCGACCATTGATGGAGTTGATATCCCAGCAGGGACGATCGTAGGCGTTCCACATTACACCCTGCATCGGAATGCGAGATATTATGAGCGCGTGGATGAGTATTGGCCGGAGCGATGGCTAGTGGGCGCGACAATTGCTGGTGGAGTCGTGACGCGGGAGGCAGTAGATAAAGCGGTGGGAGCGTTCTGTCCCTTTAGCATTGGAGCCCGAGGCTGCATCGGTAAAGGTACGTCTGATATCGCGTCTAATACTCCCCGGTCTGCGACGGAAAAGAATTTCGAAGATGATCAATCGCCAAATTCAGTGTCGTTGTTGACTGATCGACTAATCACACATCGCAGGTCTGGCCTACACACAACTCACCATCGCCCTGGCCCGTATTATCTACCTGTATGAGATGCGACTCGCAGAGGACAAGCCAATGACGGGATTCACTGTTGAGTATCAGCTCAAGGACACATTCACGAGCGCAAAGGACGGGCCAATGGTGCGCTTCCGGCCGAGGTCGAGAGTCTCGGCTTCATCATGAGGCCATTTGAAAGGCTGAGATCAGGATGTGGTGTGAAAAGCTTGTTGAGCGGAGAAATAACCGCTAGGGACATTGACAATGTTCTATCGATCGGAACAAAAGCGGAAATGTGTGTCATGGTGCTTGTCAAGATGGGTCTCCTGACTCTCTCATGTATTGTCTAGAAAATATCTTCACGAACTCGCTCGGCCGACAGAGCGGATATGCTTATCACGAAAGCCACTTTTTGTGCGAAATTGTCCTGGCGGGTGGTGTGATGGTTTCGTGAGCTAAATCTGCGCGAGAAGAATAATCCTTCCAGTCGTGACTGGTCGAGCACTAGAGTCCGGCAAATGGGGGTGAACTGTGATGACTCATCAGAAACGAGACTTCTGGGATTAGTCATGGGGTCATGTCGCCCGGCGGGAAATTGCAGGTGGCTTGATACCTTCTGAAATCTGCGAGCATGTCGTCCTTTACAACAGAGGCCCTTGAAAGAACCTCCTGAGCGCCTTGTGTTGTGGAGGGATTGGTGAATCGGCGTGTTTCGCCGACATGGTGCAGGTACATGCAGATGTACACCTGGGCAGATACGATGCTAAGAGTACGTACAGGACCTAGATATGTACCGAGTTACTTGTGCCGTTGGCGCGGCCGCAGTCGTCTCTAATAATAAAAGCGAACGGTGCGAAGTTGGAATGCTCAGACCGAGAGACAGGTCGAGCACCGGGATATAGATCCCCCTCTCTCTGTGTTCGCCTATCATATTCCTTCCCGTGGCGTTTGCGATGGTGCCACTGTCGCATACATCTTAAGCGAGCTCATACATATCTCGGTTAAGCAACTACCCTGTCGTGTCGTCTCACTCCCCTACTCAAATCTGCAAACATCCTCACGACACGAGGGGAGAGAGTGACAACGCGCGACGGAGGGAGGAATACGAGAAGACGATGGGAAAACTGGGCAGAGTTTCCAGGGCAGACTACTACTGATGGCGTTGGCGTGTTTGACTCGACCATATCGTGATTAGCGTGGCGGTTATGCGCCCGAATTAGCGGCCACACACGAGAAAGCTGAACCAAGCAAAGGGAAAAACGTGCCTTTCGCCGCTGGCCTGCGCCCACGCCAGAAAAGAAGCAAAGGGCGAGATTTTAAGCCTCTCAACCACACACGTCCACGCACCTACCACCACTTCACACAGCATCACCTCATCACTTTTCATCATTCTCTCTCATCGTCGCTGCGAGAGATCCAATTGCACCATTGGTCAGATTGCGCACATGCCTGGCTGGCCTCTGGTCTTATCTCTCCTGTCCTTTCCTGTCCTGTCTCGTCCTTGTTTCTGGCGATCCTCACTCATCTCACACACACACATCGCTTTCATTGGAATGGAAGCTATTCCCACGCGTCGTGGGTGTGATGATCCTTTGCAATATCATGATCACCACCAGCAGCAGCAGCAGCAGCAGCAGCAATCGTGGTAACCGGTCGTATTCACCCACCAATACCTGCCGCTTACGCCACTACTGATGCGAGGCTGCTGGCAACTCAAAACAATTAGGCTTTTCCCTAGGACTGTGCAGCCCAGTCGGAATTCACTATCGGTCGTTTGCGGCGCGGTTTGATGGTTTCATGAGCAATTTGATCGGTTTTTAGACGCTTGCGCCTTCGACATCACCACCCCGGTCATATCTCTCTCAACACAACCGCTGCTGCTCCTGCTCCTGCTTTATCCCATGTAACGGCGAGGTTTATAAAATAAAAAAAGTTTTGCGGAAAAAAACGGGAGGAAGAGCACCCACTCTCGTTCGTTTGAAGAGTCTCTGGTGTACTCGGTCTCCCATTCGCGACCTCACATCCCGCGCTGGCTCAGTGTACGTACTGAACAGTATAGCAGCACAAAAAGCTTGTCGCATGCTGGTGCTCCGATACGTCGCTCAGCCCATGGGAATTCCGATGCGGCGGTGCTAGACGGCAGTGTCACGAAACTTGCATTAGGTGTGTTTCCAACAGAGAGGTAGGTCATTGGGCTGGTGGTCTGGCATTCGATTCTCCCATGCCGCATTCCATCACCCACCCACACACACCACCACATCATCGCCGTCGCCCTCTCACTTTTTTATCCTCGTCGACCCTGTTCACGCCAACGCCGCAACAGTAGCGGCGGCAGTGGTATTAAGGAGATCGACTGGGCGATATTAGGATGATGTTACGGTCATCAGCACCGATTCATTATCGTAAGGAAGGTAGGAGAGTCCGATATTGATTGTTACACCTCTCGCTTGCATCCACACAAGCTTTCTCTTTCGTTGTCTCTTCTTCTTACATCTCTCGTGTGCAACATCGCGTCGCTTTCTCCCGATTGAACGATGGAACGTGACTAGCATCGATCTGTGCGACTACTGCGCCAACACCACCACGAGTCCTCGAAGACACAACATCAGGAACTCAACCCTCTTCACTGTTCCTTTCGTCTCTCTTTCTGTTTAATCGTGAAACTATCCGTCGCGATGCTACTTCACTGCGGCAATCGCCGTATGCTCCCAATCATCTTGGGAATCACTCTCGGAACCATCCTCATCCTCATCACGATCCGTCCGCAATATCTCCACACCACCACATCATACGTCCAACATCTCGCCTCCTCCGGCCGAACGCGCGACCACTCGTCGCCCTCGCATTCAACGAAAACACAACAAGAGGTTCCTCTTCAACCAGAACAACCGTCAGCGCATCATCAGCAGCAAGAACATACCGCGAACACGACGTCCGTCACCTCAGCTGACAAAGTCAACAACACCGAACGCTTCCATCTCGTCAAATCCCTCTCCGGTCCGGATGGCGCCTACGTCGACATCGATTTCCGCGGCCGCAAAGGTTACAATCCTAGCATCATCCCGCATCCAATGCTCACGGACAAGTGGATCGCCGTCGCCATGCAACACCAATTCTGGAGCGAGGATATTCATTCGGGTTTCAAGGCGCAGATGGTTTGCCTGGCTTCGTGGAAAGATGGTCGTATTGTCTGTGATGATCCGCCAACCTCGTTTTCAACTCGTCCAACTATGAGTGGAAATTGTGATGTTCCAGACTGTGAGTCAATCTTCCCTTTACTTATCACTTGGTCGATTCGTACAGCTCCAATCTTTTTGCTAACCTGATACCCTTTTGACAGTCCCCATGGTGGGTATGGTAGCTCTGAGCGTCGGAGCTCACGATCCGAGAGTCTTCTTTGGACCCGAGAACCCCTACATCGTCTATGGCAGTTTGAGCAACTACGATAACACTGTTTGCCTCGGTCAATGGATTCAGGATTTCCGTGTGCTTGTGGAATGGGGTCCATTCATCGGCCCATGGATCGACTTCGGCATCTCTCAGGAACTCGCTCGTCCGCCGCCCACCAGTCCTATCGAGAAGAATTACTTCGTCTTCTGGGATTCGCAGAACGTCATGTATACCCATTATGATCTGGCACACCAGCGATCGTTCGCGCGCGTCCTGAATGCCCAAGGTGAGGTCGGATTGGATCTGGGCAATGTCTCGCAGTTGAACAATGAGACACTGGCGCGGCAGAATAACCTCACTTCGACCGACGTCGAACTCTACACCAAATCCGCAGACTCGGACGCGAAATGCTGGAAGCACTGGATGGAATCCGCACCGTTGCTCGCAGGGGCGCATATCCACCAGGCGACAAACAGTCTCAGTGTGACACTCTGCTCGCCGAAAGAGGACGGCGAAGAGAACTGCAAAGTCTCCGATGAGAATACCTTCCTGATGCACATCTTCCAAGCCAAGACGATCGATCCCAAGGTGAACCACGGAGAGCAGACCTATGACCCATATGTTGTTCTCATGAAGCGTTCCGCACCTTTCGGAATCCACGCGGTTTCGAGATTGCCTCTACGCTTCGTCGAGCCGACCAAAGAAGAGCAGGAGAAGCGAAGACTCGCCAACGAGAAGCTATATCCTCTTCACTCGCGCCAGCAGCGCCGCGAGACCACCCACCAGGAGCAGAGGAATTCCACCTCGCAACGCCTGCGGCGCGACGACGGCTCTGACGCGCAGCGAGAGGAATCCCGCGAATTACTCTACGTCACCTCGATGAACTGGAAGGAGAAGGATAAATACTACCACGGCTTCATCGACGATGTCATCTTCATCGGATTCGGCCGCAGCGATCGGGAGAACAGCATGGTGGATGTCACGCCGCGGGAGCTCATCGGAGAATTGTTGATGTGCTGAGCCAAGCAGGATCCGAGATCGCCCAGGTCGGTCTCGCTCAAAACAATTTCTCATCTTTTGGAGACGTGATCACCTCGCTCGTCATTTGGGAGGAAAATGAGATCCTGTCCGATGAGGTCAAAGGCATCGCGTCTATCCGAAATCTTACGCTCATTGAGAGCGCCACTTCCTCGCCGGGGTCACACCACGGAGAGACGACCCGCAAGACTCGAAATCGGTCTGCAAGCATGGCCGACGATGGTCAAAACCTGCAAATGCCCGGCTGGCTCATCAGTCTCTCGATCGACCTCTGCCGACACATCAGTGAAGACTCGGCTGAGAGTCCGGGAACGTATCCTTGGACTTCTCCGGATACGCAGTACGCAGTAGAGTCCCAAACGCAGCTGGACCACCGTCCGCGAACGATGCGTTTTTCACTCTCGGTGGCAGCAGACACGGCATTCTTCCTGAAGAGCCGCAAAATCGATCTGGCTTCGATGTTGTCTGGACATCGCTGGGATGGCGTCTATGGCCTAGTCGCGCCATTCCCGCAAGCAGCAGCTGTTGCTGTGGTGGCAGATGCAGAGTGTGATGCGCCCAGCCGAAAAGGGAAGGGCAATTCGTGCTTTCTCTTGGAGGAGGTGAACTCGAGACGTCTTGCCAGGAAACGATTTGGTCTTCCTGTGCAGGTTTCCGAGAGCGGACATAGATCGTCCGCTCGAGTTGCGAAGGAAAAAGGAATTTGTAATCCTTGCATTTTATATTCTTTTTCTGATTCTGGAAGCGGGAGTTTTGGGCCTGCTGTACAGCATTTTCCCAAGCGGATACGGATAGAAAAGGGGGCCTCCAAATTATCATAATGTATAGGAAGGGAGAAATCGACGATCACTGCTATCAAGCCTTCGAATTTCTTCGGGCAATTTCCAAAACATGTTCTTCAGTATTTGTATACTCCGCACCGTCCAAGTGGACCCACCGTCCCTCCCTCACCAAAGACAAAAAGAAGACCTCCTACTCCGGCACAGGACATAAATCATAGTTCCCCACCGCGCCATAGTTCCCCCACCACGTCGGAAACGGCACACTCGGCCCACCCGCGCCGAACACCGCGAACGAAAGGATGAACAACGCCGTCAACGCCGCGCCGTCCCAGGCCGCCGTGACCAAGTATGAGTAGTCCTTGAAGATCCGCGGCTTCTTGTTGCGGAGGAAGGACTGTACGAAGAAGCCTGCGATCACGGAAGAGAGGAGGATGCAGGTCTGGCTGGCGTTGTAGGGGATGTAGCCGGCGAATTGCAGGAAGGTGGGGATGTTGATTTCGGAAAGGGAGAGGGATTTGGTGCGGGACAGGCGGAGGCGGGGGTAGAACTGTGAGGGCTCTCGTTAGTGGGTGGTTTCAAATCAGTTGAGGGGGGCGAAGGTGGTATTGAATAGCTGTGGCTTACCTTGGAGATCACCCAGTGAATGAATACGAGGCCGCCGCCGACTAGGAGACCAAAAGGAACCATTTGATATGGTTTGCCGATCTGGTAGAGGTAGCGGGCCAATGCCCAGGCGGTGGCGTTGGTATTGAAGGCTTGAATGTTGGCACCGCTCCAAGAGCTGTTGCCGTTGGTATCTCGGAGGAGCTCCGCGTTGGCGGTGATGATGGAGACCATAACGGCGTAATTGATGAAACCTCCGAAGATGGTGCCCCATACTTGGGTGAGGAACATGGTGCGCGGAGGGATCTTGACTGCAGAGATTGGAGCGTGAACGTGTCAGCATATATATACGGAACCGAGTGTGCGATAGGAGGGAGAGCATCCGGAACGGGAAGGCTTACGATACTCGCCCATCTTAAGATCGGCACTCAGGTTGATGCAATTGCTGACCACTGTGTGTGACCAAGCAGAAAAGTACATGTTTCCTATTGGTCGTTCAGGAACGAGGAGTCCTGCCATCATTTTGGAAAGATTGTTCGTAGCAATGCCGTTTCCAAATCGAGAGTAGAGGATGGAGCTCTGTGTCGAGTCAGCGAAGATTTCGTGCAAGGTCGGGCGGAACGGCAGTGAGAGATACTCACAAAAGGCGCAATTATCGATCCCAGAATCAACGCTACAACGTATGCCCAGGGCGTCAAGGTGATGTTCTCTTTGAGGACGACGACGAGCCCCAACACGAAGCTGAGCACCAGCACAAGAGCATACCACCACTGTGGAACCTCCTTGTACTTGCGTGACATGTATTCGTGATGACGATCATCATAGCGACCCTTTCGAGCGCTGCGGAAGGCGTCCAGGATGTCCTTGCCCCAGAAGAGGAAGCAATGAACGATCAAGGCGCCAATCTGACAATGAAGATTAGCGAAATGATGGATGCGACAACATGTTACTACTTCTGGTCGTGCTTACAGCAGCATTGGCCATGAACAGGGACCAGGTGAAAGTTCCAGAGAGAGCAGGCAGACCATATTTGGCCAATGCCTCATGATCAAGGATTCCATTAACAAATACTTTCGCGCTCGGATATCGTCCACCCGCTTGTGTGCGGAGCTGTGTGGACATGAATGGCTGCGATTGAGCATTCCAGATGTTACCATAGTAGATGATGAGCATTGCTGCCATGCATACTACAAGACCGACAGCTTGGTGCCATTGGAATTTAAGCGGGAGTGAAGTTTGAAAGGACGTAATCTGCAAGTAAGTCAGCGCCGCGAAATACGATATGGTTGGGATCTGAAGGTATACGGCATGATGATCGTTAAGTTGTGAGATTGCGAGGTTGCGAGAAGGAGGTGTTAGATGTGAGGTGGGATGTGTGATGTTGCTGGTCGCGAATCGGCGAGGTGAACAACCATTGCTTGCTATCAAAAGGAAAGAAGACAGCGATGCGATCGGAGATCGATTCTCACACGCGGCAGGAATATCACATTTCAACGAAAGTAAGGGGGCCTCACATATTGCCAATCAAAGGTCAATGAAAACATGCCGAGCCCTTCGTTGTTCGTTGCACCACCGAAAAGCATCGTCAAAGTCTTCGCAGTGGCGCCTTGCGCATTCATGGAAGCCAGGCACGGAACGGAGACCGAGTTGAGCCATGGCCAGATGTACGCCGGGAGGAACTCGTAGCAGAACATGCTACCGAACGCATACCAGAAATAGCGCATCGGCTTGGAATCCTTTACATCTTGCCAATGGAGGCCCTGGAGCGCCTTGACCGTAGGCAGATTGGACCAGTAGACAGCTTCGATATGCCATACTGTTATCGGACGGAACAGACCGCAGAGCCCGTATCCGAACATGCCGATGGATATGACGCTGAGGATCACGGTGGCTGGTCTCAGAGGCAGATCGTAAAACAGGGATTGTGCGGCAAACGCTTGACTCGCGGAGATGGCATTGGATGCCGAGTTTGCCGTGATTGCACAAATCGCATGCTCCTTAAGACCCCATGGACCTGGATTGATCAAGCGGAGGAATCTCAACCAAGTCCGTGCGGAAGAGGAAGCATTGTCGAAACGACCCTGTTGTCTGAGCTTTGCTTCGTAATGGTCAGCGCGTGGCAGTAGACGAGCCCAGGCATTGCCGGCAAAGTAAGCAATCAGCACGATGAATGTCCCTTGCAAGCTAATCATAGTTGGTTTGTACTGGACAAGTCAGCAATTGTTCCTCCATATAAGTGATGTTGTTCACTACAGGGAGAACTTACAAAATAGATTTGACTCATGACCGCCTGGAAGGCAGCTAAACACGTAGCCAGAAAGATCCCGCGAAAGGACAATGCTGGATCGCCGTCATCGCGCATGGGTAGCAAGTATTTCGTCGCATCGGCGGCTGTGACAATGATGCGCCCAGAAGAATCCTCTTCGTCGGGCTCGCCGCTGCTGCCATTGCTCAGGTCCGTCTTTACAGACGTTATGCCAGCCGTCTTGAGGTCGACATCTTCGCCAATGCTGTTGGCGTTGATGGTTGTCTCGAGTTGCTTGATGTCCTTTTCGTTCAGGGCAACATGGCCAGTCGGAGCCACTATGCCTTTGTTCTCGACAGTACTCGTTCCCAAGCCGACAAAATCATCCGAGATGGGTGCCATATTGTAAACGCCAAGCTTTGCAGTCAGAACAAGCTCTTGTGGCGACAGACGAAGGACACACACTAGCCTTATGGGAAGGGATCTTGGGAGTGCGGCAGGTGAGACATGGGTATATATCAATACATGGAGCTATCATTTGATGCAGCGTATCCAATTGCGCCACTGTCTACTCGCGCTACTGTAAAATGGTGACATGATCCTCCTTCGGCTCAACTCGCCGATGAAGACCGACGCGATGATCGATGTAGAAGGTGCTGTTTATGCGTCAAAGAATGGGATGGTTGTGATCTTCCGGCGTTGTAGGACGATGTAGTGGAGATAGGTGAGGTGCTGCGGGTGCGATTAGCCCACTATCAGATAAGGCTTCGGACGTCACACCCTCCGAGGACTCGATTTTGAGCACATCATCCGGAGCAATAGACAAATCCGTGGGATGCAGGGTGGCCTGAAACATTCCAGAAAGGAAGCATCATTGGTCGTTTGCGACGGGACGATGTCGATCGCGGTAGCGTCGGTCTTTGTACTGTACTTCGACTGCGCTTGCACCATATCTTGTCCCGTTGTCTGCACGCGATGTAACCGTGCCGCGCGGACACAATGCGATATCCACCAGCAGGGAGTGAAAAGAAAATTGCTCATGATTCATTTCGCGTCATCCGTGGCGGTATTGCGTCTGTTCAGAATATGATGTTTTGCTTAATATCCGTGTCTCATTGCCAAAGATTGTTGCTACGAAGAACCTGTCGCGTCTGAATGCAGGTGGCTAGTGCTTCATCGGACGGTTCATGGATGGTAGACATCGATTACATTCACTATGTGCGGAACGCAAGTCCGATGCAAAACAATTTACAAGGACAAATTCTCTTCATTGCCCTTTACCGTTTTGGTGCCATTTTCAAAATTATCAAAATACATGGATGCTGCGCCAATGCATGTCATGAGATATTTTTTGACAACGACGAGAAGATCGGACGCCCATTGGATAGGTTCACATGCGCTTCTTGTTGACGGATCACCTGAATACCGAAGCGCTGAGTAACGTTGATAAATTTGAATCATGCAGAGTCCGTATACCGCGAGCCGACGCACTTTGGTCTCAACGATGCAGCGAACGTGAGACGTTTGGTCTTCAACATTTGCACGAGCAAGAACCATAACGCCGTGTGTAACGTTCAGATATGAAGCACTACAAGGCTGGAAAGAACACGAACTTGACCAGAGCATCACCAAAGCGGTGATCAAAGAGACATGGGAACAGATTTATTAGCAGCGGAATGGAGTATAAATTGCTCGAAAGAAGAAAAAGAGAAGGAAGAGAAAATCATAGGATCCTGCAACGGGACTTCTTCGTTCGTGCCACCGGTCTGGGGCTGATGACGGCTCTGCATGGAGGCAAAAGGCTTGTTAGCAATGCAAAACACTGAGCGTACAACAATCTGGGCCCGACATTTATAAGATCAGTGGGAGGGTTGGACGTACTTGATAGCTTCATCGAATACACTCTTCAGATTTCGCTGTGTCAAGGCCGAGCACTCCAGGTACTTGACAGCCTTGATGTCCTTAGCAACCTGCACAGCTTGCTCGTACTGAATTGGCGCCATCTTGCGTTGTCGGAGCTGCTCGCGAACCTCTGGGTCATCGCGCAGATCGAGCTTGGTGCCTACAAGGATGATTGGAACGCCGGGTGCGTGATGCTCAATTTCAGGGTACCACTGTTGTAGACGATGTGTGTTAGAGATGCAAGCCGCCGCTGGGGTGATTGCCTCGTGCAATGCTGAGGACTCCCACAGGCCAATTTGACGCTGTGATGAAACGGAAAGTGATTTACTGACCTTCGCTTTGACGTTGTCAAATGACGCAGGGCTGACAATGGAAAAGCATATCAGGAAGACATCGGTCTGTGGGTAAGAGAGAGGTCGAAGTCGATCGTAGTCTTCCTGTCCAGCAGTATCCCAAAGACCCAGACTTATCGGCTTGTTGTCAACCATGACACTGGCGGAGTAATTATCGAAACTGTTATCCAGAATTTTGTCTCAGCCTTCCTATCGGACTCAAGTTTGTGTATTTCCCAGTTCTCGCCTCTTTTCCTGAATAGTGATATCGGGCCGGGAGAGCTTACACCGTGGGAATATATTCGCCCGGAAACGCATTGGTTGTGTATGAGATCAGGAGACATGTCTGTGTCAGGCCAACATCAGCTCTTTCTGCTCTCTTGCTTTAAATATGGCGCAGCGCATTCCTGCGCATTGCGTCGGGTATCGGGTTATTGGCGTCTTACCTTGCCGACAGCACCGTCACCAGTCACCACGCACTATTGGAGAAACCTTTGTCAGTCCACCGATTCCCCTGCTGTAATTCAAGCTTGGAACACCCACTTTCAGCGACGTCGTTGCAGGGGCGGCCATGTTTATTATGTCGTAAGAAGTATTCTAGGTGCAATTTGTCCTGAATATGCGCTTCGCAGGTCGTAATGGGAATGAACTGATGTGTTGGAACCGTTAAACTCGAGTCGACGACCGGTTGGTGATTGTCCTAAGCCCAACAATATGTCCTGTCTTGGTTTCTGATCACAGCTCTTTCTTCAAGGTGTTGGTTGTTTCACAGGTCGACGCGATGACGCTTCTGCAGCAAACAGTGGCAACGAACAGCAAATAACCAGTAATGTCGCTACCAGGGACTGATCCGTGGTCGCGCCCGGCGGGATAGACAAGATGGCGGAGTGCGATTGGGAGACAATCAGGAAGTCTGAGCGGGCCGTTGCGCGCGCGCCTCGAGTTGATTGGCTGATAGGACATATCATCAGGGCTGCATACAGTTATTCTTGTTGTGCCAGCGAGCGAGAATTATTTCCGTTGACTTGGCTTCAGCGTTTATATTCGAGCCTACAACTATGCTCAAGTGCCCAGCGAGTGCAAGTGACGATGTCGTACCTCTGTCTAAGCTATGCGCGCAAGTTATGGAGCACATGCGCGATGCAGGATTGCGCTCCCAAACGCAGACAGATTGATTCCCTAAAACTGGGCGTGCCCCGTGCAGCCGCTTGTGGCCCAAGCTTCTTTCCAGTCATCACTGACACGAGGAAGCGCCCCAACAAAGAATACCGTCTATCAGGAGGCGTGGGCCAATAATCTGCAGAGCAATCCCGGTATCTGTGTCCCTCTGATTGCACTTCACCGGCGGCGGCGTTTTGGTACGAATAGAACTGCTCAGCAAACAGGTTCGTGATTTGGGCCGTGTGATAATAATTGTAGAGTACTTGTGGTTATATGGTCATAAGAACCAAGACTGCCAGGAGTCTGGTTTGTGATTGCAACGCCTTCGCGGACCAACCAAAACGTGTCTCCTCCAGGCTAACCCTGACGCCGTTGTGACTGAGCACCACCGTATCACGCTCGTCATTGGAAGTGGTGAACACACAGCTGCACTTTATGGAGATGCCACGAGATCTTGCCAGAGATTCACGTCCCGTGCAGTCGGGATGTCGCGAAGTGATGGTAGAGAGATCGAGCTCGACGAATTCGCTACACCTACCATCTACAGCGAAGAGAATGTCTATATTCTGGGGTCAAGCCGCAAACAACAAGCCTACCTGGCCAGAGCTCATCCGAATTGCATTTGTGTCAAGCATGGCAATGGCATGGTGTCGAAGTGAAGGACTCGGGCTTTATCTGACACAGATCTTGGAGGGGCCGCAACAACAGTCTACCTTGGTATAAACGGACTCCTCAGTGCGTGTCCAGCCTTGAGCAAGGCTAGCAGGAGGCTGAATGGTCACGATTGCGTGCCTCCGCATACTGTATAACGTTTAACTCTACATTGAATGTTTCCAGAGATTGAATGTGACAAGTAGCATATTAGTCATCGGTGAGATAAAGCACGAGTTCACCTAGGTACTAAGTAGTCATCGCAATGCCCTGCAGCCCTGGAGGTGATTCCTTATATTTGAGCGGCCAATGATCAACGAAGGCATATTGCGAGTGATACATGTAATCAGTCACGACTCCTTAATGAGGGAAAGCTCTGATTGCGACTTACTCGCAGGATCGCTATCTCTGAGCATCAAGCTGCAATACCCAGGTATGTAATATGGTAAGTAGTAAATTTTCTTTTGGTCTGATCCTGACCCGGTCCAAGGGAGGTACCAAGTGAGACAACTTCGCAAATACACTACTTTCGTAGCGGCTCGTTTGATCAGCACCTTCTCGCCATACGATTGCGAGCCATGACAGTAAAGATCTGCTCAACACAGTGCGATTGTCCCTGTCGTTAGCACCGAATGCATGTTGCCAGGTAGTCCGCAATGAGACTTGCAGATCCTTGCAGATGTAGTACTGTGGTTGTACCAGAACTTGGCCATCATTAGTAGTATGCAAGCGTGTTGAACACTCCGGCGGCGAATTCTTCAGCTCTGGCGTGTGTGAAATACCTGAGATGGTAATCCCACTTGTTCAGGTGCGACCATGGTACTGAGCACAGTTCCAGTAACCTCGTCCGCATGCCGAGATGGGTTCGCCTCATTGCCCTTGCTTCACTGGAGTTCTCATCACCGGGACCGATACATAAATTCTTGTGCGATGCTCGACAGGGCACATATGGCAATATAAGTGTAGACAGTGTTGAGTGATTACGTACCTCGCATATATGTGCAGCCAGGATTTCATGATTATGTGGTTTTATGCTCTCCCGCACCGAGGTCCAGAAGTGCCGTCGACCTTTCCCAGATAGGTAGGTGCAGCGGCCACCCTTCTCGCTTAACGTTTGTTTCGACGGACGAACAAACAGGATGGCGTGGATGGTTATTCACGTGTACAGTCTGATGATCAACGATCGACAACAGTACACCACTGGGCCCAGTCGGGAGGCGACGTCTGCACACCATTGTGGTTGTTCTGGAAGGTGCACGAGCTGCCCGTGACATCGGAAAGCCTGAGTCCACGTCGTAAAAAGGCACAAACATCCTTCTATGCGAGAGCGACTATCGATCACGGTCGCCGGTCGCAGAGCTGTCCTTGATCGTGCCCACCAACAATGCAACCAGCTTCGAGCATATGCATGAACAGCATATTGCAACAATGGTCAAGCATCTATTGTCACGGGACATGCGTGTCTTGCTCAACTATCACTGGTCATACTGTATTGCATCTCGGAGTGTCAAATGCTTCTGCAAACCCTCTGTCCAATGCCAAGGAGTTGTCGTCGCTTATTATTTACTGAAGCTGTCGCGTGAACCAGAGCCAAGTCTGCTCTAAGACCTGTCGATCGAGACTCACTGTGGCGGCCGAAGCGACCAGCCACCCATCGTCAGTGACAGTATCTCCCCGGGGCACTTGCCATTCATCATTGCCCACTTGATTCTGTTTCAATCATTATAGTGCTGACTGCATGGATGCAGAATCGCGGGGGGAAATCGCCTAAAGTGCTACCGAGCGGAGATTCCCGCTCCCGTTCTGAACGTCTTCCCTTCGAGAAACACAACGAGATTCAAGCGATGTTGATGCTCATCCATGAAAACTCTATCATCCATCAGAGCCCTGGAGGATCAATCGCCATCCGGCAGACCATCTGGTCTCCATTGCGTCCTCAGCAATGTTGATACGACTTGTATCAGCTCGCACGCCAACCCAGTGACAAGGATCTATTCGAGTCCCCGCTCGCAGGAGGTGGCGTACCACTACTGCGAATCTTTGTGTCAAGTGCTGCTTGGTTTGCTTGGCAATTCCGCCGCTCCTCACAAGCGTCATCGGATTGCCGTTTTGAAGCACGTTGCTCGTTATTGCTTCCACGCGATGTGTCTATGGGTTTGTACCGTTACTAACGTTTGACGCCGTGTTGGTATTCGAAACACGAATGGAGTGGATCTGCGTCTGATCATTAAGACAATAGACAGGACACGCGTCAGGCTTCGCATGTCGCTGGAAAGTGCAGGCAGGCTGGAACAATGATATTGCACGCGATATCAAGCTCTCACAAGAAATTCTTGGTATCTCGGCCAGATCCTGCTGTTCCCGCTGACTCGCCTTGAGAGTAACTGTCTCGCTGCTCCACGGCAATTCCTGCATGTCGAGGCCTCACGTTGCGGTTCACTCTGGTGGCAACTCGAATTCTTCGAAACGTGAGTGCCTCTCGAAGTGATCACTTTCGAAATCGGTTCCGCAATAGAATTCCTTCTTGCCCTTCCTTTGGTGGCGATGGCTTACATTCCCTGACAACAGGTCAGTACCTAAATGTCAATATTCGTTGCATAAGTCTAGCCTTATTCTGGGCTGTATCCGAGTCCGAAGAGCCAATGTCGAAATGTCTCCATGCCACAAAGGGTATCGGGGCGGGCTAGCGCGTTGGAGATTATCCCGAGGTGACCATCCTGTAGTTCACCCCAGTTTCTAGTTCTGTGGGGACGACGATCCGTGTGCGGGGACAGCCAAGTATTTGCGAGATGCGCCATTGGTCAACGATTGAGATCAGGTACTGTTGTGAACGGCATGGCATTGACGGTGCAAAGTCGTTCACATGGCGCGCTGAGATAGGCATTAGTGATTTGGTATATATCTCCTTCCATCCCCCCTTGCTGACGCTCTCCTTCGACCTGCCAGTGTGAAAAGCTGGGAACCTCTCCGTCGCTGCCTCCTCTCAATCTATCCACCATCTTCACACAACTCCTCCAATCACCATGGCGCCAGTCGATCTGGCCGAGAAGGCCTCTGTCGCTACCGGCGTGCACACCTTGGAGCTGGACGAAAAGGACGTCACCCAGATCAACGTGACCCCCAAGAAGAGCAGCTCTCTGAACAGCGATGAAGAGTCCCGCCTCAAACATGTCGACACCTTCGGAACTCAGCCGAGCACTACCACAACGAACGTGCCTCTGATGCAGAACGAGCTCTATCGCGATGGCGAGCTGATTCTGATGCCCGCCCCAACACAAGATCCCCGCGACCCTCTCAATTTGACTACCAGGCGCAAGATCGTTGGCTTGACCTGCCTCTGCCTGTTCGGTGCGCTGGCCGCTGCCGCAGAGTTGATCCTCGGTGCCTTGTTGCCCGTCTTCGCCCTAGACTATGCAGGGCTCGACCCCAAGATCCTCAAGCCATTGTCCGAAGCTGGTGGTCTACCGGTGGGTAGTGACCCTTTGAAGTTCTTGGCTGAACTTCCTAATGCACCTCCAATCTGGAAGGTGTACCTGCTCGCCTCGTTGCCTGTCCTCGTCATCGGTCTCGCCAATCTGATTCTGATTCCCATGGCCATTGCAATCGGTCGCCGACCCGTCGTTCTCGTCACTGGCGTTATCGCTGTCGCCGGTGCAATTTGGGCCGGATTCAGCACTTCTCTCGAGATGCACATCGCTGCGCGTTGCGTCCAGGCAGTCGGTGCCGGCACCGTCGAGAGTCTGATCCCATTCATCATTCAGGATATGGTACACGTGCACCAGCGCAATACCTGGATCTCCGGTGTGTTCGCTCTGCAAGGTATTCTGATTATTGCCTTGGGTGCGGCTGCACCTTTCTGGGTCTACTACATCAGTTGGCGCTCTGTCTACTTCATCACTGCCGGCTCCGCCGTCCTCTTCCTGATCGGTACATTCTTCTTCATGCCCGAAACCCGCTGGGCCCGCACTCGCAGCGAAATGAACGGCATCCCACGAGACGAGAGCAAATTCACCGTGGCGCCGCGCACATTCAAATACGACATCCAATTCATCACTGGCGCGTCGCAATGGAATAAGTGCTACACCGCTCTCCTCGACACCCTCTACACATTCTTCTACCCTCAGATCTTCTTCATCACCATGTTAAACAGCGCCATGATTGCCTGCGCCTTTGCTGCTGGCTACACTGCATCCCCTGCGCTTCTGACAAAGCCATGGTCGTAAGTTCACCCGTTTCATACTCATGACTCATCAGAAGAGGCATGGATCATCTGCTGACACATCTCAATCCCAGGTGGCATTTCTTCTCGCTCGGTCTCTGCCTGGTCCCCATCATCTTCGCCTCCATCGCCGTTGCTTTCGTTACCGGAAACATGGCCGACTGGATCGCCAACAAGGTCGCTCAGAAGCGCGGCAGGCGTGTCCCGGAGAATCAGCTCCTCAACCTCATCTTTCCCACGGTCTGCGCGCTGGTCGGCTCCATCATTTTCGGCGTTGCTGGTCAGAACCAGACACAATACCACTGGGCCGTCTTCCTCCTGGGTCTTGGGCTAATGGCCTTCGGCTTCCTCGGTGCTAACACCATCGGTGCGGTCTACGTCTTGGAGGTCTACCCTCACCTTGCGGGACCCTCGCTTGTCAACATTGCCTCATTCCGTTGCTTGATCGCCTTCATCCTCAGTTTCCAGGTTTCTGAGTGGGTTGCCAATCTTGGCTACCTGAACTCCTTTGTGTGAGTCCTCTCCATTTTTCTCCCGCGGAAACTTTTCGTCCATTTTGTGCTGATATTGACTTTTCACAGAATCTACACTGGAATCATGAGCGTCTTCGCTCTGCTGATCCCTGTGGTGTACTACTACGGTCCGGCGTGGCGCGAGAGATGGCCTGCTGCACGATTGGGCGACAACCGCGACCTATAGTTGGGGGTCAAATATTCATGAATGAACGAAATTTCTGTTGCTGTGAAGATTGTTGGTCTCGTCCTGATCATGTGACCTTGCTTTGACCTATCATAAATGTGCCAAGCATCCAGACACGAGAATACTGGCAGGGCTACGGAACGTAATTGCAAATATGCCCATGTGAGTACCACCTGGGTGTGTAATATGACCAATCAATCGCAGAATGGTTACGAGGTGAGGATATGACGACCATGGGTCAACGGCCGTCAACCAAAATTTGGCCAGAAAAAGCGAACATACTAGGTACTAGGTAGAGTCGGGCTCACAGAGTGAAATGATTACTCATCACCATTGAAGCACGCAGCTTACAACCTCTGGAAGTCTGCAGTTAGACCAGCAAACATTGCGCGTGATCCATATGAAATCCATCATGGACAAGTCCTTGTTTCGCGTCCGGTCCAGGGCTCTCATCTGATAATAATGCTTGCTCCTGCTACTTCAAGGGACCTCTGCGCTGGAGGCGGAAGGTGTGGGCTGGCCTTCATGTGTACGCGCGCGCTGATCCTTGATAATAAAATGAATAGATTATGCTCGATGCTTGGTGTTCCGAATGAAAGGATGCTTGCATATACTATATGCATGGAATCACTGGCTGTGTTTCGGTTTTGCGCCACAATCGAGAGTTCAGTCAAATGTCAGCTTGCATATGAATGGCATCACGTCGACGGAGTACGCGCGCTGATGTTTCTCTTCGTCCTGTCCTCCATAACATTTCTCATGAGATTCTCATTCACACCTGCATGCCATTCCAGTTTATTGCGACAAAAGTTCTCCCCATTCCACATCAGATACAGATTTGACACGACGAGACCCTGTGCGAAAAACCACGCGCCCTGACTAGTCCCGCCCTATCGTCGAACCGCCCACCGGTAGACCATTCCATTCTCGCGCTAGAAGGAAAGGAGGACATTGCGACACACCCGTCGTGATTTCTTTCCACTGCAGCGCGAGCTTGCGACTGAGCTCATCAGCTGGGAGATTTGTTCTTGACAGGCCCTGCTCGGTTTAGCGAAAGAGGATTCTCACTTCGAAATATTGGACGAGTGAGCGCACTAAGGACGAGGCAAATATAGCCGCCCGCGAAAGATCGATGAGAGCGCAAGGGACGGAGGCATAGCACGCATTTCAACGGCACCCGCTACTAACACCTAGAAGGAAAGCGAACAACACCAACGACGACAAGACACCCAGGAACGACGGGCGATTGGAGTCGATGGGTTGCGCTTGATTGATGACCAGCACTAGCTTTCCCGTCTCTCTTCGCAACCCCTTTCGCTCTTTGCAGCCGTTGACGATTCACATGCCCCTTGGCCAAAGACAGTGTAATAATTTATCCTCGTCATCACGGCCATTTGACAGCGATTCTGGTGCCACCGGTCTCCGGCCCTCCCATCATTCTGACCTGTCCATCCGCGGAAGCAAAGGGTGAAGAGCAGGCCTCTCGCAGGATTCCCTTGCACGGCCGCCTTGGCTGGGCTACCGCCGGCTCTAAACAAAGGGTTCATCATAGTGTGAACGCGCGCTCGTGTAGTACCCGACGCAATACTTCTCAATTGATCAGTGAGCGCGCTTCGGATTTTTGCCAGGATCGCCGAGGCCGAACGTGCGCACGCGTGAACATTGTGGGAGAAAAGGCGTGTCTTGGTCGTGTGTGTGGGCTTGTGTTCGACGACGCGTTCATCGTTCTGAGACATGTCTGGTAAGAACATCATCACTGGTGAAGCAGCAGCGGCCGACTCCCGAGACCAGCAACAGAGCGATCGTCACCTGCCTCACCACCCTCACCACCACGGATTTACGAACACCTCCGCTTCCCACTCCACCACACCAACTGCAGGTACAATTGGTAGCAGTGGTATAGTGGGATCGGGTTCAGGCACAACAGCTTCGACGGCTACAACGTCAACCACTGCCAATACCGGCGCATTCATCACTACAGCGCCCACCATCGTCACCAGCAATCCCGCCTTCACGGCCACCGCTGTCTCTCCGTCCTCTCCGGTCACGATCGCTTCACGCGACGACGCCAATTCCACCTCCAGTCGCTCGCGACGCCGACGTGCTAGCATCAGTTCGCTCTTTCGTCGCAGTACCAGCAGCAAGGAAGCAACCGCGACTGCCTCGTCTAACTCGAGCACAGCCGCCGCGAAGAACATTCCTTATACATCTGCAGAGCCGTTACCTGTCGACTACGCTTCCCGGATCTCCCGAAGTGGCAGTCGTGATCACACTGCCGGAAACGGACAATACCATCCCACCTCTCAGCAACAATACTTGCACGCGTCACAAGTGCAGCAGCCAGTGTCGCACCCGCCGTCATCGCCGTCTGCTGTGTCGCGTCCATCCTTTCACGGCGCACAACCCGCCGCCGGCGTTGATTCATCTTCTCTCCCACCTCCCCGCTTGAGCACTTCGTCTGCTTTCTTACATAGCGGCAATCGTCTGCGAAAGAATTCTTTGGGCGGCGCTTCTATTGCCCCAGCCTCGGCCAGTCACGCTTCCAGCAGCAATAACAGTCAGACCCACACTCGTACCACTCCCAAAATGTTGCGCAAATCTTCACGCAAGCAGCGCGAATTGCTCGCTGAGCAGGAGCGCCTCGCGCGGGAGGCCCATGCCAACCGACCAGCGCCAATCATTTCTCTCAATCCACTTCCGAGCATCTCCTCCTTTGCTGGTGAGATTGGTGGCCAGCATTACATGGCCGACACGAGCAATAGCAACACTGCGGTGTACTCGTCTGCGAACGGCCACACACAAGGGACTGCCAACTTCTCACGACCGGGAGCCATGGCATCAGGATCAGCTTCATCTTCACAAGCTAATGTCGCCCGTTCCGCGGCGACGTCAAATGGTGAGCCTGTCGACCCAACAACGGAACGAGGTGAAAGCATGCGGAATCGTGGTCGTTACTCGTACGCATCCAGCGTCTCGCCTGCCAACGTCAGTAGTCCTCGTCGTGTGCGGAGGAGAAAGGATCCGACACCATTCAAGTAAGTTGTTCCTGGATACTGCTTTAGCAGAATGTCGCCTTTTTCGTAAGGTACTCGGAATTGGTCACTGACATCTTTGCTGAACAGTGTACTTGTCATTGGCGCCAAAAACAGCGGCAAGAGCTCTTTCATTTCCTTCCTTCGTCACACACTAGCACTTCCTGCGCACAAGCAACAGACGGCAGACGCTCCAGAGCCTCAGACGGCCACCTCCACCTCTTTCACTTCACATTACCTCGAGACAGAAACAGATGGCGAACGTGTCGGACTCACAATTTGGGATTCTGTCGGATTGGAGAAGAATATCGTTGATCTGCAATTGCGTGAGATGACAGCCTTCGTGGAGGCCAAATTTGAGGATACTTTTGTCGAGGAGCAGAAAGTGATGCGAAGCCCGGGTGTTCGCGATACCCACATCCACTGTGTTTTCTTGATCTTGGATCCTGTTCGTTTGGACACGACTATCACCGCATCTTTGGCTGGTGGCAGTGGGGGAAAGAGTGCTAACGGCAGCTTGGACAACGACCTCGACCTACAAGTGATGCGTTCGCTTTGGGGCAAGACCACTGTCATACCGGTCATCGCTAAAGCTGACACACTCACCACCGGTCACATGGCTTATCTCAAGCGTGCGGTCTGGCAGAGCTTGAAGAAGAGCAAGCTCGACCCACTTGAGGCTCTCGAGCTGGAAGGTGACGAGGAAGATGATTCAGAGGAGGACATGGACAGCGATGTTGAAGGCGAGGCCGCCGATATCGTACCATCTCTTACCGCGCCAGTCTCGTCAACCAAGAAATCGCACAAGCGCCAATCTTCGCTCTCCGCACTGACTCTGGACGATGACATTCCTTATCTTCCCATGTCCATTCTCTCCCCGGACGCATATGACCTTCCTCCCTATGCCCGCGCCAACCCAACGCAGCCTCCAGGTCGCCGCTTCCCATGGGGTTTCGCTGATCCTAACAACTCCGATCACTGCGATTTCGGTCGCCTGCGCGATTCAATCTTTTCGGAATGGCGCTCCGATCTCCGCGAACTTTCCCGCGCCAAGTGGTATGAGAACTGGCGTACCAGTCGTCTGAAGAAAGTCCCAAGTGCGACTCCCGCGGCGCGCTCGAGCGCCGTTGGAGCGACCACTTCTAGCGACGACCTCACTCGCCGGGCTCGTGGTGGCGTTACTCCTGTAACCTCCGTTCCGCGCGAAGCTCGGGGTGTGCCCTCACCTGCAGCTACAGCATCTCCGCATCCACCTCCGAGCGGCCCTCCACCACCTTTGCCTCTTCCTAGCACGCCGCTGCAACAACAGCAGCAGCAGCAAACACCGCTGCCGAAGTCGTCCTCGGCGTCGCTGTCTGCCAGTGCTGCGGGGTCTCCAGCTGCGGGCCAATACGCGACATTTTCGTCGCCGGCACCGCAACATGCTCCTCCGCCGCCACCAGCTGGCGATGCAGTACCGAGGAGCGCGAATGTCGCGGCCGTGCCGGTCGTGCAGGCATCCACTTCTACTGCTACCCAGCAGCAACAAGGCGCCGGCCAGGCTGTGTGAAGTCGTGAAACCGTCTGTCGCTTCGAACTTTGATCGTTCATTCTCAATCAAATCAAGATTGCCTAAGTGGAGACGACGTCCAATCCCACTGGCTGGACAGCTCTCTTCTGACCAAAACCCTAAAATGCCGTTCATTCAGCAGATAAGAAAGTACACCAAAAATGGATACGGGTACCCTGGAGAAGAATATCTGCATCTCTCGCAAAAGTTTTCCATTCATGTATCTTCATCCCGTCCTCACATCGATCTGCGAATCTCCGACGCCGCCAAGAGGAAACAACCTCTTTCATCACGATCATTGCTTGTAGTGTCAACTGGCCTCCTTTTGTTTCCTTCGCTCTGCTCTGCCTGCACCATTATCAGCTTTGTTACTGCTACCAATCTGTATGCTGTTGTCTTTTCTGTCTGCGGCCCTCCATCCCGCGTGCAGTTCTCTTGTCTTTGTCTTTCATCTGTTCTTTGAGCTTGACTGTACTATTGTATGTCTGTATGTATGTAGTTTCTGACTGAAAAATTCCGTGTCTGTCTTCCCAAAGGAAAGGATTTCTATACCGAGTGCCTCCCGATCGGTGCACGATGCTCTCGGTATTAGCTTGCTGTCTCCTAGATGATAATGTTGCCACGAATTACATACGATCTCACTCTTCCTACCTTACTGCAGTTCCAAATATATCCTCCACCGCACTCCCACGTTTGTACGGTCCCCAGATTGTCCATAGCTTGATTTCATTGCTGGAAATCGATCTTCGTCATCGTCGTCGCCCGCTGGCCATCCTGTCTTTCTACATGCTTCACGAATGCTGGGACGAAAGCTCGGGAATGCTTCCAGGATCGGATTTGATCGGTGTGAGGCGAGCACGTCGATCCGCCACTAGGCAATTGTTTTTCAGATGGTCATGATGATGAGAAAACGACGAAGGGGAATGAGTATGTCAGAGCGATCGAAAACGAAGTAATCATTGTCTTTCTCCGTGACGTGTTCTGGATTGAAGTGGACCTTTTGATCAATGGTTGAGGCGAACTCGTTTATGACGTGACAAATGATGGATATAGTCTATTGTCGTGTTGCACCACTGCGCTTTAACTTCAGAGTACAGACGGATCCGTTCTACAAGAGTTAGCTATGTTGTAATTATTTTCATCGAAGAGAAGAGTTCAACTTTTTTTGTGATATATCTGAGTGAGGAGACTTTTCTTTTTTCGTGCTTTGCTCTCTTTTCGAGTGGAAAACGACAATGACTTTTTGGAAGTATAATCCAACACACCATGTCCTTCACCACACCCGCCGCCCTCTTCTTCCTATGATACATGAAAATCTATCATCGCATCTCATCCCCCTGCTCTCTATCTCTCTCCGCTCCGATTCTCTTCACTGCATCTAGTACTGTCCAGCCGCCGCCTGGCAAGCCTTCAGCTGGTCCAAGTACCATCCACAGATCGACAAGCTGCCCTGGTTCTCATCCATGCACTTACGGAAGTTGTTGACGTCCGTCGCGCAAGCACCAGTGGCGGCGTTCTGCGCCGAGTAGTTGGTCTGCTGCTGTGCCTGGAGCGACTCGACGGGCGCAGCGGGAGGAGCAGCGGAGGATCCGCCACCGAAGAAACCGCCGATGGCGTGGCCGATGGAAGAGCCGACGGCGACACCACTGTTCATCATTTCAAGTCAGAACGAGATCGCTTTGGGAATTTGGATACTTTCTGTATATCTGCGGGACTTACGCTGCGGTGCTGGCCATCTGGCCGAACAGGCCTGAGCCTCCGCTCGCGGCGGGTGCTTGCTGTTGCTGGACGGGCGCAGGAGGAGCGGCGGCGGCAGGGCGCTGTTGAGGGTAAGCGGCGGTGGAGGCCTGGCGGGTTTGCTGGGGAGCCGGGGCGCGCGCGGGAGGAGCGGCGGGGCGGGCAGGACCACGAGATTGACGAGGCATCTTTGCTGTGTTTGCTGGTGGTGTTTGAAGTGTTGAGTTGGTGGTAGTTGTCTGGATGTTGTGGATTGGTGGCGATGGTGATTGTGTATTGGATACCACTGCTGTGGTGTACTGTAGTGTGTAATAATGTATGACTTGCGGACTTTTCGGGGGTCCTCGGATATAGTGCAGCATGGAAAGCTTCCGAATGTGAATTATCTGAATTATGTCAGGGACACGATCTCATTATCGGCTCATTGATTGGTGGAAGAAGAACGTCTTTGGGTCATGTTTGATCCTATCACGGTCATCTGCAGGCGCAACGACAACCCGAACGTGATGTTGCATATTGAATATCACACTGTTCCCTTATATTCACGAACACACCTGGGCATTCCATGTTCCAAGCTGTCGGGCGTGTCATCTACGATTGTCGCATTTTGTTATAGTTTTTGGCCCGTCGTTCAAAATGACCATTGGGTTCAAGTACAGCTATCAATATAACATCTTGATAATGCGACGGAGAATAGAGATAAGAAGTTGTGCAATTTGAGATGTGCGAAGCAAAGTGTAGCTTGTTTCCATCGTGACACAGGAAAAGGTTTCAGGAATGGGGTTCCAGTTTTGGACTGCAAGATGGAGGCGAGAAGCCCGAGAACTTCCCTGCATCACAGTTGTTTTGATTTGCAACTCTTATCAGATAATTATCTCGCAGAATATCACGCGATGGCGGCTTCATCTCCTTCACCTTGCTCATCAAGGGAGATCCACTGGTGAGGAGTTCGAAAACAGCACAAGGTGGGGAGTGTGTATAATAATCTTTACATCTATAATATTCTTTACACCCGGAAGGGAAGCAGAAAGTGGCGATTATTTCGGTCCGCAGAGTGGTCAGATGTCGACTCATCCATCGAAGACGCCATGTTGCAGCTCCACGCCCATGCTGGAAAGTCATCAATGTCAGTATAGGTGCACTTTTGTAGTAAGTGAGGACCAAATCAAAGGGAGGAAATAGAGAATCAATCAGTAAGCAAACTCACCTCTCCGCCATCTTCCTCATTCCCTTCTCCAGCTCATCGTCCATACCCTTGCCCAAACCTAACCACTGTCGCAGCTTGGCCCAGTAAAATACCGCATCGGTACCTACAAGTGCCGCACGGAAAGCCAGATGCTTCACGCTCTCGCGCCATCGGCTTGCCCAATCCACCTCACGATCCTCGGTCAGCGCCCGTGAAGCCCAGTATCCTGTGATCTTAATGCGATTGACAGGGCTCCCAAGGAACTGGTTGTTGCCCTGGACGATGCGAAGGTTGCGGCCGATGAAAATGAGCTCCTGTGGGAATTTGTCCTGGTTCTGCAGGATGTCGCGCACCGATTTCTGCATCTGTTGCTGGAGCTCAAAGCTCCGTTCGCGTCGCTCTTTGGCGGAGAGGTCCTTGATTCGCGTGAGCACTTTGCGGTCACCGCCTTCGTATGGTCGCATCAGTGTCGCCGAGGCGAAGAGGTCTGGCGCATTGATGCCCCATTCATCCCGGGTGATCCGAGCAATGGTGGCGTTGTCGAATGTCATGAGACTTCGCCAGAAGAGTGCGTATTGTTTGCGGAACTTGGGGTCCATGCTGATGTAAAGGCCGTGGTCGATCAGAACCAGTTCAGGCTTTCCCGAGGGAAGTCGGCGGATGAAAATGTTTCCTGGGTGAGGATCACAATGAACCAGACCCCAGAGGAACATCTGGGCGGAGAAAAGATCCACCATGGTTTGCATGACGGGCTTGAAAGAAAGACCCAAGCCGCCCTTCTTGTCGGCTCCACGCCAGTCATCTCGAATTGGCTTGAGCTTCTCGTCATAGGCTTTGCTGTTCTTCGATAGGTTCTCGTGCACTGAGTTTGGTAGTGGAGGCAGTTGAGCTCCACCAGCTCCAGGAGAGCCTTTTCGCCATCCCCCTTGCCAAGAATTCATGACCCCCTCCTTGTCCCACAGCCGAACTCCTTCAATCCACTCTGCCGTCATGACCCGTTGACCACTCAGCTCAGAGTAGACCTCGGGAATGTAAACACGATTTGACAAGCGAGGCTCATTCTGGATGAGCTGACGCATCTTCCTTGAATTATCCGCCTCAAACTCGAAGTTCGTCTCAGCCATCAAACGCTCGCAAACATACGGCACAAGGTGGTAGAGTGGTAGATCGAAGTACCACGAGTAGACCCTCGACACCACACGGAACGCCCAAAGATCCCAGCCCGTCTGTCGTCTAATCTCCCTCTTTTGTACTTTGATAGCAACCTCTCGTCCATCCGGCAATTTTGCCCAGTGTACTTGCGCCACACTCGCACTTGCGCGCGCTGTTCTCTCGATCACTCCTTTGCCTGGCTCACCTGTGAAACTCACACCAAATACATCCTCAACGCTGCGGCCTCCAAAATCTTCCCGAATGACCTTCTCCACCTCCTTCCAATCATTCTGCGGTGCATCGTCGAACATCTTCTGGAACATCTTCTGAAACTCGGGCGGGAGCACCGCGCTCTGCATCGCGATTGCCTGGCCGATCTTGAGGTATAACCCACCATTGGCACGAAGGAGATCGTAGACGCGTTGGGCACTTCGTGCGTGTAAGTCGGTCACACTGTCACCGATCCAAGGATCCGGTCGAAAGTTGAGGCGGTAGTCCAGGGCAATCACGAGTCCACTGTAGAATGTCCGCAATGATCGCGTGAGGCATGCATTGTAGAAATAGGTGTCCAATCCCAGGACTACTGCCGTAGCGATTGACAGGCGTATCAGGCGGCGAAGCCATTTTCGTGTGCGGCGATAGGTCTTTGCAGTGCGAGGCTTGCCCAGATCCGCCGGCGAGGGTGGCGTTGCGGGACGAAACTGACTCTGTAGCCGGCGGGCAACGTGAAGTGTACTCGTGGAAGCATTGCCAGGTGCCGGGCGTTGGCACAATGCGCTCTGGAAAGCTTGACGGCTTGGTCGTGTGCCACTTTTGCTGATCGTCGTGAGCGTGCGCGAAAGCTTGCCGAGATCACCGACTGGAAACCTCGCTGAATTTTGAGTGCAGCATCGCCAGCATTTTGGCGCACCACTTCGGATCATGTCCCTGATAGGACAGCCGACTGTCGCTGCTTCACAGACTCGATCAGAAAGATGCGAAAGTTTGATGTTTCTCTGAAATGGTCCGAATTTCCTTTCACATGTTCTGCTCCGAACATAAACGTCATTGATGAGCGCTCGTACCATCACGCGCGTTCGGACATCTAACCCAAACCCTAATACTTCGGAGGTCCACTCCATGGGGTTTCCACAGTCGTCAATGGATCAGACAATTGTTTACTTGTCGACAATCTCGATGCTGACAGCATAATGAGCAAATTGAATAAGTTTGACTGGGCTCCGCGGTCCTCTGTACTCCAATAGTTTTGCTCACAATTCATAAAAGCTGCTGATATGTGTGTCGATATCGACTCAAGTTCCAGCATTCGGTCTATTTAGACAGACGGTCATGAAGATCCGCGTGGCTCATGTGTATCCAGTCTAGCAAAAGCGACAGAATATATCCGACAGAGAGAGACCATGGCAGGCACCGTTTCAAATCAATGATAACAACAATTTATGAAACTAAACCAACAATAATTATATATGTATACAGCGTCTCGGCTGCGCGTTAAGAGGACGGACTTGGTTCCCACTCCTCAACCCACTGTCCTTCTACTTTTGACGCAGACACTGTAGTGCAGAGCGCAAACCTCCGAGCTCTAGCAGGAACCAGAAGCCAGGCGCGAAGACTGCGCTATGATGAACAAAGTAGCCAGCGTGTACGTATCGCGACAAAGCCCTGGCTAAATCGCATTCAAACCACAAAACCGCCAAACGCCGTGGAAAGGGTGTATCAAATTAGGCCAGAGACACAAAGGAAAAGCTGCACTGCACCGCAGGCGAAGGCGAGTGCAGACTGCAGGAGATTAATGGCAAGCCGGTGCAGGTTAAGATTGTCGACGGGATGGCAGTCGCGGGATGAGTGCAGATGTGTCGGCGGTAGGAGAACACCTGTAAGGTTGTTTCTTGTGTCCTCTGGAATTCGTGAAGCCCGGCGCGTTGGGCACGATCTGTCATCCTTACATCAGAGAGCATGACAGTCCCTTCTGTTTGTCTCCCTTGACGTTCTTGACCTGGAGCGCGACGCGCGCTGCTTCCGTGAAGGCCTCGTTCACACCTCGATTCTTCATAGCGGAACACTCTGCAATCCAATTAGCACAGAACGTGTCACCTACCACTGTGTTTCAGGAGTGAACGCACCGAGATATCTGAGAGCCCGAATCTTCTCTGCCACAGCTAGACCTGCCTTGTAGTCGATCATAGGTCTTTTCGGATCATTGGGTGCACCCTCCTCCTCCTCTTCCCTTTGTTGCTCCCGCAAGTCACACTTCAGCGCAACTAGGACCAAGCGAACGCCTGGACAATTCTCGGTAATCTCGCCTACCCACTTGCTCTCCACGTTCTCGAGTGAGTCAGGAGAATCAACGCTGAAGCAGAGCATGATGGCGTGTGTATCATCGTACGAGAGCGATCGTAACCGGTCGAACTCTTCCTGTCCGGCAGTGTCCCATAGTGATAGCTCGACATGAACATTGTCGATGAAGATGTCATGGACATAGTTCTCGAATACTGTTGGCTCGCTGTGATTCCAATGGAAGATTTTCGTGATCAGCGCTTTGCTTAGGCACGCCCGCGAACCATGAAACAGCAGTCGTTCAGCTTGGAGAAACTTCCTGTATCCCTCGCTCATCTTTTACGCGCGCGTATCGACTTACTAGACAGTGGGAAAGTATCCTCTTGTGAAGACATTGAGAAGTGAAGTCTTCCCGCATGCACCATCGCCTCTGTTCCTCAATCATCAGTATGTGATCGTTGCCTGGTACTGTCGCAAAGCGCGCTCGCTCAATGCAACATGGCCCAGTCAAGTGGGAAGCTGTGCAATGCTTCAGACGTACAATAGGACCAGCTTGCGCTGCACCGTCCTTGTTCCTCCACAGAGCGGCATGTTTGTTATAATTCGGTTGAGAGTTTTGGGCGATTCTCGATGGATTCGTTGGGGACTGGTGAGCACTCGGAGTTGAATCGTTGGACGAGGCGATTGTGACACGACGCGATCGGCAGCTTAGAACGGTGTTGGATCAATGTAATCCTCAGTGTGAGAGATAGGTCGCGTGTTGGAGCGATTCGGACCGCGCTCGCGAGATTTCCGGCTGAGGAGTTGACGATGACGAACCATATGGACGGAAATAAAGGGTTTGGCGTAGGATGTGGCGCGCCAACCAGCCGGGAGTATTCATAGAACGGCTGTGCATTGACGAGCCTGCCGTCTGGTATAGAGGCGGAGCTTCATAGCTTCACTCTCTGATGTTATGTGAAGATTATGCGCATCGCAATAAAGATGAACTGATTCCATCGTGTTCATGGAAGTCCGTAGTGGCCCAAATTCATTGTAGATCATGTTGAACATCGCGTCACAGTATCACGGAAAGCCCACGCGTTGATCGTCAGCCATCCCGCTCTGCACATCTCTCTGTCCACTTTCAAGTAGAAGCATCACCGGGAACTGTTGTTGAACGCGTCCTACGAAGGCCCGCAGCCTCCCTTGAGCAATGCTGTAATACAGTGGCACAGATGTAAGGCAAGGTAATTCTCGTGGCAATGCTCGAGCTCCTCACGAAAGATGCAGGTGGGTTCACACAGGAATCAATCAAATCAGACGGCCACTCGGACAGCTTCCATCCTCGAAACGGGCTAGTGTTTTACTGTGCTTTCTCTCTCCCACATGAGGTTCTCTATTGTAGTATATTTTTTGTTATTACAGGATATCCGTTATGAATTTCAGCAACTACGAAGCACTACAATCAATAAATGCCGCTGTTTACGGTGTGTTAGGTTCCAGGTAGTCATCGGAGTGCTCCATCCGCGCGGGCGATATCTGTGTCTAGTCTATGCATGCATTTACCGAACACGGTTTCTCGTGCGTTGCCATGTTATTCGTTATCGCGAAGGGCAAGTGTCCTTACGTAGCTTCCGATGCCTGCAGACGAGAAATACCGATGCTAGACCGATAGACGTCGGCTTGTGTGCAGAAACTTGAAAAGGGAAAACGCTGCAGAAGAAATTGCCAGCGAGGAGTAATAAGCGTAACGTGTCCGAATATGGTACTCCAATGCGAACGACTCGGAACTTCTCCACTATACCTTTCTTCAATATACTTCGCGTCCTCTAGCTGCTTGAGAGGATTGCTTCGAGGACCCGATGCCCGCACAATATGCACACCACCGTCGGCTAATGATCTAGAAGTCCCTCATTCCGGTGGATCCAGTACGGCGTTTTCAGTGCATCAATTGTGTCTAAACGTCGGAGGCGGACCGACGCAAGCGTTGCAGTAGTCAAAGACTTTACAAGCGGCGAGAAATTTAGCGATGTTGTGCATATCACACTATACCGAGTTGCTCACAACGTGCATATTGTCATCTCAATGCAAATCTCGGAACGTGCCCTCGTTACGATACATATATTTCTCCGAATGTCGTGCAGCAGCGTTGCAGCCGACTCTGCATTGCAGATCCATATCGAGGAAGTGTTGACAAATGTTGCCGTGTCTGTTATGTCTGTGCAGAAACTCGCGAGAGAGCAGCGACAAGTACATGAGCGATGTGTTTTGACTCAATCATCCGCCAATCCGCCGCCACGACGTTGTGCGTGCAGCCGCCGACTCATATCGACGCCCTCGGCCTCACGCCGGAGTCCATTTACGAATCTGCCTTGATCAGACCGACGTTGATCATCTTCCATGCGTTGCTTTGACTCCTGAGCCTGGATCTCCGCTAGCCTCGTCCGGCGCTCCGCCTCTAAATCTGTTGCTTGGGATTGCATGGCTGCTAACCTCCTGGCCCGCTCGTCGCCGTCATCCGTAGGCTTGCTTGATCTAGTGTCCACTGGCGGCGACCGTCGGGACTGAGAATTTGGTGCTCGTGAGTGATCAGGCGACTGCCTAGTTCGTTGGCGGCGTGATGACTTTTCATTGGGTCTAGCTGAATATGGCGAGCGAGAACGTGACCTCGAAGAACCAGATCGGCCAGGACTTGGGTATGATCGTCGCTTGTCGGCATCTCGCCTTCGTAATGGAGAGGGTGATCTTTGAGGACTGTAGTCACGACTACGATATCCTCTCGAACGACCATGATGATCCTGCTCTGATCTCCTCGGTAAGCGCTCGCCATTCGAGGTTGCTCGACGATTTGAGTACGGAGATCGCGACCGATTTCGCGGACTGTCGGAACGTGATCGATCTCGATGTCTATGTGAGCGGTGGCGATGCGACCTTGATTCTCGCTCGCCGTGGTCGCGTTTCTTGCTGCGGTGTTCACGATCGTCCCGTTCGTCACGATGTCTATGTCGGTGCCGACGATGGCTCTTTTCGTCCTTCTCTTCAACAGTGTCCTTGCCAGCGGCTTGTAGAAGTTGATTTCGCGTTGTGGGATTGTTCATCATCGCTTCGTAAGCCGCTTGCTCGTGTCTCTTGATTGCTAGCATGGGATCATTCGCGACCTTAGCAGCTGTGTCGCGCAAGGTGTTCGCGCTGGGACCAGCGGTCATGAATGTGTCTTGCGCAGCATCTTTTTTGATTGTTTCGCCCTCGTTCCTCTTTACTAAACCGTCAAGTCTTCTCTTACCCAAGAGATATCCTTCCATTTCCTCCGTGACACCACCAACTCCAGGGCCACCAGATCCAGGCCCGCTGTACATCCAATCTACCTTGTCGACGCGCTTCTTGCCACCAGCTGCCTCTTGCAATCGCTCCATTTCTAGGATCGCGCGTTCTTCCGCTCGCTCCTTGACCAACTGATCGGTCTTCTTGCGCTCTTCGAGAGCTTTGCGTTCCTCCTCATACACGCGCTTCTGGTTGCTCATCAGGCCCGGATGCCATGACTTCTTCAAATTCAAATCGCCACCCATCTTGTCGGTGACCTTGTTGGCTATGCGATTGCTGTTGTGCTGAAATGCCGATGTCTGCAATAGACACAAAAGAGATGGGAACTACGCAACAGAACACGCGAGCAACTGTTTGTCACTTACATACATGTATTCAAATCTTTAGGCATGTGACAGGAACGATGATGATCGACCTTCAGGGCTGGGACTGATGGTGGCGGGAAGAGCCGCACCAACGCGTGTAAAGTGCCCGCCTTATCGACAAGCACTGACGCGCCGCATGGACGATTGTGACTCTCTTGAGCTTCAAGACTCCAATTGCGCCACGGAATCGCCTGCTACCTGGAACTTTGCTTGGAATCGACACAAGATACACTGCGACATTTGCTGCGAGCTTCAAGATTCCGGGGCTACAAGAAACTGGTAATTGACCCTCGAATTAATCGACCAGCACAACAAGATGTCGGACGACGACGACTTCATGCAAGATTCCGAGGAGGAGAAGTACGAACTGTGCACTCATTCCCACGCTGCACGTACTGACACAATTCCAGCTACGACTTCGAATATGAAGACGATGACGACCAAGATCAGAGTGGCGATGTCGACGTCGAGAACAAATACTACAACGCAAAGCAGATGAAGGTGGACAACCCGGAAGAAGCGATCGACGAATTTCTTGGTGTACCTGCATTGGAAGAAGAGAAGGGAGATTGGGGTTTCAAAGGTCTCAAGCAAGCTATCAAGCTTGAGTTCAAACTTGGCCGCTATGATAAGGCAGTCGAGCATTACACAGAGCTGCTGACCTATGTGAAATCGGCCGTCACCCGCAACTATTCCGAAAAGTCGATAAACAACATGCTTGATTTCATCGAGAAAAACGCAGACGACGAAGCTGCAAATCAGTGCATGGAAAAGTTTTATTCCAAGACACTCGACTCATTCCAGGCAACAAATAATGAGAGATTATGGTTGTCAACGAACACCAAGCTCGCCCGGCTATGGCTAGCTCAGAAGGACTATGCTCGCCTTACAGGTAAAGTGCGAGAATTGCACAAAGCTTGTCAGCGAGAGGATGGATCAGATGATCCAAGCAAAGGCACATATTCTCTGGAAGCATATGCTCTGGAAATCCAGATGTTCGCCGAGACGCGAAATAATAAACGGCTAAAGGTGGGTATTTGTCCAGCTTCTATGATGACTGTGATACTGAATATGCAATTCTAGGGCTTGTATCAACGCGCATTACGAGTACGCTCAGCTGTCCCACACCCTAAGATTATGGGCATCATCAGAGAGTGTGGCGGCAAGATGCATATGAGCGAAGGTGTGTAGCATGCCAATAATGACCGCGTTCTGCTTGCTGAAATCATGTACAGAGAATTGGAAGGACGCACAAAGCGACTTTTTCGAATCGTTCCGCAATTACGACGAGGCCGGTTCATTGCATCGCATTCAGGTGCTCAAATACCTCGTGCTCACCACCATGTTGATGGGGTCCGATATCAATCCGTTTGACTCGCAGGAGACGAAGCCTTACAAGAATGACCCGCGTATCGCAGCTATGACCGAGCTTGTTGACGCTTACCAGAGGGATGACATTGATCAGTACGGTTTGGTGCTACAGAAAAACCGCGATCTCCTGGCCGATCCGTTCATCGCCGAAAACATTGACGAGGTCACGCGGAACATGCGCACCAAGGCAGTTGTGAAGCTCGTTGCACCTTACACACGCTTCCGATTGGACTTTATCGCCAAAAGATTGTCAATTACCATCCCTGAAGTGCAGGACATCGTCGGATTTCTTATCCTCGATAAGAAACTGCATGGTAAGATTAACCAGGATGCGGGGACTGTAGAAATTGAGAACCGCGCGGATTTGGATCGTATGCGCGCGGTCGCTTCCTGGACCGGTGCCATTCAGTCTCTAGCATCATTAGTCCTCAACGAGAGCGATGGCTTCAAGGTTGATGAGTCTGGAGCGGGCTCAACAGGACTTGATGCAGATCTTCGGGAAATGTCATCAACCGCCTATGCCAAGGCTACTATAGGATCGCACAGTGGCAGACGGAAAGGTCGCGGTCGAGGATGATTTATGGCGAACAAAGTTTCATGACCCACAAGACTCCATCTCCACATCTGCGATACAAATTTCGATCAAAGAGAGACTTTAACGAGGGCATTTCGGCTCATGCGCCGTTACCATCTGTCGCTGTCGTGTTGAAAAGCCTGCGAATGCAACAGGCAGGAAACGCACAGTGCATTATCCAGACATGCGATTGACACGAGGAATGGTATCCTCGCACGAAGACGTACGTGAACGTTGCACCATCGGCGCCTCCGTGCGCACGTATCAGCTGCGTCTATGTACGACTCTGGAAATGCTCGGCTGAGAGTTCCGTGGGCTCCAATTCCGCCCACCATTCCGAATTTCGGTGGGGAGTCGTCATCACTCTGCAGACTGACAGTGCTAGTGCTCGAGCTTCAGCCGGAGACAGACTGCGGTATCGATTTGTCAAGCACTGACATCGGTAGCATCGGCCTGGATGGATGAATTGCTTCAAATCTGGATCGTGGGGATGGAAAACTTATACGATACTCATGAACAGTGAACAAAATGCACGATCGTTTTCACAACATGTGGCGACATGTGCTGGTAGATGTAGGAACGCCCTGCCACACAGATCTGTTCAACCTTCTGAGCACTCATTTGACTTACCCGCCTGACTCTTCCTTCGCACTCCCGCAGCCCAGATGTTCGCACGCTTGAAGATAATAATAAGTTGAGTCATGACGACAAGGATGCCACCTACACAATTATAATTGCAGGATAACCTCTTGTTTGCAATGATCAGCAGACGAGATTGCCCATTACGGGAAGTGCATCCCTTCGGGTGGCAGCAAGCCTCACAAGCAGCCTTCGTCCCTCGACCACAGAACAGCGTCCGGACTATTCACAGGTCACGGGGAAGGGGTGCCATCGACGGCGATGGTGTGTGAGAGAAGAAGCATGTAGATGACATCGATGATGAAGGCGGCTCTTGGCGCTTGTGTACGCACGACGACCAACAAAGCAGAAGAATTGGAATAACCCCAGCGTCGCTGTACCGAGCAACGGCGAGAGACGAAAGGCTCGTGCAGGCATGCGGTCCAGACGGAATCGTTGTCAGCAACAGTAAGAAGCAGCACCGTCGGCAAATGAAAAAAAAACGACGATCTTGTTGTTATTGGGTCCGATGGTGGGCAGTAGTGCCATGCTTCACTTACAATTTCTGGTTCAACGATGTGCTCCTCAACCCGCATGTGAGCCTTCCCTACCTGCCCCTTGCGTTTGGCATTCTGGTCCTGACCTACCGCGTGATCCTCCACCCACTGAATCGAATGACACCACGACGCTGTGTGATTCCGTTCGATCGAAACACCTTTGATCTGGCTGCCAAGTGTAGATGGTGGAAGTGGTAACACTTAGATCACGAGAAGACACATCTAGGGCCCAGCCCAGATCGAAGGTCGGCGACGAGGGTAAGGGTGGTGAATGTGAAGGTGGAGATAGTGGTGATGGTGGAGGGTCGGCAACACGGGACCGCTGAATACCCTGTCTGACGTGCAGCAGCAGTAGCAGCAGCAGCGGCGGCGGCACGCTTGTTCGAAGTGAACCCACGGATCGGGATCCACGAAGACACCCTGAAAGGAGTACCCAATCAGACAACCCTCACGAAAGCGACAACGAGGGGGACAAAGATGGTCAATTGAAACAGCACAAGTCAGTAGTGTATGGAGGCAACTGCACACCCTGCCAACCACATGCGCGCGTTTGTGTTGAAGTAGTGATTATGCACCAATGTCCGTTGTTGTTGTTGTTTACCGCTGCCACCTTTGGTAGTGCCCCTATACGTGAAGAATGTCGCAGCGAATTCTGAAGCAGACCCATGCAGGCGATGAGTGACATGCTTTGATGACGTGTCGATGGGAACGAATTGATTAGGAGAGTCAAGAGAGCGAGGATATGATTTGAGTTTGGTGTTTCCAGCGGACCTTCGGCCCTGGCTCTCCGTTGTGTCCGGAATATTATCTGCGAAGAGTTTTTGTCATCAGACACACGCAAACCCGAGAGACCGGCAGGGTTCAGAGGATCGTTGACATTGGCATTACGCCGTGGCCGCCGCCTCGCGGAGGATTTGCTCGCTTTGGAAACTTTGGCAACCGCCTTCGCGCCACCACCGGCTCATGAGGCGTTGCTTTGGCTGTCTCGGAGCAAATGCCTACCGTGGATTGCTCAGGAGATAATGTCATCACTGTCATCACGAGTAAGGAAAATCATTCGTCTTGGTGAGTCTCGAACGTCCACGTGTGTGCCAAGATGGACATGGAGACCAGTAGCCCCCAAGGGTCGCAATCACAACCACTTTCTGCGATGATGCAACACAAATCTGCGACAAACCTAGCATGGGTAATGGTCGATTAGTACAGTGCCCAGAAGAGCTGACACCCAGATCAAAGTAGAAGAGTAATGCGGGCACTCCTCGGCCGCTACATCGAGGAGAAAACAAACACACATAGCCGAAGGTAGGAAGCACAGAACGCTGGTGAAGCACGAAGCGAAGATCTTGTACGAATGGGATGTAATCTTTCATGTGCGATTACAACGGCCATGCATCATCGTCGAGTCGTGTTGCGACAGAGTGAGTCATGTAGCATGTCCGTTATGTCGCGCGCGCCAGCGGTACGGCCGTGGGTACTGCAACGAATCGTCTTGACCTGGCGTTTGGAATAGATAGGGTTGATGATATTCATGATGCAGAACAGCGAACCATGCTGAGCCGCGGAGTCGGTAATGGATGCGAAAGACGAAGAAGGGATCCCTGCTGATCGAGGTGGGCGTTGTGTGTGTGTCGATGGCGCCTCCCATCCATCAAGAACAATATTCCTTTCAATTTCGTTCCCTGGGGCCCGGGAAGCCGACGTTGCAGCAAATGGCGTACCAAACGTGCAGTAGTCGGCAGCGCGGCAGCGGCGGGTAGAGCATCTAGCAGGTCGGCTCGCTGCCAGGGATCACACAATACGCTTCCATCTCAGCACACGGTCCACACCCATATACTGGAAGCATCGCGACTGGTCGATCGGAGAAATATCGCACAAATCGACCTGCAAGTCTTAGTAGTCGAGCAGTACCAGATTAACCGATCGGTCCTTTGACTGCAGGTTCGGTCGCCCGGAGTTTCATTCGTCTGAGCTTATTATTATTGTCGTCCCTCGTTGGCCCATGAAGAACCTATTTGTTCCCAACAAAACTCAATTCCCTTATCCTGGCCAAGATGGAGGCATGTTTAGCGATCATGTCCCATCGCTGAGGTGGTGACCGACCCTTTCGCTCGGTCCCGCTGCTGATGCTGCCGGCGATCGTGCACCATCGCCTCACCCGCATATCTTTGCATTTTTCGAGCCTACATTGGGAAAAGCCTCGTCCGGCGCATTGGAAGCGGACCATTGGGACAGATCTCCAATAGCGGAGTACATGGAGAGTACATGGTCGCTATTGGGTGCCCGGCGACAATGGCGAGAGGAGACCGAGGGCCAGGTGATGGTGTTTCCTTCCACCATCTCGCTGTCGCCTTGCACCAGACATGTTGACACGATCTCGGCGTTCATCGGCAGTGATATGGTCAGGGAATTACCTAGATATGTTCAGACATGGTTCGAGGCTAGCTTTCTGCTAGCCGGATGCCACTGTTTGTCGGATAGACGAGGCGTTTTCGCGCTGTTGTTCCTGTCCAAGTCAACGAGCCCGCATCGTGAGGTGTTGTTCAAACTTTCGTGATCGGGCATCAATTATTGAATGTCTGTCCATATGCAAGGTCTATACTTGTCACGAATACGTATTCACATGCGTTTACTAAAATTCCGTTGGTCGTAATTTCTCCGAGCATCGTTGCAACAAATAGCACAGATCTTGAGATACCGGCGATCTAGTTGTGAGATTGGGATTGCTGCACAGGACGGTCGCAGCATGTGTGATGTTATGCATGGCGATGAGGACGAGCCTGCGAGGCAAACCTCGTAGCGTGCTTCGGAAAGCCGATGGGCCGGAAGCCATCGCCAGGCGTCTTCTCTCCATCAAAGAAACATGTACAGTGATGTACAGTGCAGTGCTTTTGGCCGCCATCGCGATCTCGTCCACCTATTCTGAGTATCCGTGCTGTAGGAATATGGATCCGAGGAAATGGATGGCGGCTTGACACTTTCAGGTGCAGGTACAGTACGTTCCCATTGACAATGCATGTATCGCAACCACCTCCGAAGTCATGGGTAGCGGAACTGTTGAGCAAAAACAAACGTGATTCGCACGGGAGCGGAGAAGGCCTGGTCGTCGCCGTCGCTCTTTCGGCGTGGACTACAGGCACAGGTACAGCAGGAGGTAATAATCAACGTTGCGAGGTATTTGCAAACAGTACTATACTGTACCACTCCGTGCAATGCAGACAGTACAGACTCCAGAGTCGACTCTCCTCACAAGCGACCTCATCGCAGCCAACCAGATATGGACAATGCGTCCCGAGCTACTGCCGGGGAGCTCCGTCAACGTCCACCATCCACGCCAAGCTCGACTCTCTTCCAAACACCTACAGCCATCAGTTGACGCCATCGCTATAACGCTTCCTGCTCCTCTCGCTACCGATATGGTGATGGCTGCATAGGGTGATCAATGCTCCCACGGAGGTCGAGCCCCGAGATTCTCGGGGACGGCGGGAAAACAAGGGAAGAGGCAACCCTCACGATGTTCGGATTCTTGCAGGCGCAGCAGGACTGGAGACGTCTCCGACCTCTGGAACTGAGCGTCATCGAAGAGACCTACGCCCAGGCCGCTGCTGAAGAATCCCAGCGGAAGTCTCTCGCCGTACCAAGGTCCAGGGCGTGCGTTCTATGCGTGTGGTTGCAGGTTGGGTAAGATCTCGGTTCGTGCTCATGCCCTCGCTCGCCTCTGTGTCCCAGTGCGACCCTCCACGAGACGAACCGCCCACAACTGGCGTTTTATGCCTGACACAGCGTCCTGCCACCGTCGCGTGCATCACCAGACGAAGAGGCTCTGTGCTCCCTCAGTCATCCACTGTACAAGTCATACCCCAGTGGAGCTAGTTTGAACAGGCCGCTCTGCACGTCGGTTCCGCGGTCGGATGATAGGAGTGGCTGCAATACATTTCGCTACATCGGCGGACTCGCAGTAGTCGGAAGTAGGCGTAGATCGAGCAGGTGGGCAGACGGGCGTCCGCGGCAAGCGGTAGCAAGCAGCAAGCAGCAGCAGAAAGAAGCATCATTGTTCGCCGTTTCATTAGCCGTCTAGCACCGGCTGCACATTGGTACCATGCGAGTGTCTGCGATGAGGGCAAACCATATACACTGTTTACTGTGTTACTCTTGCTGCTGCTAATGGTGGTGTCGTTGACATGCTTTCCTTTCATCGCCTGTTCCACCCCAGAAAGCATTGACCGGACTGATTTCCGGGAAAACCAGACCTACCTGCTGCTGGCGCTGCCGACGCTTCATTTGGGAGACTTCGGATGCGTTGCCGTAGATGTGATCGATCTGACTAGGCCCATCTCCAGGGTCTTGTATGATGCTTCTTCTACCCACCTGACTCCCAAACACTCCCTCTTGCCTTTGATTCTTCTCCCTACGTTTCGTCTTTGCCAATAACCATACGATCTGGTCTTGAGCGGATGCTTCCAGTCAAACATCATCGGCTCCGGATAGGTGCAAACTTGACCTGCCCAGGCCAGCCTCGACCATTCCTCCCATGAGACATACGACAACATTGCTATCTCTGCCCACGACGCCCACGAACTCCGAGATGATAAACGCCTTGCATTGCTAATTACGATCACGCCCAGTGATCTCTCCGTGACAAACGATCGAACTCGAACGAAGACCATTGATGAACACGATCGGAACACGAATTATCAGGACATCTCTGACATTGCACACTGAACGACAGCCAGCGACATCGATATTGATTGAGTCGCGATATCTTCGTCGACGCCAACGACAAAATGATGAATTTTTGCTCGGGAGGTCCCGGGCTCATGCCAAGCTATGAGCAACCGTTCCCATCTGCTTTCGATCAACGTCAACAACAAGTTTCCCACTTCATTGCATCGCCGTCTGCGTATTATCCTCACGACATCTCAACTGGAAGCGTTGCCGCAGTGGGGTCGTGGGACATCTATCGCGGCGGATACCCCATCAACTTTCGCAGCGGAGCACCTCCACAAGCGTTCCACCTGCCCGTGGAGCAGCCGCTACCGCCCGCCCGTTTAGTGCCCGCCGGCCTGCCCATCCGTAGCCACCATCTTCGTGCCAACCACTCTAAACGTCGTCAAACACCCGCCGCGCCGTATTCAGCGCCTGCCGTGACGAACCTCGCTCAACGTCAAGCTCGACGAGTCGGTGGTGGTGGAAGTAATAACAGCAGCAGCAACGGCAACATCAACACGTCTGCGCTTACTCGTCGTCCGCAAACCGTCGTGCCGATTCAGCCATCGACCTTTCCGCAGCAACTTCACATGATGGCCGAGGAAACGCGACCGGTTGACTCCGTGCCATTCTACGATGGCACAGGGACACTGGATGACCTGCAGAATTTCAGCAACAGTCAACGATACGAGCCAGAGCTGACGGTACGTGGGTTTCACGTGTGCGGTGTAATTCGGAGACGAGAGGGAGCCTTTGCTGTCGTGGTCGACGGCGGGGTACCATTCGGAAGCAATCATGTTGTGCCCGCTTGAGATCACCGTCACTGACTTGGTCCGTCCGCCTTTAGGGTCCTCTTGTTGGTCAACTCCAACCAAGCACTGCCATCACGACTGAATATGCTGCTGCCGATCCGGTATACCAAACAAAGACAGCCGTAAGTGAACTAGTACCGCGCCTTCGCACATGGCTAGTTACTAACAATCTGCAGGCACTGCCGCAAAAGTACTCTCACTATCGAACTGTTCGGGGCGATGGAAAATGTGGATGGCGAGGTTCGTGACGAATCTTCACATCGACTTGAAACTTGCCATCAGGGAGTGGTACTGACATATCTTGTAACAGCTGTTGCCTTTGGCTACTTTGAGGCCCTCATTCGTCAAAACAGTGTGACGACATTCGAAGAGGAGGAGGCCCGCATGTGCTTGCTGCGCTCGATCGTTCAGGACGCGGGAACGTCGTCAGAAGTGTGCGATGATTTCTTCGAGGAAGCAATTGACTTGCTGAAGAAGCTCGCCAAGTCCCTCGCCACCGGAACTGCCGAGAATCTTTTGCTGGATACCTTCAACAATGAAGGTGTTCAAGAGTACCTTGTGTTCTGCATGAAGGTCAATGATGCTGCCTTCTCCCTTTCAATACACTAGGTGCTGACAACGTTGTAGTTATTGACAGCATCATGGATCAAGACTCATGAAGCTGATTATGCTCCCTACATGGAGGAGGTCCAGACCGTTCATCAGTTCTGCGAATACATCGAGACAATCGATTCGGAGATGGACCACCAGAGCCTTCATGCGCTCCACAAGATTCTCTTGTCTCCTATCGACATTGTCCTCGAAGTTCACTACCTCGACCGTAGCGAGGGCACAGAGGTGAACACCCATCAGTGGGAGCTTGACGCTGGCCTTGCACCCATGGGACATGTTCGACTTCTCTACAGACCGTGAGTACACAACGATGCCCTCGTTAATATCGATGCATAGCTCCATACTGATCCACACATAGTGGACACTACGATATTCTGTACAAGCAGGAAGATATCAACAACAACATGGCTCAATCGATGCCTATTGAGACCTACTTGCAATACGTGAGCCCAAGCAACGACTTCGCGGATGTTCCCATCATGCATATGGGCAACAACTTCATAAATGATTCTCTGTCCAACTTAAATGCAGATATCAATGCCCCTGTGGACGGTGTGAATGTTCTGTTCGACATTCCCGGCATGTCCTTGATGAATGGCAAAGCTCAGAACTGGTTCAACCTCAACAACGACTTTCCTCTCCAGAGTGGTCTGCTATCCAGCGATCCAGTGCAGGCCCTGCCAGCCGTGCCCGCGTCGACTCAGGACCTCGACCTTCGCTCACTGCCAATGTTTCAACCTGCTGAACTTGAGACGTCTTTCGTCCAGGCGTACCAGCCTCTGCCTCCCTCTCACCATGTTTGCGAGGTCAAGGCATCAGCACCTCCGCTGCCTCCGCCCACGCACATGCCAGCCGAACTTGCCTTGCATACGGCGCCTGCGGCGAACATTTCTCAACCACCAACGCCGTGTCAGCGTGTGACCTTCCGAGATCCCTTCCGCAAGAGCGTCGTGCAATACAAGCACGAGAACGACACCATGCCTGCTCTGAAGATCCGTCAAGCCCCGCTCCGTACGAAGCAGATGCTGCAGTAAGTGTTGCGTGGCCGCCAAGATTGTGACACAAATCCACTAACGATATCGCTTCGTCAGATCTCCTTGTAGTGAGGCGCATTTCCAGAACCCGGAGTTCCAGCCCATTACTTACGACCCGTCCAACCCGGACGCTTCCGAAGGCCAGCACGGTGGTAGTGTTGCTATCAGCCGAGCTGGTCGACGCCAATCCCACAAGTAGTACAAGAAAAAGCTACGCAAGCCATTTGTCACGCATGCCTTCCTCGACCATCTTCTCATGCAGCTACACAGCATTGCAGGCACAGCAGGCAGCTTCATCACAAGCTTGATATCCCAATGATACACAACAAGCTCGCCTGCAAGACCTTGATCACCCCGCACGTGCGTCTGTTGGGAAGGATCTACTGCTCTTTGCACCGGTTGAGTAACACGTGCTCAAGCAACACCCGTCATGACCATGACCATCACCACTATCACCATTATCATCAACTTCTACCCTACTTCCTCACATGACCTCTAATCCCTCCACGCCCTCACGCTCGCTACCATATACATCACGACCTTGACGAATCTCCTATCAACGACGACGAAGGCTTATGTGCATCACGCCTCGCGTCAGAGACCCTCGTGCTCATCTGTGTGTTGAGCAGTCTCAGCCGAAAGATCACACTCATCATGGCGTACTCACGGTCAGATATGTGGCCCTCAATCCCCAACACTCACGCGCAAGAGCGTGCCAGCATAGTTTTAGCTTTGCCGAATGTTTGGTTCCTGTTATGTGTTTGCATCTTGTGTATGTATGTTACGTAGGTATGTAGCTAGCTTCTCGCGCATCATCCAAAGCATCATCCTCTGTGGGCTATGCCGATACCACTTGATGGGATTGTGGTCCAGCAAATCATGCTCTGGCACCAGCGTGGATGACAACGTGATCAATAACATCCCCTTTGATGTCACTCTAGATTGTGTCACTGTCCATATCTGTCGATGATTGTGCGCCACGGTAGAACGAGGGGTTCCGGACAGTGCAATGGCCTGTCTATTGCCGTCACGCAATGGAATTCGCCACGAGTGATCACGCTGAAATTAATAGACTGAACCGAGGCACCATCGATGTGGTTAGTGTCCAAGACACTTCGAGCATATTCTCGTGAAAACGAAGATGGCACTTTGGCCATATCCACGAAGAACAATGAACCGCGGCACAGTGGAAGCTTCGAGCCAACGGCAATCACAAAACTTGCATTGCCATTGACGTCTCGCGAGCTCCAATGACGGAATGTTGCTGGTCGCGTGAGGGTCGACGATCCGCCACCCTGTAGTGTTCGCTGAATGCGGGCAAAAGGCACGGACGATCGGCGTCGTCCGTAGATGGCATTGGAAGACGTGGAGGAGTTCCCAGTCCCCCCGGCTTTTGTGTAGAAAGTGTCCCGGGGGTTTTGCCGCCCACGCCATCGAACTCTTGGCGCACCCAGCTGCACTAGCAAAATCCAACATCACCATCTATAATGCTCCCCCTCTCACGACACACCGCCATCGATAACTGCTCCGTGGCATCGACAACGCATTTGAAAGCAAATTCACGACCTTCACCACAACAACAAACGCAATAAAAATCCAGAAATACCGCAATCATGGTACGTTGGGAGAATTTGGGATCGGAGGCGCCCGTTGTGTGGCACACGATTGGGTGGCGATCTTTCGCGAGTCTCGTGGCAGCAATGGAGGATGATTCTGCTGTCTGGTGTTGGACTTCACGAGCGAACACGATACTGACGGAGTATTTTTCTTTAGGTTTTGGCCGTCGATCTGTCAAACCCCACCCCTCAGGCTGAGGCCCGCAAGCACAAGCTGAAGGTATGTGTCATCACCCAGTATCATACAACATGTGACCACAAGATCACGCGCTGACAGGCCTAATAGATGCTTGTGCCCGGCCCTCGCTCTTTCTTCATGGATGTCAAGTGCCCCGGCTGCTTCACCATCACCACCGTCTTCTCCCACGCACAAACCGTCGTCGTCTGCGCCGGCTGCTCGCAGGTCCTTTGCCAGCCCACTGGTGGCAAGGCCCGTCTCACCGAGGGCTGCTCTTTCCGGAGAAAGTAGAGGATTCGCGTCAACCTCGAAAGGGTCAATATTTTCTCAGATCCGTCACACGGGCTAGGGTCGGCATGAAGTCATTGGCAGGTCACAATTTATGATGAGGGAGCACAAGCGAGTCTGCGTCTGCTTTTACGGACCGGAGTTATGGAGTGTACAAAAAATGCATCGGAGGCGAGATGGGATGATTTCGTCGTCAAACGAGATTTGCGATAGAGAAACCGGCAAAACGGAAAGCGATCTGGCGAACCTCTTCGATTGGGAAAGGATTTTGTTAAACCTTTTTATCGTGTTCGGGGTGAGGACCTAGATTATACCATTTACCACCCCATCAAGGAAGTCCACCCTTGCTGCCGCGCGATGATTGTTCTTCATTGACACTTTGCGCGGTGGATTGAATTAAATCATTTATACCGTCACCAACGTTTCGTCGTTTCATCGTTGTGCATCGTCATGATACGTAGCAACAAGATCAGTAGTCACCACCACCACTAGAGGATTGTCTTCCCGCTCCATGTCCTGTGAATTCGGCTGGCAAGTTCCTCTTCTCTCCACCGGCCTCCTTTGCAATCTGCACACCAGCACTGCACCCAAGTCTCACAGCACCTGCTTCAAGCATAGCCTCCGCCTGACTCAAATCACGAATCCCACCAGAAGCCTTGACACGCATCTTCTCCTTGCCATCTTGCTGCGCGAGCACTGCCGCACATGCCCTCATGGTCCCCACATCCTTCACCTTCGCGCCCTCCCCGTGGAATCCCGTCGACGTCTTGATGAAATCGAAATCATTGCGTCCCGCTATCACCGACGCCGAAACGATCTGCGCGGAGGTCAGACGCGAGGTTTCGAGGATGAGTTTCAGGGTTGATGTTGGTGCGGCGGTCCGGAGGGCGTGGAGTTCGGCGTGCACGGCTTTATAGTCTTTTTCTAGAAGAGGGTGGTAGTTTAGGACGATGTCGAGTTCCTGGGCTCCGGCGGTTGTGGCTTGGGTGATCTCTCTAGGGGTTGGAGATTAGCGATTGGGGCTTTTGATGTGAATCGTTTCTTGGAGATCTTTGAGAAAACTAACTTCAACTTATGATCGATGGGATAGTCACCCTCGTGAAAGCCGATGACACTCGCGACCAGGATCTTCGAAGTCGAGGCCGTTGGTGACGAGGGGGAGAACCTCTCGAGGTTGTCGACGCAGCGTTTCACCCAGTTCGGGCGAACGCAAACGGACTGCCGATAAGAAGCGATCAGCGTGATCCAGCAAGAACAAGCCTACTGTCCCTCGCTCCTGCCAACCCTTACTACATGGCTTGCAAAGGACCCGTGTGAACTACTCCATGTATCATGAATGAATGTCATACCGCAAACTCCCACTCCCATGCTTCGGCACACAATTGATCGATCTGCTCGGCGGTTGCATCGAGCTTGAGCAGGGTGTGATCGATCAGACCTCGGAAGGCCGCCGTCTTCTTGTCCGGAAAGCCATACTTTGGCTCGATGCGATGCGGCTCAATCTTGCTGGCGACTTCATCGATGAGCCCCTGCCAGGCTTCGTTTGTCTCTGGGATCGCCATGTCTTCAACTCAGCCTTGACAACAGATGGTGTCGAGGGACGAATGTTTTGCAGGATGTTGGATGAATAGAGAAATATATGCAGGGGCTATTTACACAGGAAGTATCAATCGCAAAACAAAGGTCAAGCCGTACGAACAATAGAACTGTGCACAGCTCCTCGAAGTACATGCTCTCCAGGGCTGGCAAGCTACCACGGAGACAACCTTCCAGCCTTGGAAGCTTTCCTTGTATGATGCCCTGACTTCGAAAAGAAACTTGGGTCGAACCGGGAGTTAAACCCGGGAATCAAACGACCTTGGTTTTGCACTAGCGACGGTATCGACCGAGCCAATGAAAGCCTGCGAGTGGTGGAATCCCAGCCCACGTGACCGGATCTTGCAGCTGAACAGGGAGCAAAACTTGACAAAACAGCGCTGCGCTGTAACTGGAGGGCCCTCAGTCGCTTCAGCTGTTCAATGCATGGCAGCATTTGGTACCTTGATGACTTCCAAGGTTGTTATGGAAGTGCATACCATCACAACAAATTTGTCGCAATTCACCGTGCTCTAGCTGCCGGCCACCTAGTCACATTCGAACCATCTATTTGCCATCAATATGCGCACCCAGTGACTTGGGCAGTACGTCGGGAAATTGTGTTCCTTCCATGCATCGGTGCTTCTGGTAGTGCAATTTGGCCAGAGGCCAATTCTCAGCACCACAGCACCTACGTTTGTCCTAGGGCAATGAGCGAACAACGGGTTGTGGTACAGTAGAATTCTCTCTGCGACGTCATGTCATGATCACACCAAGAGTTCCTCTCAGGAAAGGGATCAATCACAGGAGCCAAACACACGCTCTGGCTTGCACACATCACTCGGGGACTTGCTACGAACCACACGAGCGTATAGCGCTTCCAACTCGATGATTGGATGGTCACGACAGCGACTGCAGCGACAGCAACAGAATGTGTATCAGTCTTCGTTTTCTATGCGAAGGTAGACATGGCAGACGGCATAGGCAGGTCTCAGATGACACGGAATGTCTTTTTCCGTTTCTTTTACTGATCGTATTCTGGTACAATAGTCATTCTTCCCCCATCGTGAGGACTGTTTCGAGGGATACCCCACGTACCTGCCTGGACTGTACTCTCAGGCTTTTCATTGCGTGACCTCTGCAGTCACTGCAAATAACGACAACATGTCCAATTCCAAGGCCTCCCTTCTTCCGTAATGCATAGCATTGAAATATATGGCAGTGCAGATCATCACCTGCACGCTGTATTTGTCGCATCTTGCTTCGGTCTCGTCCGTCATGAACTCACACATGAACAATCACCGATCAACCCTAACCGATGAGCCCTGATTGCAGATGAGTTGTGCTGAAATACTCCATGTCGCCTCAGAGACAATGGTATAACTCATCAACGGCGCTCGCCACATACTTTTGCCGTCGTTAGAATGAGCTCCTGATTCCGCTCTACAATCCTGTGCAAAAAGAACTGCCAAAAAATGAGTGTCAGGCCTTCAAAAAGACAAAAGAAACAGGGTCGAACCGGGAGTTGAACCCGGGACCTCTCGCAAATTGATCACTGGGAACCAGTGACCGCACTCAGGGTGTGCCCTAAGCGAGAATCATACCACTAGACCATCCGACCTGCTGATTTGATGGGAGCGAGAAATAAATTTGGCTATATACAGCTTCAGCATACCGTCTCCAGCATGCCGTTGCAACCGGCAACATCGTCTCGGCCTACAGAACTCCGAAATGCAGTTCATCTCCGCATTCATAATTCATGAGCAACTCCTGAAATGTCAAACATGAGAGCAAGAGATGTGGATCTCAAACGTGCTCGTATGGGCCCTGCTTATGATCGCTATAGATGCAAGGTATAGCCGATCGAAGAACGATGCATCAAAATGGGTGCGAACAGTAAAACCGTCAAGCAATATCACACCCATTGTTGAAAGAGATGTTGCCAATGCGAGTCCCTCGGACACGCGAGAAGTCATTGGTGGAAACGTCCCATTACGCGTGTTGCTCATCGGTGATTCCATTCTGGTCGGTTACGCAAGCATGGACTTCAATGGCTTTCGACAAAAGTTATATGATGCATTTGTCAATTCTGGTAAGTACAGGTATAGACGCGCGCAGCTTCACTCTCATGCTCATCCATCCAAGGCAGCACATCAGTCGATTTCATAGGGACTCAACAACTTGGAAATGATACGAAAGTCGCAAATCATTTTGAAGGATACCCTGGTCATCGAGTCAAGATGTTGCACGATAAATTGATTGTGAGCAACATTCTCGCACAACAGCCGAACATTGTCCTGGTCATTGCAGGTACGAACGACCTGAACCAAGACGATATTTTATTTTCAGCAGATGAACCACGGGCTCTGGCATTGTATCGTTTCCAGCGGATGTTGGAATATATCACCTGCGTCGTACCAGATGCCGTCACTCTGGTGGCTACGTTGCCCCCGATCAAGAACGAGACGGCGCAGGCATTGGCCGTCGAATTCAACGCAGGCATTCCTGCGATTGTCGAGCCCGGACAGGTCGAGGGTTTCAAGCTCGGCGTTGTTGAAATGGCCGACATCGACAGAAAGTTCATGGCGTGGGATGGTATTCATCCCAATGACGAGGGGTATAGCATCGTCGCTCAGCGTTGGTTCGACGCCCTGCTCAAGGTCCCCACTGGTTGGATCCAAGCACCTCGAAATCCCGACATGGTGGCTATGAACGCAACCGCGAAGACATGTGCAGACCGCACCAAAAGCCCCAGCCTTTGCCGTAGTTGTCAGGGAATCTGGAATTGTCTTTGGGAACAGCCTGGTATGAGATGTGGTGGATATCGATGACGAATCCCGAGACGAGGAACTGCCTAATATTTCCTGAGTTGTCTGGAGGCATTGACACCTGAATGTCTGTTTCTGATGTCTGCCAGCACGCAGGCTAGTCACGCATACACGCCCTTTCGGATTAACGACTTCTACCTGTGTCAGACTGTTTGCTTTTGAAGTCGTCCTGGCACAGCATCGGCAAACACGGCCTGCAGAAAGTATGCCATGAACCAGCACAAGTACGGAGACCTCAGACAAGTCACTGCCTAATGTGTCGAGACGACAAGAGCCCTCCTACTGTCGGCACCTCTAGAGCGTCAACATAAGCCCACTTGCTGCTTTTAACGAACTTCATCCAAATTTTCTACGTCTGAAACAATCCAAGCTCGGCAATCGTGTCTTTCGAGAGATGTCGGTCTACCGAGCAAAGCGAAAGCAACATATCACATTCATGAAAATACGAAAACGCCACCGAGCTCGACGAACAAGCAGCTGAATCCAATGCGAGGCCAGCTGTGTGAGTTGCTGTGGCGAACGCATAATATCAGACCATATCTTACGGAATACAGTAATTTGTATGATAGAAAAGACGCTTCTTGTATGTGGTAGCAAAAATTTGTAAACAGTATAGTACCATAGTTGTCAAAAATGTGCATGTACATTTGAAAAACTAAAACACATCTGTCTGCCGTTGCGCCTGCATAAATTTATGCACGAGCCAGGGGTTGTCGCAACTCCTGCCGAGGCTTACCTAACCATGAACTCTTGGTCAGGGTGTTCCGCCGCGACATGTTCTATTGCAGGACGTCAAGACATTCAATGTTGCGGAAGATCGTTGCCATCGCATTATCTATGCGCATGTCTTAAGAAGATATCTTGCGCTGATATTCATTCTTTCGAGACGACTACAATGTTGGCTAACAAGAATGCGATCAATCCGATTCTATTCGGTACCATCCTGGCTTTGGTTGCAGCACTGGCGTGGGTGACGATCGCGACCTCAAATTCAAGAAATCAGAACATATTCGAGCACTTTCAAAAACCACTAGCAATAGATCACCAGTCATCGAATTCGTCAAATCCAAAGGATCCCAGCAATTTTGGAATCGGGAAAACCGACGATCCCAACTTCTTCAGCTTCAAGGCATTCTTCCAGCAAGACTTGACCTTGCCCAATCCCGAATTTGATATCGAACGTCTGAAGACATACAAGCCCGTCAACTATGCAGGTCCCGGCCGCCCAACTTTCGCGGCTTACATGTCGACGAGGAATAGTACTATCCATGATCCATACTTCTGTGGCGCACAACAACTCGCCTACCGATTATTATGGGATTCGCGATCAAAGTAAGCGGCACAACATACTGCATGAAACACGAAAGCGATTTTGGCTGACATTGCCTTAACAGATCCGAAAAATACCCATTTACAGTGTTTGTTGCGCCGTTCATTCCGCAGGATCAACGAGATCTATTAGCCGCCGCTGGCGCTAACGTTGTCGAACTGCCAACAGTAAATTGGCATTCGACAGCTTTGACAGATGCAAGGTAAGTAAAGGACTCTGTCTGACCATCAAAGACAACACCGGGTTGGCGCTGACACAATGAACAAGATGGCGCGACTTATTCTCCAAGTTGAATGTGTGGAACCAAACTGAATTCAGTCGAGTCGCTCTGCTGGACACTGATGCATTCCCACTTGAAAACATTGACGCAATATTCGACGAAGAGCAATCGCCCGAGCTTGATTGTGTCCGTGGGCTTTTGAACGAGGACGACTTAGCTGATCCAAAGCTCGACGAATTGTGCAAATACGTCTACGCAGGCGTGCATGATCCTGGTCTTGGTTACAAACAGGTCAACGGCGGCGTGTACGTACTCAAACCGGATCAGGCCATGCATGATCGTCTCCTGCGCGAAATGGCCAAAGACCAATTCGACGACCATCTTGCCGAGCAGGCTTTTCTCAATGTCGCCTTCCGCTATGATGGACCATTTCCCGCAGTGGACATGGGCCGGACGTGGAACGGCTTCATCCCCCAAGAGAGCGAAGAAGGCAAATTGAAAATCATCCACGAAAAATTGTGGGTCATAGAGCGAATGACCGACCGCAATCTGAGCTGGGCATTACACTATTTCAACGATACCTGGGACGATATGCTCAAGCTATACGAGAGTGACGGATTTGAGACTCTGCGAGGATCCAGGAGTATCAATCTCTTCTGAATAGACGATTTCAGCGCGCGGAAGCGTCCACTCCCGTCTACGGATCGTAATACAACGTCGAGGAGCTATAGAGCTCACGCCAAATCAGGTATCACGTAAAGTCCGAGTTGGGTGACTTTAAGCACCTTCATGCACCATTCACTAGATCTCACCATGCGGCCAGCGTGCCGAGATCTGCTTTTCAAGATACCGCATGAGCGTCTCTGTCATGACATACCAAAGACACTCGACTTAGCGTGCAGATAATCTGCGTGGGCTTGCAAAAAACAGAGATACCACCTCTTCGGAATTGGCATCCAGCCATCCTGTGAGACGCCGCGGCGATGCGATGCTTCTCAGACTTCCAGTACATCCCTTGGAGAGCAAATTCATCAGCCGCTACGAAGTAGTATGTTTGTGAGCATTGAGAAAAGATGGCCCGCACGACAGCATCACTGCTTCGCATTCGCTTCGATTTTCCGCCTGTTCATGAGCTGCAGCCGAAATCAACCAACGTATGAGCCACCTTTGGTCTGTTGGCTGCATAGCTTCGTCGGCACGCTGAACAGGTTCTTGAATTGAAAAAGGGCTTGCTGTGAGGGAGCAGAATCTCGCAGAAATTGGAAGATTGTTAATCTGTGGAAATTAGGTGTTTTTCGACAAGGTGTACATTATTTTATCACGATAATTGATTTGACACCAGGCCACGCTTGACCCCATTCGTGTGACAGTGTTCCCGAAAGCAAAGAAGAAGTATGTGCCATTGCTCTGCCCGAAGAGTTGCGCAAGAAAATGTAAATACTATGCTCTCACATACCAACACGAGCATTGAGTCCATGACCAGAACAGCGCCATCGCGTGCCGACTTGCCCGAAACTACACCAGATTGCATGGGTACCGCAGCAATGAACATCATGTCAGCCGTTAGAGAATATGAAAAGAGTGCGAAGGCACCAGTGTGAAACCCCATAGATCGCTCTCATCATATACAATGCTTCAACACAGAATGATATTGTACAATCATGATTTCGTATCCACATCAGTCCCAGCTAGAGAGACCGCAGTGTCAGCGATTGTGCGCAGCGTCATTCATAGCGTTGATGTTAGGCTTACCCAGTATCCTTCTGTCGGACGATGTCGCCTGCATTGCCCTTCTGCTTTCCACTCTTGCCTCCTTCCACCACTAATCGATCGAGCTGGAAGAATTGGCTGACAACAGTTTGTCTCTGTCGTCAACATTATCAGCCACGATATTCTCGACATGTTCTCGATAAATATCAGATCCTTCCGCCGGTTCCGATATGACACAGCCGAGTGGCCGTTTCTTATTGATGACCTGGATGGACAATCTGATGAGTGACGTACCCTTAATATTTGCAGCTCTTTTGTGCCCTTTTGCATGAGATCCTGTATTCTCTGCGTATCGCTCTCGGCGCGATGTTCTCTGAATGCATCCCTCGTGCGTCTCTTTGCATATTCTCTGAAATTGTAGGCGGCGAATTGGCGCGATTGGCGCAGTAGTGATCTGTAAAGCGAGCGGACCTCGAGCGCGGTGGGAGTCGACATTGCGTATTCGTTCCGATTGGACCGTCCGTGTCTGTGAGATAATTGGTGCAGTGCGCAGTATGCAATTGATGTTCTCTGACACAATGCGCTGCCAGTGAGAGCTCTAGAAATTCGCCGTCGATGAAATGTTGATTATGTCATGCTTTCGGACCGCTTCAGGGCTGGCTCCGGGGCCCGGTCCGGATTGGCGTGGCTTTTACTCTGTCGTTGCCAGGACCTCCGTTTCCCGAGCGCGTTGAACACGACTCGCTTTTGGGGAATTTGCGACACGCGCAGCGCACTGTTCAAACAATCAGCTAACACAATATCATAAAAGACTATCATCAAGAACCTTCTACAGATTCGCCTGAATTGCAGATTTCTCGAGTATCAATCATACGACCAACGCGACAGACGCGCACGCGCCACGATCGCGACCATACCAGCATAGAAATTGTTCCGAGTCCTGATTTATCGAATACCTCAACAATAGTCGCGGCGCGAGAGCGCCAACGCCATTATGGCTCCGGTACGTGTGTTCAAAATTCAGCGCAGCAACCAATTGCTTCTATGCGAGGCACACATCCTCCACGAAGCGCCTCGAAACACAGTGTACACTCGCGCGGACGACTAGCCCGAAGCACCCAAGCAGCTGAGGAGACCGCATGTCATGGATCTTCTCACGCTTCATCATTTATGACTCGTAATCCTTAGCAATTGTCACATTCTCTCTGGATTACCAGTGCTACTGTGTTTCTCCATCTCATTTATTTTCTTCTTCAATATTCTCACAAAATAAAGCCTCGCTAACATTTCTTTGTGCTCGATAGTACCGTCCTCCTGGTCGTAGCAATCGTTCTGGTCGGACAAATGCCGACAATGATGTCTTCGAAGGATTGCCTGTCAAGCAATGGTCTCAATCAGTATCGCGCGTGTCAATGGTCCCTCCAGTGGCGGAAGTTGTTGCCGTCGTGGACGATAAATGGGGAGATCCTCCACTGCCTCGCGACTACCAACTGCTTTCTCCGTGGACTCAACAGCTTTTGCGCCTTGCACGTTCCGGTAAAGTAGGCACCAAGCGGAAAGCCGGTTCCAACAATACAGATGAAGACAAGCCAGACGACAACGGCAACGAGGCCTCGAAAATCGCATTCGACGATCGAGGCTACCTTGCGAAAAAGTGGAAGCCTGTACCGGAACAGCAACTAGAGCCCGAGCATAAGCATTTCGAATTCCTTGCAAAGAGGCGCAAGGGTCTGCCGAGTCTGGGCACCGAGCTCCAAGGTGGTCCTATTGCCATGCGCAAGACCAAAGTACAGAGAATTGGGCCCGAAGGTGAAGTCACCGTGTATGACGTTTTATTACCGGTTGGTCAGACGATTGAAGGCGAGATCACCGAACCAGCACAATTGGCCGATGTTGTACCTGTGTTTGCTGCGCCCGGTACTGTCATCGAAGGCCTTGGTGTCGCCAACGAAGCTGGAATTGTTGTGGCCGAGCCTCTTCACAACGCACCTCGACGGAATCGACCACCTCCAAAGAAGAAGGGTGGACCTGGCCGAGGCAAGAAACGTGTCACCTTCACCAACCCCGACGGATCTACGTATACCACTATTGTGCCAAATGCAACGAAGATTGTACCTCAGCCAGGGCAGACTGTAAAGCATGTCGCCAAGGGAGAGGAGGCGAGCGAAGATGTCAGCGCAGAACAAGCGGCAGCTGCTGCAGCCGCACAGCAAGACAATTCGCAAGAGGATGGAGGCGATGATGAAGGGTCGGGTGACGATGATGGTGACGATGATGGCGAGGAGGACGATGATGGAGATGACGACGATCGTGAAGAGGGTGAATTGACCGACGACGACGCTCCAACCGGCCCGACCACGAATGCTGCCGCGGCCGAGAGTCGAAGTGTTCCGCAGATACCCGCGAAGCCGTCTCTGACGGAGGCATCAAATCACACCACAGCAACCTCGGATTCTAAGCCCGAAGAAGATGTGGAGATGTCTGAAGCACCAGGCGAATCTACCATTGAAACTCCCAATGAGGGAGCGGACGAATCTATGATGGGTGAGGACACATACTCTCCTGAGCTATTACCAGAGGAACCTGCCGATGATTACGAGCCGACGGATGACCTGGTAATGGAACCGACAATTGCCCCCACGACTGGCGGGGCTGATGGGCCGATAGCTGCGCCAATAACTGAGACTGTCACTGAGCCGTCAACAGAGCCAGCTACAGATGTTAACACAGTCCTCATCGCTCCACCAGACGCCATCGCCATCGAGGTCACGATAGAAGAGCCGCCGGTGCCAACTGTAGAGCCCGCCACGGCATCAGAGGCACCAGTAGAGACAGTTATTGTTGAAGCTCCAAGTGTGGACAAGGGTTCGATAGAGCAGCCTCCAAGCACAGTGACGCACGATGACAACGCAGCTTTAGACCATCCTGAGAGCGCGGCATCTCTTGCTGATCAGTCGCCAGTAGAGCCTATCGAGGAGCATGCATCAAAGGACGTGCAAGAAGAGCCGCCCGTCGCGACACCTGCCGTTGAAACCACAGCTGAAGCGACGGCTGAGACCACCATCGAGCCTCCGGTTGAATCCACGGCCTCTTCCGCTATCGAAACTGCAGCTGAAACCAGAGCTGAGAGCGCACTTCCACCGACGGCCGAATCTGCAGTCGAACCTGTCACTGAATCTATCGCCGAAGCTGCCGCCGATTCGACCACCGAAACTGCCGCTGAAGCTCCTGCTGTTCCCGCGGCCGAATCCACCGCTCAACCAGTAGAGCCTTCAGCAAGTCAACCAGAGGAGAAAGCCCCACCGACAGATCCGGTCCAGGCCACATCTTCTGAAGAGACACAATCAGATTCATTGCCTACGGAAATACCACCAGCGACGACGGTCTCAATCGCAGAAGCTCCCGAAGCATCGAATGCAGTGACTGCTGCAGAGTCTGTAGCCGCACCAGAACCAACAGAAGCAGAAGCTCAGGAGCCTGCCACCGAAGCTGAAGGACAATCAGCGACCGCAGAAGAGCCAATATCTGCACCGCAGACTGTTGCTGCAGAGGCAGAGGAAGATCTTTTAGGTGATCTAGAGAAGCATCTCGAGGAATAGCAACCTCCGATGGTCACCTGGATTCACTCGTTCGCATATTCACACGCAAACAATACACTTTCGGAGAAGACAAATTATTTTTCGCCGATGCGATGACATATCGATTTGCATACTTATTACTGAAGACTAGGCGTTGCATGGGGTCTCTTTTGCTTTCTGGAAGACTCGCGGTATGCCCTGTGTAACATTGTTTCTTGGTCGATACTGTGACAATAGAAGTTCATGTCGCTTTTGACTTTGAGTATCCTCCTTCGCGTTGTGTTATCACTACTATGCGATGAGCTCCCCCACTTGCAATATTGGCCAGTCTCCTGTCTGTATGATTGGTCTGGAGACACACGATATGGTGATTTGAACAGAACTGAGAAAGCTGTGCAACTGCATCGTGGCATGTACTGGCGATCGTGTACACGAGTCTAGTCCTGCCTGGTCAATTGTGTATCTGCTTCGGCAATCAAAATACACTTTCCAGACAAGGCGATGTGCGCCAACCCCCTCCCGTCCAGCCACCACCGCAGGGCATTCTTCACCGTCGAAGCAAGCACTGAACCTGAAACCCATCATGATCGTCTATCATATCTCAAAGGCAGGCAGCAGAAACTCTATTTACTGAGAAATCCACCCGATTTCTCCGTGAAGACTATGAAACGAGACTGGGTCTGAGAATCAATTTCCAACCAAGCAGGGCTTTCGGCGAAATTTCCCGCCAGGAGTAAAATGTCTCGGAATGTTTAGCCTGGGCAATGGCATATACTGTAGATCCGGCCACCATCTGGTTGATTGAGTCGATGACAGCCTGGTCGTGACGCTTGGTGCCATCGATGGAAGACCAGGAGCGAGGTTGCATCGTTACTTTGGGGGTCCCGCATGTGCATGTATTTGCACGCACGAATCAATCGACGTGCATATGGTAAGCGGAAGGCCAGGGCAAATACTGTATTTCGAGCTTTGAAGGGCTCATCACCGACCCATAATAAGAGTTCTTCAGCGAAGCGGCTCTGCACTACTCATGATAATATGATAATGGCAGCAATGCATGCGTGCTTTCTACGAGAGGACAGCTTTCACGTCATGACGGGCAGAATGGCAGCGTCAGAAAGAGAACGCTTTTCTGGGAAAATGTTCCATTCTTTCACACGAGGGCCCAAGTGGTATTGGCGGCGGAATTGGCGGATGCTGCTTCCTGTATTGGTCCTTCTTTATTATTTTCCAATGCAGGTGTGCAAGTTTGGGCGTCGCAACGGGAGGCGCGATCGGCGCCATCAATTCTCCTGCGGGATGGCGTAAGTGCACGCACGTTCCCACCTGAACTTCAGCCTTTGGCACGGGGCCAGCAAGAAATCAGCTCTCAAGATGTCGGATCTCGAATTCATCTCATCGTTCGCGAAACATCACTGTCGAGCGGTCTGAAAATTGCGGTCAACGAGGAGATGTCGGATCGAGCCAAAGTTACCGAATGGTTTGTCCAGCCTTGTCGGTGATTTAGTGAGACATGCCAGAGAAATGTTCCGCCCTGGAGTTAGAGCGAGGCTGGAGCCGTTAGCGAGGATGCATGACTTACTTCCGTGAACTACGACATATCAACCGGTCGAGATCTACGTTACAACAACGGACACATCTAGCGTATGCGTAGAAGAACCCCGTCGATCAAGTCCACGCAGATTCGTCCACAGACGCTACAGCATCTGAGAAAAGGTCAGGAGACGATATTCGCTTCCTCTGTTCTGGTATGACAGTTGTACACTCTCTCGACTTGGCGAGTATTGGCAAAGATATATCGTCCTTGCATGTCCCGGAGGCCAACGGTTTCTCCACACAATGTCTGCTTTTCCCAGCTGTGACCAGGGAGTGTACATGTCAGCACCATCATCGTCATCGTCATCATCGTCACGCGATGGCCATGAGAAAGGTTGCATCCGCGGCGTCCTGCACAGGCATCGGCACAGACATGCAGGCTGCGATACGCTGATGCGATTCTGACATGAGCGCGATCGCTGTCTAACGCTGTATGGCAGAGATATGCTATCTCGTCTTGCCGTAATCGAGAGCTTGCTCCTGTCAATTATTATACACGAGGCAGAAGTATTCTCATACACATACGGCGGCGGCGTGGCAAGCCTGCCTGCATAGCCGTTGCATGGAGCCAACGGTCGTGTCCAGGTCGCACCTTTCGCAAGTCAAAAGGGCGGACGACAAGGATTGATGCACATGTTGCTCGCCGCATTGCCCGGTCCACCCAGCAGGGAACTCTCAAGGGATGCCGCGGCAATGTAAGAACGACCCAGTGATCTCCAACAAAAATCAAAGCATCATCGTTGCCAGCGACGGTATCGACAAAGAAAATGCAGACGGAGCGCGTGCGGACATTTTCCTCTTGACGTGGAGGGAATCCTGCCCAGCACAAGACATTTCCTTCCCCGCCACATCCGTTGCTGTGCCCGTTACAGAGTAAAACCGTCTGACGAAACGTGCTGATGTGAACTTCTATCCCCAGCCGCTCTACGGTACGAGAGTGAGCGTTGCTTATGTCTTGGAAAGGACAAATTAAACATAGACATAGTTTCGAAGACAATAGTCCGGCGGGGAACCGAACACCGACGCTGAGGGTGAGGCTACGGGTCGGCTGGGAGTGATTAGCGCGCCCCGAGTTTAGCAGCAAGTCTTGAACGACCGAACTGTTTCGGGGCACAACAGTGGACGCTAGCTTGTTTTAGGCGCGGGTACATCGCACACCTCACCCAGACACGACACGATACAGCAGTGCAGCAAATGTCATGTACCGCACTGGACTTGACTGCACTGTACTGTACTGTACTGTAGACATTTCTGGATCAGCACAGACGCTCATATCAGACTCCGCCCGACGATGATGTCGCACCCTGTGGATGCTGCTGTGCCCTCCCAGGGACACGGGGCCGGTTGGGAGTGGTGTGCACTGCTGGTGCTGCCACATTGTCTCCATCCGCATGGCTTGGGGGTGTGAGGCCATGGCCCCCGTTGGATCGCTGTGGCCGTGTGAGCGGGTTTTCGATGGTCTATCCGTCCGTGAACATATACTCGATGCCGGCAGCATGTTTCCGTTTGAGGAGATGGACGAACGCTCGTTGTCTACTCTCTTTCCAATCGACTCGCTGTTGCACACACTAAGCCTCATGTCACTAGTTTGACAAGGGCCAGCGTCGACGATTGTACCGATTCATTTGCCTTGCATGGTTCTTCCCTTTTCGTCCGCATCGACATCTGCAACTATATACCAACGCCCTCGTTGGCGTACATACAAGTCATGTCCGCTACACCTCGAAGCACGGTGGGCACTGTCAAGTCCTGGAATAGCAATTCCACCAGCACATTCACAGAGACCGAAGGCAGTTCATCACATAAAGGCATCGAAGAAGTCGAAGCCGCTCGTCTACGACCAATGACGAATGATCAATTCCCGTGGCTCTCGCAAGAGTTCGAGCCGATACGTGGGCCACATGGAGGACGAGGAGCAGATACAAGAAATCCTCCGACATGGTTCCGCGAAGGTCAAACATTCAACAGAGGCGACTCGCGGCGTTCACAACGGAGTGTCGCGAGGGAAGAAATCGTCGATTTACATTTGATCGTTTCGGATCTCGATTACTACGCCGGTGCAGTTCACGATTACCAGCAAGCCGAAGAAGAAGAGGCGGAATTCTGGGATGAGGAAGCACGTCTCGGGACCGCCGGTCCCTATCCTAAATCATCAGACCGAGACGGCACAACCTTTGGACAGATCCAGATCATCCGCGCGGCGTCCAAGATGGGCCAATCCAAGATCGGTAGCATGCGTCGAAATGCATCCATGAAATCAGCCAAAGCGGAGAGCGATTCCAACCTTGTAACATGGGAAACCCGTACAGATCCGGAGAACCCCAAGAATTGGACGAATAACCGCAAATGGCTTGCCACGTTGACCGTGTCGCTCTTCACATTCATTTCACCCGTTTCAAGTTCCATGATCGCACCGGCCTTGCTCGACGTGCAGACATCATTAGGGGTCGATGATGCCGCCCTCGCTGGCCTGGCCATGTCGGTTTTCATCCTGGGTTTCGCCGTCGGTCCTTTATTACTAGGCCCTCTCTCGGAAATATACGGACGGAGAGTGGTACTTCAAGCTAGCGGAATGTTCTATTTCATTTTCAACCTCGCTGCCGGCTTTTCAACAAACATCGGAATGCTCATCGCCTTTCGCTTCCTATCCGGTCTCGGTGGAAGTGCACCCATGGGAATCGGCGGTGGTGTCTTGGCTGACATCTGGCTTCCACAAGAACGTGGCCGAGCCATGGCGCTTTACTCGCTCATGCCCTTGCTCGGTCCGGCCGTAGGACCCATCGCCGGTGGTTTCATCGCACAATACAGCAGCTGGAGGTGGGTCTTCTGGTCGACGTCGATCGTCGCCATCATCGTGCAGGTCATGGGCTACTTCCTCCTCCACGAGACCTACGCGGCGACGATCCTCCAGAAGAAGAAGAACTATCTGGTCAAGAAGACCGGCAACAAAGACCTCTACACCGAATTCGAGAACCCCAAGAGGAGCATGGCCAGCCACCTCGGCACCGCCTTCAAACGCCCCATCATCCTCCTCACCACCCAACCCATCGTCCAGCTCATGGCGCTCTACATCGGCTACGTCTACGGCGTCCTCTACCTCGTCCTGGCCAGCTTCCCGGAGGTGTGGCGGGAGCAATACAACGAGACCAACACGGGCATCGCGGGCCTCAACTACATCTCGCTGGGCATCGGCTTCTACGCGGGCACGCAGATCGCGGCCAACTTCGCCGACAAGATCTACAAGAACCTGAGGGCGCAGAACTCGGACGTCGGCCGCAGCGAGTTCCGCGTGCCGCTGATGCTGCCCGGCGCCGTCATGGTCCCCGTCGGCCTGCTGCTCTACGGCTGGTCGGCCCAGAACAAACTGCACTGGATCGTGCCCAACATCGGCACCGCCATCTTCGCCGCCGGCAACCAGCTCGTCTTCCAGAACTGCCAGACCTACATCGTCGACTCGTACACGCGCTACGCCGCCTCGGCCATCGCCGCGACCGCCGTCTTCCGCTCGCTGGGCGGCTTCGCCTTCCCGCTCTTCGCCCACCAGATGTACTCCGTCCTGGGCTACGGCTGGGGCAATTCGGTGCTGGCCTTCCTGGGCATCGTCGTGGGCTTGCCGGTGCCCTTCATCCTCTGGTGGTACGGCGAGGGTTTGAGGAAGAGGAGCACCTTCGCGGTGGGATGAGATGGGTTCTCCTCCCTCCCTCCCTTCCTTCCTTCGCGAGCTGGGCTTCTGATACGATTTACATGACTGCTTTGGTTTTCTTTTGGGCGTCTGAGCATTGTTCGTCGTTGCTTTGTTTCTGTCGACCCCTGTCGTCGATTTCTTCCGCGAGCAAGTTCTCCAGCGTGGCGGGCCTCGACCTTTCTCCTTGTGGATTTTTGGCCTTCAGAGAAGGAAATCCCCGTTCCCTCTCTATGCGATCGCTCGGGAGGGGAAAAATTTATTCCATCCTTTTGTTTTGTGGGGGGTTTTTCCCTCGCATGTATGTATGACTCGGTCTCTCCCTGTCGCTTCTTTCTGAAATGGGACCGCTTCCTTCCTGCTACGGCTCGCGTGATGGACGTGCGCATCGATCATCCGAATGAATACCATAATCTATTCCGTCTCTCCCTCTCACAGGAATGCTGCTGATCGATGACCCCCTCCTCCTTCCCTCGTGATGGCCATCGTACAATCCCAATGTCTGCTTGCCCGATTGCTTGCTTTCCGCCCGCCTCGTGACGAAGCGTTCGTCCCCCCCGCCCCGACCCGACTCCTCGGGCCCTTTCGCGTGTACCTGCTAAGAGGAGCGTTGGGGACACAGCGTTGTGCTCGAGGCATTTACTTCCCACGTGATGGCTATTCTTGTGACCTGCATATATATATATATATATGTGTGTGTGTGTGTGTGTGTGTGTGTGTTGGGACCTCACGTGGCTCGCACAGCATCTATCTATCTATCGGTCACACGGTGATGTTGGTAATGTTTCCCGGTCCCAACTCGTCTCTTTCATGATTTATTTATAGCGGACGATGTAACGTTGTACAATCGTTTCACCTCGGAGGGGCGAATGGTAAGCTGGGTCCGATTAAGAGATGCTGATTCCTCCGATACATGTCCAACGTCATATCCGTCCCAACCTCATCCGCCAATGACGACAACAAGGCCATCTCCCTGAGGGCGTCGCGAAGCGTCCGTGTTCGGCACCCGCACGGCCGGGTATACTCCCCCATACGAAAACCGCGACGTATCACCGGGACGAGTCCCATAGACCGTGGAGCCGCCCGTCAGCGAAGTCGGATCTCTCTGGGAAAAGACTTTGGCGCGGAGGATGACGACGGCTTTGGGATCCCCGTTGTCGTGGACGGGGAGGTTCCTCTGGGCGGTTTTGCTGGCGATCCGGGAGTCGTGGTTGCCTTCGTGGAAGTGCCCGGCGAAGACTCTCGGCGGGGTAGTCCAGAGCGGGCGGAGGAGCCGGGGGAAGAGCTCGGCGGTTGACATGTTGGCGGCGGTGGGCGGGTCTTTGGGCCGGAGACCGGGATGGGATTTTTGGGCGTCTCGAGGAGGTCGCGTTTTCTCGTCTTGATTGATGGGTCGAACGACGAGTTTGGGATCTTTAATTCTAGGAAGGATGATCTTGGCGCATCGATTGATTAATCTAACTCTCAGGATTGAAATCGTGGTTTCCCAGTTGGAATCGGAAAGCTACCGTGGATCGTATGGCTGCTGTAACCATCTCTTGGTAGATCTGCTTGCAGGTCCTTGCCAGGGGCTTTTGGCAGATCCAACTTCATGTCATTTGATGCTTATAGCTGATCAATAAATGGTCCTTCTCGTTGAGGATCTGGAGGTATGCCTGTTCACGAATTTCCGGTGGTAGGGATAGGAGGCCGAGACGGTCCTGTGTGGTAGGTTGGGTCTCGTCCATGGTGGGACTCCTGCGAACCTCGGTTTTGAGGTTCGCATTGGATGCGTAGATATGAAGATGACAGTCTCATACTGGGCGCGATTGCTCACGCCTTAATGATAGTTCTCGTGTTGCACAAGCCGTGCTTTCATGCAAGGCGGAGACTTTGCTGGCAAACGACATTTGCTCATTGGGTTCACGCTTGCCAGTGGAACAGTCTTGCATCAATATGGGTTGATTACCTTGTGGTGCAGCCGTTTGCAGGGATCTGAAGGGTTATTCCAATTGCAAGTTCAATTCAAAGCTATTGTCACGACATCGCAGCTGGCATCGCCGCCCGCTCACCAGCAATTCAAGCACGTAATGCAACGGCAGACATGGTCCTGCGCCAGATTGTGGTGAATCGAGAAGGTGAATTTCTTGACAGGAGATGATGCTGGCAAAGCCTGCGTCAGCGCTGCCGTCGGTGGCGGCGATGCGACGATACGATACATGCGAAAAGGGAGGTCCACGCCGGATTGTTCAGCTGCGGCGTTGAATCCTTGCCGGATTCGCTTGCATGTCCGTGCCAGAGGTTGAACCATGATGATGTTCAGGAGGGAATTGTTAGACCGTGGTGTCGAGAGCGGTGTTGCATAGGCTGTTGTCGCAGCGAGCTCTTCCCGAAAACATCAGGTTTTCCCTCGACGTGCCTCTCATAGACGGCAGTGCTTTTGCTCTCTGCGGACAGCAACATTTGCTGAGTGTCCGCTTTGGCAGCGGGCACTCTCACCATCGTCAGTATCGCTTACCTCATGACGCAGCTGTCGATAAATTTCCCTGAACATGTCAGGTTACTCTCGACTTGCAACTCGCATCGAGTGCTTCTCGCCATCATCTGGCGACATGCCGTTCATTCAGTGAGTGTCGCCTTGACAGCGGAAGACTCCCGTCTCTAGCACCGACTACATCCAACGCCTACGCGCAACACGGAAAACCCGGGCTGATACTGAGTCAAAGGCGTCGGAGGGAAAACACCGGGAGGATCTTCGTCGCCCGTCACGTAGATCCCACCGACTTCGCGAAGTCTCCATGTTTCGTCTGAGCGAAGAAGACAGCGATGGTTTCTGAAGGCGTGGGAGGAGGGTTCTACACGATTGTGGAGCACATCAGTGGTATTGAGACTCTCAATTGAATACCCGTCGATGGGATGGTCCACGAGGCGACCTGGCGCTCGAGCGCTGGGAACTGTAGCTGGATGGACGCATCCTACGATGATAAATGATTTGCGATATGCGTACGACCACCTCTGACGTAGATGTCGTCCAGTTGTGGCTTGATGCTATGGAATGTGCGTGTATGTGTACATGTATGATGTGGTATAGTGGTGGAGGATCTTCAGATGGCCGCACCGCGTTTGCATATCACGTGATGAGAGCCCTTGATTGAGATGAAAGCTTCGAACGATGGATGACACACCACATCCCGCTCGAGATCTGACGATGACGAGACGGGATCGGCCGACAACGAAGGATGTCATGAGGCTCATCGAATACGTGGAGACCAACATAAACGAGAAACGAGAAAATGTGATGGTGAAGAGAGAGAGACGCGATCTTGTCTCACCATAGGTATGTAGGGTATGTATCATCCCTCCGTGACAGAGCCGAAGCCCTAAATGGAGAGAGACGATCTATACGGAAAATGGCAAGAGCTCGCAGAAAGAAGCGACGACTTTTCCAACAAGACTTCGAGTATTGTACTGCAATCATTGATGAGGGGCGTGGATGGAGGATGGAGGAGGATGATTACGCGAGCCAAGGATCGAATAAGTTATCATCGACAGGCAGGGAATCGGGGTGGTCACACTCGCTGTACTAGTACTGTATAGTATAGTACTGTATAGCATAGCCCAGCCGGGATCGGGACAAGCGCTGACGTCTTTTGCCTGCCTACCCCCCAGGTGGTGCCGCTCTAGAGGCGAAGGGAGGCACAGTCGGAGATGGGACAGGCACGTGACAGGATGGGTTGTAAGAGAAGAGAAGACCTGCGAGGGATGTGCCGTAAGGGAAGAGGAACGTACTGTAAGAGAAGACCTGTGAGGAATGTCCTACTGTAAGAGAAGACCTGCGAGGAGTGAGTTGTAAGAGAGCCCAATCCACTCCTTACTGATGGTACTCACGTGATACTGTATGTCTACCTCCACAGTATAGTATAGTACATACCTGCCCAGCATTGGCTTGCTCCGTTGCCCCGCAGTGAAAGAAAAAACCAACGACGACGACGACGATGATGATGATCATCATGCAGGTGATTGATGATGACTGACGACTGGAGAGTTCACCGGCACCGAGACAGTCCGGCTGATGATCATGTCTCCTTATTGTTATTTTCCAAATTGATTGTTGGGCACTGTCGGTGCTCTAGAGTCGATACTGCGGCACTAATGCCATTACTCCTGCTGCTACTACCGCTCCCGCTACTCCTCCAGCATCGTCACCGGCTGGTCCCAGGCTCGACCAACAGAACAAACGAAACTCTATCCATCGCCGGCATATGCGGGCGCTCCACCACTGCTGCACATCGCCAAGTATGAAAGCCTCGATCAGGAAGTTGCTCCGTTCGTGCCTGTCCCTCTCTTCTTGTCTGTGGATGTACTGCGGGACTGCATGTCCACCGAACTGCATGGCGGGTAGAGTCAGTCCCCCGCAGTCCAGTCCAGTGGTCATTCTCCTACATGTGGACGTCGATTCGCTTGATCTCGAAGACTGTGCGGGTGGGCATCGATCATTGCTCCACTACCTAGTGCAGTGCAGTAACAACAAGCCCATCCAGTGCGATCGCCCTCTTCTGCCGCCCATCGAAACGCCTGTGCCGCCTCTTGCCCGCCCAAAACAGCTTCGGCGCTGCATTCGTCGCCCACCCGCGGGACACTTTCTGACCAACCACCGCCATTTGTCCCTCTCTCTCACCCTCTTTCGCACTCTTGTTCCTCCCACACGACACACAACACACGACACACGACACACGATATACCCACATACGTACACCCACCCTCATCACCTACTCGGGACTAATCCATCTGCACATCCACCACCGTAACCGCATCCAGTTGGACTCGGACATGACCGACCATCCTGCTCCTGCTGCTGTATGCGCCAACCCCAAACTCTCCCTTCGGTCGGGACGCGTCTGCCTTTCCGATGCAGCTTCTCGTCGAGGGAAAACAACACTCGGGCGGCCTGTTCGTGGCGGGCAGAGGATGATGGCCTGCTCGTCTCCGTACATGGATCTAACGCGCCTCCGCTCCCTCGGAATCGTCACATCCTCCACTACCACCACCACCACCACCACCACCACCATGTCATGACCACCCACTACCTACCGGTCATGGTTCTGTCTGATCGAAGAAGGCACACGGAACGTTTCGAATCATTCCTCACCCAAGAATTGTCATCGCTCTCTCTCTCTCTCTCTCTCTCCTCACATGAGCGTCCCCTCACCACCGCTTGCCGGGAACGTGCCTGGCAATTACCACGCCGCATTTGCTTCGTCTGACGTGATCGTCGACCTCTCTGGTCGAGGTCGCATGTTGGCGCAGAGTACCGGTCACATCTTCCACCACACACCCGCCGCCCGTCGACATCCCGAACGGTTGGAAACTCCTTCCGGGAACACACACCGCTTCCTCCTTCCACCATCACATCACCGTCGACATGCCTGATCAACTGCCGCCGTCCACTTCATGCGACCTCAAAAACCTGCTAGACGCCTTGCAGGTCGATCACCACCGAGAGGACTCTGGCAAGCAACTGCAGGTGGAAGAGCTAGGCAGAGAGATCGATCCGCCATATGAAAGATATACTCGACCGTCATCCATGGCTACGTTGTCCTCTCTTGCGTCCTGGCGGTCGACATCGGTCGCCTCCAAGGCTTCGGTCTCGACAGAAGTTACCTCGAACTACTCCATCTATTCCAACGACAACCATTTCTCAATACGACGACCCGGCTCGCTGCCTTCATATCACACATGCGATGCCGTTTCCGTCAGCACGGTGTCCATCGAAGGGATCCCTACCTTTCCCAGATCAACCGCGAAGCGTGCCCCTTATGAATCCTCGACTACACTACTGCAGGACGACAGTCCCCCTCCAAAGAAACATTTCCGACGCCTGCGAAGTTTGAACTTTCGCTCGTTATATCGGACGGGGTCCAAGACTTCGTTGGCAGAGATCAGCGTCCCATACGCGACCGATGTACCAATACACGTGATTCGCGGAAACGCGAGCCGGCCACAGACCAGCAGAGCAACGACAGCACCGCCGCCGACTCATGTGGGCAGCAGCTCGACCAGTCGCCTTGTTCGTCATTCGGACCGACCCGCCAAATATGTCGATGCGATTGTAGAGGAGGGACAATCTCCCCGGGTGGACACCATCGCGGCGAAGAACGCAAAGAGCGGTACTCTAGACAAACCCCATCTGGAACAACATCCTCTCCCGATCCCGTCACATGGCATCCACACACAATTCCTACCCGAAGAGACCGCGGAACGAGCGACGACGATCGACCGCGAACGGCTACATGAGATCATGCAAAGGCCCGATTATCAAGACCTCATCATCTCCCAGACTGCCGATCGTGACGAATTCCTCTCCCTGGTATCGAAACAGCGCACGGAGCTCGACGCCGCCAACGACCTCATCCGATCCCGATCCAAAACCACCCAACAAGCCGCCGTCGAAGACCTCCACGAAAGCCACATGCTCTCCCTCCACGAAGCCGAAGACAAGCAAGTCCTCGCCGAGGCCAGCCTCCTCGAGACCCAAGCCAAAGAGACCCGCGACCTGGCCATCGCGACCCGCCACATGGAAGCCTACTGCGCCGGCCACTACAGCACCAACCTCGAGCCCCACCACCGGCCCGTCACCCCCGCCGACCGCGCCGAGCTGTCCAACGCCCTCCACCTGCGCGACCACCTCCTCCCCACGCGCCACGCCGCCGCCGTCAACGTCCTCCGCGGCGAACAGGCCCGGCGCCTGCGCATGCGCTCCGCCCGGCACGACCAACAGGTCCGGGAACTGCTGCGGCACCAACGCATGGAGGAGCTCGAGATGGAGCGCGCCTGCTCGGCGGAGATCTCCCGCTGGCGGGACGACGTCCACCGCACCAAGGTCCGCCTGATCTGCCGCTGGGAGGTCCAGATGGCCTGCCTGGAACAGCGCATCGCCGCCGAACTGGGCATCGACCTGGATTGGCGACTGCCTTGCGTGGAGTTGAACGAGTGCGACGGCTTGGGTGGCGGCGGAGGAGGAGGGAAGGAGGGCCGTTGAGCTCTCTGCTCCCCGCGCGCGCGTCGCGCGTGTCTGGCCGTCCGCCTGTCTGGCTGTGTGTCGGCTGATTTCAAACCACCCGGAGCTCTGGCCCTTTCGGATGGATCCATCATCAGCCACCCGTCGTTTCACGACGACGGGGATGAAACATGGCTCGAGGCGTGGGGGATTCTTCCCCCTCCGGCCTTCCAGAAGGGAGACGTGCTCCTCCTTCCCTTCCCAGCCCGGAACGCCGGAAGTGGCTTTTTCCCCGGGTGTTTCATCTTCCTCCGACCTTCCAAGGTTGTCTTTCTTCTTTTTCCCTTCTTCTTCTTCTTCTTCTCTGTTGGCATTTCCTTTTTTCACGAGCCTCACGATGATGATACCCCGACGCTCCCCCGCCCCCCCTTTTTTATCTCTTTCTCCGTCACAAATCTTTGTTTCTTCGACAGATGGACCTTGTGGATGGAGATGTCCCCATCTCTTCCCCCTTCATCTCCCTCTTTCGTGCTTTCCCGGGATCGACCTTCCCTTTCGATTCCCATGGACGAGAAGATTTTTTTCGGGGACCTGGGAATTTTCCCCCCAACGAGGAAAACGATGCGAGAGAAATTCTGTACGATTTATGTATCACTTCCCTCGAACATGTATATGTAGATGTAGATTTATGTCATTTTCTCTATGAGCACACACTGCTACATACGATACGATCCCTAGACGTCCTCATCCGCGTCGTTCGATCATCGCATTCCCTCAGACGCGTGCTCCCTGTTCTCATCCTTGTCCTTATCCTGGTTCTTATTCTTATTTCTTGTTACGGCGCCACGACCGATCTCCCATCCCATCCCATCCTGTGGGTCCATCTTCGAGAGAGAGACACGAAAAACAACTCGGGGGGGGGGCTTTTTTGTTGTCGCTGCTGATGCTGTCGTCCTGGAGAGATAGATGGAGGAGATCCTGTCGTGAATTGGAGGGAGAGAAGTCATCACCTTCCTTCCTTCCTTTATTCATTTATTGGTTTATTTCTTCCTTTCTTTCTTTCGTACCTTCTTGGTTGCAGGTTATTTATCCTCGCCTTTCTTTTCTTTTTTCCTCTGGTGTTCCACTTTCTTTGTTTTTTTTTTCCTCCCCGAGCCTAGGTGCGGCTTCATTCGGAGCACGGAGGAGCGAACGGCTTCTTCCTCTTCTTGCCTTTCATTACTATCATTATCATTGTCATTATTATCATTGTCATCGTTGATGGGAAGAATGTCTGTTTTCGAATGGCCTCCTCCTCCTTCGTTTTGGTCTTGGATTGATTTCTCTCTCTCTCTCTCTCTCTCGTGTTTCGCATTGGGGTATATACATTCAACAATTCCACCTCTCTTCTTCTTCTTCTTCTTCTTCTTCTTCTTCTTCTCCACCATCTTCTCCATCTTCCCCATTGATCAATTCACACCGCCGCCATGCTCTTCCTCAACTGCCTCTGCTTCTGCCCCGCCTGCAGCTCCAAACGGCCCACCGCATACGCCAGCCTCTCCTTCTTCAGCCGCAACTGCTGCAACCTCATCGCGTCGAGGTCCGCACTCCCTGTAGCCGCTGCTCCTTTACCGCCTCCGCCAGGGCTCTTCGCCCTCGTCGACGGCAACGAGGAAGAGGTATTGGCGGGTTGGGAGAGCCGGCCTTCCTGCAGCTCCGCCTTCGCCATCAGGCTCTTCTCGCGCCGCGCCAGTTTGTCCAGGTAGGCCTCGACGCGGGCCAGCAGCTGCGTGATCTCCGGCTGCAGCTCGGAGAGCAGGGCGGACTGCGCCGCCGTGAGGGCTGATTCGGACACGAGCTCGAAGTGCTAAGGAGATTTGTTTCAGTCGACGACGTTCAACTCGACAGGACGACTTTTCCTGTCTTTTTTCCCCTGCTTTTTTTTCTTCTTACCCGTGTCGTTTGGAGCACGTTCGCCAGCCGCGGGTAGTCGCTCACGCCGCTGTCCAGGATGCCGATGGAGGATTCGAGCAGCTGCATGCTGGAGCGGAGGGAGGTGACGCAGCCTTGGAGGGCGGAGTGGGTCGGGATGTCCATATTTTGTGTATGCGATTCAATCGAGATGAATCCTTCTCCGTGCGTGAGTCGGTGGCGAGAGGAGGAACTGGGTTTTTTTTCTTCTACTATGCTGTGATGCTGTTCATTTGGTACTGTCGATGGTGTCCCATTCCATGTTGATATTGGCGGGGCGCGGACGACGCGTCTTCGTGACAATGACGATGGGCGATGTAATTTGCCTGAGGCATTCAGGGTCTTATGCCGACGGAGAAGATTCCGACATTGAATATTGTATGATCGCCGTGTCGGGATCTCTAATTGATTATTATTATACAACGATGTACGCCTCAGCTGTATGGGCATTTATACCGCATTATCTATCTATATACAAAACGCTTCGCATAGGTGTGTTTATGAATACGCATCTCGGGTTTCTTTTTCTGATTGATCATATTGGAAGGTAGTACTGAGCGCTTCTGTTCACGTCGTACAAAGTCACTCGCACTCATCAGTCGTGTTTCGCGTACACTTTCCCACACTGCATCTCCTCCGTGTCATTATTGCCGATGAGAGTACTTTGGACGGTAGCAAAAGACGCTTTGTCATCTCTCATCGTTACCGTATTTATCATTGTTAATAACGAGGAAGAATCTCTGTCTTTTTCCGACCTATTCAAATCAACTCGCTGGAGCATCGTCCCCCCATTGGATTCACTCATCTGCAGACTTCCGCGGGCGTCGTGTGTTTTATCCCTTACTATTCTTCACCGTTGCATGAGCAGTGGAAAAAAATAAATCAAGGGATAACTGCATATATCCCTCCCAGTCAAAAGTCATCACCTTCTTATCCTCCTGCAAATTTCCCAACCGAGGATAAACCAAGAAAGATATTGCGGATTGTTGTTATAAGCCCCTTGATAACCGGTTCTCACACGAATTTGTCCATCAATTCTCTCGCCCACAACACGCGCGACGGATTTCTCTCCTTTTGTCGACGCAATCGACCTTTCCCCAGGAAGAACGGAAATCCTCCCACGCCGGGACGCACCGCAATCATGCTCAACGACAACGCGCTAGAAGCGGCCGTCGCGCGTCTCGACGTTGCCCGGTCCTATCACGAGTCGTGTAAGTTATTGGAAATTTGATGGTCAATTCCACATTGATGGACGCTGCACTCGCAAAGGATATAACACTGTAATCCATTCCGAGCGCATGGGCTAACGACTCGCATTCATCAGACTATCATGCCAATTCTGCAACTCTCCAGCAATTCGGGGCCCTCCTCGATGACTATCGGCGCCACAAGACCGATTACGATGAGCTAAAATCCCACTACGGCTCCGATGCGCCCATCACCTCCAGAGGTCGGGCCCGAGGCTCGTACGTATTGGTCCTGCTCGATGGAGATGTCTTCCACGATGACCTCTACCGTAAAGGTTGCGATGGTGGCACCACCGCCGCTCGACTCCTGGAGGTCGCCGTCTCTCAGAAGGTCCGCTCGCTCGGACTGGACGACTCCTGCCGCGTTATGGTACGCGTCTTCGCCGACCTTCGGGCCTTGTCACGCGCGGGGATGAAAACCAAGGTGTGCGGCGGTGATTCTCGTGCCTTGGCCCGTTTCTTCGCGGGTTTCAATCAAGCCAATGAGCTTTTCGATTTCGTCGATGCCGGGATGTCCACCGATAGCGTGTATGCTAAAATCCGTGCTACCCTGAACATGTCCCTCGACAACCCGCAGTGTCGCCATATCTTCCTCGGCTCTACTACCAGGCCGGAATTGGTCGACGAGCTGCATCAGCGTCACCGTCACCGCATCACCTTGCTGAAGTCTCATTCGTTCCATCGCGATCTCATCGATCTGGATCTCCGCGTGGAGCGTCTCCCCACCATCCTTCGAAGCGTGCCTTTTGGGGAAGAGGACCAACGGGAATCCTCGCCACCTCCGAGATCCGAATCTACCTTTACTAAAGCACTTCGTTCTGGTTCTACGACGGTCCCTGCGGCTTCGACCACCATCGCCACCATCACTGAATCCACAAGCAATGCCAAATCGTGCTTCTTCTATACGAAAGGCATTTGCAAATTCGGCGACAAGTGTAGCAATCTCCACGACTCTGCGTCCGCCGCCAATGGTAGCACCTCCCAGAAGAACAAGAATAGCTCTCTGGATAGTGACTGGCGTTCTAAATCCGCCACTACCACTACCAGCATCGCCGGATCTACTGACTTCGCCCTCGAACTTCCCCACGACGACCACATGCCGACCGATCAGATCCCCGTCAACGCCGTCGACCACCGCCTCGACAGCTACATCCTGCCTCCCTCCCTCGACGACCGACACGCCTTTGCCGCCCGCATCGCCAAACGCAAACTCTGCAACCAGTTCCACCTCTCGGGAGACTGTTCCGACCAGAACTGCAGCTACGACCACTTCGCCATCAGCGCGGGCGTCCGCACCTGTCTGAAAGAAGCCGCCCGCATGACGCCCTGTCCCCGTCGCGGCAAATGTCGCCTGATCGATTGCAATTTCGGCCACATCTGCCAAACTGCGAAATGCCACGCCGGGAACAACCGTCCGTGGTGCAAACTCCCGGCCACTGCGCATCGCACCCCGATCCAGCTCGACCGTTGGGAACCCGCCCTTTCGCGGGACGGCAGCAACGGTGCGGCGAGATCGGCTACGAGTGCGTCGAGAGACTCCAGCGCGCAAAGGACCGCAGCGACCCCGCCCAACCGCCTCGCTGACTTCGCCGCGCTCATCGACGACAACGAGGAGAACCTCCTCGGCGATGCCACCGACGACGACGACGACAGCATTCCTTCCAACGGACGTTCCCGCCGCAGCCACCTCAGCCCCACCCCGCCCTCCCCCTCGATGAAACCCATGACGGCGGACGACGAAGAACATGCCGAGACGGAGGAATCCCATCAGGATATCCGTGCCGACCAGGATCTCGACCAGCAGCAGCAGCGACGCGTCGCCGCGATCGCCCTGCAACAAGAGCGGGAGGCCCAGCGACAGGAGCGAGAAGAGACCCTGCGTCTCGTCGCGGTCCAGCTCCAGCTCCAGCGAGACGCGGAAGCCCAAGAACAGCGCGAGGCGGAAGCCCGGAGACAGCGAGACGCGGAAGCCCAAGCCCAGTCGTCTTTGATCTACGGCCAGCCCATCAGTCTGCATGAATGGTAGAGAGAAACGGCCCAGCAAAGCAAAGCATGACGCCGAGGCGCGTCAACGGGAGAAGAGAAGAGAAAGAAAAGAAGGCTTATAGAAAATGATTGAAAGGAGTCGTTTCTTGCTCGGATTTCCGAGCTTTCCGCTCTCCTTCGAAAGGGGAAATTGGAATCGTGGAAAAGAAAAAAAAAGAATTAACTCGACCGAAATCCGGCTTGTGGGAAAATATCATCGGAAGAGCTGCCGAGCTCTCCTTTACCGGCCAAACGGGAGATTAGGGGAGAAGCGGTCCGCTTAAGTTTAGGCGCGACGGCACCGAAGAGAAAAAGGAAAACGGAAAACGAAAATGAAAAAGGAAAAAAGGAGAAAGCGGTTCACTGAAATTCAGGCGCGACCGTCTCGAAGAGGGAAGAGAGAAAACAAATCAGCCATTTTTTAAAAGGGGAAGTAAATCTCACGCGAGCGAAAAACGAAGGGAGCGGGTTTCCCCATCCTTTTATTTTTTATTATTTTTGGGGGAGCAGAACTCCAACTCGACAGATCCTCCCAGACGGATAGGAAGGGCGACGGAGACGGAGAGAACTTTCAGGGAGCGAGAGGATCTTCCTACGACCCGAGATTGCTAAAAGGCCAGGGCGAGCATGGACTCACGAAGAGAGGACAGAGAGAGGGAGAGAGATCTGCTGATGCGAAAGGAAAAAAACCGCTCTACATGCCCGCGCGACGACGACGCGAATCTGTCCCCCATCCACGGCAGGGATCACACCAAGAAAGAATCTCCTGAGAAACGGGAGGAAGGGATTTCCTTCTTTTTTCTTTTGCCGATTACGTCCTGCGGGAAAAGTCATTGATTTTTCGGAAATCTTTTATTATAAAAACACAAAAACAGTAGAAAATGCAATGGAAAAAAAACCCCCGCACATTTCACGGTGTGCCTTTTAAATGGCTTTTTCCTTTCGCCACTTTCCATCTTCTCGGCACGGCTCTGGAGAAGATCATGGTAATATGTTTGTGTGTGTCACGCAAGGAGGCGGAGGCGAAGAAGAAGAAGAAGAAGAAGAAGAAATCTCGAGCGTTTTTCTTTGTTCTACCCAGCCAATTTTCCACCGCCTTTCTCGAAGAAAAGAAAAAAAGTGATTCTCCCCCCAAGAGATGCCTCATGATCCCTCGCTCCCAACCCTCCACCCCTTTTCTTTCAACCTCTAGAACGCCCGCTGGGCAGCGATGTTCACCGGGTTGATCAACAGACATGCGGCGTCCACGCTCGCCGTGCTCCTGACCTCCAGGCCCGCGGGGACATTCCTGCCGCCGAGGACGCCCAGTCCGCGCACGTCCAACAACGTACTGCCCAGTTTCGGCCATGGGGCGCCCGCGCCCGGATCCTTGGCGAAGCCCGCCCACACGCCCTGCATGTAGGCGCTCAGCGCGATCTGCGTCGGCGTGGCGGCGCCCAGTTCGTTGACGAGCGGGTATGTCCCGAACACCGAGGGGATCTCCGAGCTGTGGTAGCTCCCCGCGTTCGGGAACAGCTGCAGGTTCGGGAAGGAGGCCGAGTAGTAGTACCTGTTGACGGATTGCTTGGAGGCGATCGCCGTGGAGAGGGTCTGGGTCGGGCAGGTGAAGGCGAGGTCGGTGAGGAGGCTATCGGGACGGATCATGGGTTAGTTAGGGAACGTCTTTATCTTTTTTCGTTCTTCTTTTCTTTCTTCTTTTTCTTTTCTGGTGGGGGGAGGACTCACGCGTTGACGCTGTCGGAGGTCAGGTTGGTCGTGCCGCCGTAGAGGGCCGCCAGGGGCGCCTCGATCAGGGAGATGTTCAGCCCCAGCACGTCGAAGACGAGGGAGGCGAGGTTCGGATACGCGGCCGGGTTCAGGCCGAACAGGGCGGAGAAGACGCGGAATTCGTCCTTGTTGCTGCCGATCAGCACGGGCACGCGGGCGAATTGGCCCGAGGCGATGGCGGGCAGGGTGTTGGCGTCCACGTTGGTCTTGTCCTTCACGGGCCCGAAGAAGAGGCCTTGCTCGGTGATGTAGTCTTGGATGGCGGGGCCGGACACGCCGCGCAGGCAGCTCAGCTGGGAGGCGGCGCTGGTGCAGTTGAAGTGCGCGACGACGTTGGCGTAGTTGGCCGAGGGGCTGCCGAGGATCAAGGCGTTCTGGCTTTCCATGATTGCTGTTGTGGGGAGATGGTCGGTCAGTTTTGTGGATGACGATGATGTTATTGTTCAGGGACAGAGGGTCGTGACATACCCGCACGGAACGGAAGAGGAGACGGTGGCTGAGCGAGCAATTGCTTGACGGAGAAACCTCCCGCCGATTCACCGAAGATGGTCACCTTGGTAGGGTCACCGCCGAAGGCTTGGATGTTATCTCGGACCTGCAATCGTGAAAGGAGGGCATCAGCAGATCTATCGTGGAGGGCATCGACGCGAATCATTCCCAACTCACCCATTGCAGAGCAAATCTCTGGTCGAGGAATCCCGAGTTCTGCGAATCCACCGGGATCTCAGGGGAGTTCGAAAACCCAAAGATGTTCGTGCGGTAGTTGATGGCGACGACCACGACATCCTCGTTCACCGCCAGACTGCTGCCGTTGTAATACGCCAACGAAGCCGTGCCGAACGCGAGGTTCCCGCCGTAGATCCAGAACAGCACCGACTTGAGGTTCGTCGGGCTGGCGCTCTGCGGCGCAAAGACGTTGAGATACAAGCAGTCCTCGGACTCGGCGGGCGCGGGTAGGCCCGGGTTGTTGAAGTACGCGCGCACCCGCTCGCCCGCCTCGCCGGAGAAGAATTCCTGCAGGCAGGACGGTGGGAGGGTCTGAGCTGTGAGGGTCTGATATGGCTGGGGAGCGGTCGGAGGAGCGAAGCGCAGAGGAGGACTCGCGTAGGGGACGCCGAGGTAGGCGTTGGCGTAGCCGGTCACCGTCGGTTGGTTGGAGACTTGAGTCGCCGTGCCGACGATGACCCCGGAGGCGATGGTGACGGTCGGGTTGGCGGGAGGTGTCCCTGCTGCGGGAGCGGCGGCCGCGAGGAAAGGCAGAAGCGCGTAGAGCGCGATCGATTTGATCATCTTTTCTGTGAGGGTTCTTGTGTTTGGTTTCTTCACTGTTCCGGGCGGATATGAAGTGTTCTTGTCACTGCTTAAGAAGGGGGAAAGGGCCTAGTCAACTACACCCTCGGTTGTTGTTGTCGTCGTTGTTGTTGTTAAAACACCCACACGGCAGAGAAGGAGACGGCGACGACCACGACGACGAGGGGAACGTGCAAGGCATGCTCATTGTTATTATAACGAAGATGATGACGAGAACAGCACGACGATTAGCGTAGCACTCGGACGACGGCGCCGGCCAGATCGGGATTGGGGAAGTGTCGATGATGAAGGTGGTGGTGGTGTTGGCGGTGTTGGCGCGTGGCGAAGACGAGTCGGACAAGGCGAGATGTTAAATGTAGACGGTTGTTAGCAGGAAGTGTAGTGGAGCATAAGCGTGGAGTTGGTGTTATCTAGGGGCAGGGCAGCTGGGCGAATGGGCGAATGGGCGAGAGTTGACAGGCCGCCGTTGGGCTTGATGTTCAGGCCGCCGACTGCCCATTTCTCCCATCAATTCCATCGCACACCACCCGTCCCTCCCATCAATAATTCCATCGCAAACCACCCATTCCTCCCATCAGTTCTATGGCACAACACCACCACCCATACGCCGGACGCACTGGACATGGAACGAGTCCGAACAACTCCTGTATTGGACTGTGCTGGAAACTTTCCCACCAAGGACATGCTTCATTTCATCGACGCCGCCCGATCTCTCGCAGCTCGCCCATGTGTCCATTCCATCCCCATCTATATATATACATGTCCTTGGGCCCGTCATCTTCCCTTCTCGATCGATGCAGACGCGTCATCCCACCGACCTCACCCGCCGCGCTGACTACCGTGTCGGCATTTCCCAAGGGAATTCAAAGAGAAATACGCAGGACTTGCTGCTGCTGCTGCTGCTGCTGCTGATCGTGGCGCGCGAAGAAGGGGAGCGAACCACGATCCCACACATACAGGACATGTCCCCGCCTCGGACGGATGGGGAGTTTCGACAGCTGAATTGTACTAGGGGGAATGCCGCAAGGAATGGCGTCGACGGTACAGGGAATAGATGTAGATGTCGAGTGCATACACTGTAGTGATTGAGGGTGATGGAAACTAGACTATGACAATGACACACGCCATCAAACGCCATGCTGATCGACCACCCGGTGGTGGTGTGTGCCCCCCGAAGTCAGTTTGGCTGGGCCTGGGGGAGGGGGATCTTGGCGTGCATCGAATCCCAAGTGATCGTGCGGCCCTCCTGCTGCCAGCCGGATCCTGCAGCTAGGGAAACGTCAAACTCTACCGCCTGGTCGATTCCACATCCATCACCGGTCATCCTCGTTCCGCTGTGTTGCTCTCTCGTCGAGCGAGGTATGAATGATATTCTCCTTCATGGTAGTAGTCATGGCTCCCGTGGACACACAAGAGGAAAGGGCTACGAGACTACTGACGGGGAGGCTCTCCCGGACAACACCTGCCCGGGTGTCCTTCGACCTGCAATCGCGCGGAATCCCCAGTGCTGTGTCTGTGTGTTTTCTTTTGTCAAGGACCGGGATGGATGGACGAAACTCACAAGAGCTTCAGTCATCCTCGGAGGAAATCGACGCGGAAAAACGACAGAGCATAGACATGCTCCTTGCTGGACATTTCACGTGGGGCGGCAATATCATCGAGCAGATCCCGTCCATCCTTCCAGCCCCTTATGGTTTTTCTTGTGGCAACGGACACTCTCTACGCGGTTCGTGGTGAGGTCTCGATGTCGTTGTTGTTGGTTTCTCGTTTTTTTCTCTTTTGCAAAGCGAGTCCTCGGGCTCGACATGTTCCACTCGTGGTACACGTCACATTTATTTCTGTTTCTGTTTTGTTCTGTTTGGCTTTTTTCCTCAAAGCCGGCAGCGTAGAGGCGTACCAAGAATCATCCACGGATAATCTCGATCCCTATACGAGAAGGGTCGATGTGCTGCTTTTGTGGCAGGAGTAAGCGTACAATGCAATCCAGGCCGGATTCTCCCAACCGGCTGTGATTCACGCGCGAGCAGATGGAGGTGGGAGGATTCTGGAGAGATGCATCGATGCCAGGCTGGCTGCATCGGCGAGAATGTGACGTAGTGCAGGATCGTTTTCCGAGGCTGATCTGGCAGATGGGTTTTGCTCCTCCGGTGCGATGGGGTCTGGTCTCAGCAGGTCCAGGTTGGAGCCGGCCTGACAGGTTCGGCTTCATCGGAGGGAGGCGTGCCGGCTTCGGGTCGCGCGCGCACGCGGTCTATCACGTCTGGCCGTACGCAAGCGGACAGAGAGGCAGTGTGAGGTTATGCGGTCGATACAAAGGAGAATGATGACATGTGCTATTGCTACACGACGGAAGTCTTTTCCTCTTTTTGTCTTCCGGCGAGGTTGATGATCGTCTTCCATCTCCCAGAACACGACCTTCCCTGTACAGTTCTCGCTCGGTGCAGCTTCCCGGAAAAAAATATCAACGGCCTGTATTCCCCTGTCCACAACGTTCGCTCTTCGTCCCGGTGTGGGATCCCTCCCGTCTAGTATCCCTCCTTGCCCCACTTGTTGTACTTCTCGTGTAGTTCCTAATTGATCATATCGCAATGATTAGCATCCGACTCCCGAGCCGCGTTTCCCTCCCATCGAATCTCTTTCGATCCCCGCACATCATCAGACTCACCCGCGGTAGGTTCACGTTCGGGATGATGACCTCGTTCAACGCGCTGGGGGCGTCCTTCTTGCCCTTGCTGGGGTCTCCGCCGGGGTGGTATTGGTAGGCGGCGTTGCCGCCGGTGTGCCACGGCTCGCTGTTGGGCGCTTTGGCGACGCGGCCCTCGCCGTTGTTGGTGGTCGGGTTCTGGCTGAAGTGCCATCCGGCAAGCGCGAAGGCGCCGGTCATGATGGTGAGGAGGATCTACAAAATCACATTCCCCCACGCGGTCAGAGAACTTTCATCTTCTTTTCTTTCTTTCTTTCTTTCTTCCTTCCTTTCTTCTACGCTTTTCTTTCCTCTCGTGGATGTGTCTCGTCCACGAGAGGTCGGGGTGGGGGGTGTCTGCTCACGATCAGTTCCGGGTCGCGGCGCGCGCCCTTCTTGAGCACCTGGGCTCCCTCGGCCTGCTCGGTCTTGGTGTCGGCAAAGGTGCGGCGGAAGGTCGCCGGGCGGGCGATGGGCAGGCGCGAAGCCCGGAGAGCGGTCCTGGGAATCATGGACATGTTGAGTGGAGAATGGCGGCGGCGGTGATGGTGGTCGAGGTAGTGGTGTGAGGAGGTTGAAAGTTGATGTCTGCCGAAAAGCGAGCTCTCCTTCTGGCCAATGATGATTCCTGTGACTTGACAGTTGCTATGATGAGCTTCGGCTTCGCCAAGCGTACAGTACAGTATACTGTAGTTGATGTGGAGCGTGTCTGCCTGAGGTGTCTATATAATTCCTGCCTGAGGTATCCACAAGATATCTGCCTGAGGTATATGTATCTGCAAACTGCCTGAGGTGTCGACACGCAAAGACGATCCTCCTCTTCCTCCTCCTCTTCCTCCACCTCAGTCACGTGCCCTGAACGCGGATCCTCCCATCCCCTGCGAACTCCTCCTCGGCGTTTTCTTCCCAATGCAGCCAACGCGCAGATCAATTGATTCGCCAATTCCCTCCATACCTGTACCACCATTATATTACATTGGCTGTTGTACTGTACTGTACTGTGCTGTACTGCACATCGTGTGGTGTATACATACACACAACACAGTACACGATACATCTACTCTGCTGTAATCTCTTTAATTACACGCGCCAACGGTTCTGCCTCTTTTCGTGTGCCCTGTAACCTGTGAACCACCGGCAGAGTCTGGTTCGGCGACCCTGTCATCATATCACCACTCACCAGATCCACTCTCTCCGCTTTCATTCCAGTCCGACCACTTACAGTACATCGCCAACTTCACGCGCGTCGAGCCAGCGTGCGCCGAGCAACCGCGACATCCATTACACTCCTTACCATTTCCGAATCACCACTGGGCATGCAGAGCCTTCCACAACACATCGACGACATCCTTACCGACATGCCGCCGCGCGACGATTGACCCGACCGAGATCACGAAGTTACCTGGCCGTCTTCGATTCTGATCCTTACATCACACGACCGCGAACTCCCTTGTTAGACTCACTCGAGAATCGAGGACCTCGTGCGCATTTCAAGCAAAGAGACTGGGCTGCAGATCAGGCTCTGGGCACATCTCACAGCGGACGAAAGCAAACCCTCACAATGGCCGGTCCTCGCGAGACCGAGGCCTTTCCAGACTTCCTGGTATCAGATCCATATCCTTCACAGCCCGACAGCAGACCGATCTCGAACGTCTCCGACGTGACTTCGGCATACGAGACCGCGGCCAGCGAGCGGAGTGGAGTACCTCCATCATGGACCGGACCAGTCGGAGAACCAGGCAATCCACCTTCGAGACCAACCACAGCGACACCCTCGGGAAACGAGCCATTGCGCGCGGCGGTGCCCTCGGGCGGACCGCGCAGAGCGCAAGGACCATTTGGACCTCGGAGAGATGATCAACTGTTGTCAGCAAACTCCCGTCCGGGCTCGGCACTGAGCAGGTCACATATTCCCAGTGTGACCGCACAAGGTTTCTTTCGGCCAATGTCACCGGCGACACTACAGGCGCAGCGCGGTACCACACCCATATCGCCATATGAACAGCCGTCGAGGGTAGCCAGTCCGGCGCCCACACGCGACTCGGTCGACGAGATCGGTCAGAGGCAACGCCAGTACAGCAATGCTTCGGTGAATACGCTTCGCGACCGACCGCCTACCAGTCGACAAGAGGTCATCCCTCCGCTGCCGACGAGCAGAGGAGGCGTTTCGGACTCTGGAGCCGGTCGAGATGGAATGGGACCAGGCAGTGTGATGAGCAAAAACAGCACCACCCCTCTTCATTCAGCTGGCAATCAGTCTCGGCCACAAGAGGAGCGACGACTATCGAGTTTTCGAACAGGGTCCATCACCAACGGTTTACCCAAAACATCGCTCTCTTTCCGCGCTTCCTTTGGTCTAACATCCGCTCGTCAAATGGGTCTCGACCGGAGGGTATCCTCCCAAGGTCACGAGAAACTCCCATCTCAACCGGCCTCTCCCAGTGACGACGTTGATAATAAAACCTTACCGTCCTTGCCTGCGCCGAAAGTCAGCAGACACCGCAATCACGAATACTACGCTGGCAACACTGTCTTTCTCTTCCTGGGGCGTCTCATGAATACTCGAGCGGAACCGCTCAATCTTTTAACCTTTGTTCTCGTCATCCTTCCGGCGATCTTATTCTTCATATCCAGTGCTCCATGGCTATGGTATCACGTCAGCCCCGCGCTACCGATCATCTTCGGATACATCGTTTTCTTGACCCTCTCGTCTTTCTCCCACGCAGCGTTCTCCGACCCCGGTATGCTCCCCCGAAACCTTCACCCACATCCCCCGAACCCGGAAGAAGAACGCGATCCGCTCGCCCCCGGCCCTCCGACCACCGAATGGATCATGGTCCGCACATTCCCCCGTCCGCCCTCGAAGAAGGTGAGCGCGTCCGACGCCGCCCTCGCCGAGGGCGCCATGGCGACCGCGATGGAAGTCCCCACCAAATACTGCAAATCCTGCCAGATCTGGCGCCCTCCCCGGTGCCACCACTGCCGCATCTGCGACACCTGCGTCGAGGGCCAGGACCACCACTGCGTCTGGCTGAACCAGTGCGTCGGCCGCCGCAACTACCGCTTCTTCTTCTCCTTCGTCAGCGCCTCCTCCGTCATGGCCATCCTCACCATCGCCTTCAGCCTCATCCACATCGGCACCTTCGCCGCCGCCACCGGCCAGACCTTCGGCCAAGCCCTCAGCGGCGCCTGGCAGGAGCGCCTCGCCTTCGCCGTCTTCGTCTACGCCGTCCTGGCCCTCCCCTACCCGGGCGCCCTCTGCTGCTACCACCTCTTCCTCATCACCCGCGGCGAGACCACGCGCGAGTACCTCAACAGCCACAAGTTCCCCGCCAAGGACCGCCACCGGCCCTTCGCCCTGCCCTCGGCCGCCGCCAACCTCGCCCTCGTCCTCTCCCGCCCGCGCGGGCCCAGCTACATGGAGTTCAAGCGGCCCCACGTCGACGGCGACATGCGCTTCGGCCACGCGACGCCCGCCCTCGACCGCAAACGCGACGCCCAGCGGGAGCGCTCCGCCCGCGAGTCCCGCGTCAAGGACCTCATGCAGCGCTTCTCCGTCGCCGGCATCGCCCCGCCCCGCAACACCGTCGAGATGGACCCGCTCCCGCCGCTGCCCCCGACCCCGCTCCCGGCCGCCAGGGACTCCCGCGGCCGCTTCAACCCCGCCGAGAGCATGGGCCTCAGCGGAGTGGGCGTGAACCGGACGCCGAGGCCCTGAGGCGGAGATCCTTTCCCCCGCCCCTTTGCCGACGTCCCTGTCCCCCTCTCTCTTTCACTCGTCCCCGATGCCATGCCGCATCCCGGAATCTCCATGTTCGCGCGTCTCTCCCGTCGATCCGACCTCCCTCCCCCCTTCTTTTCTCTCTCTCTCTCTCTCTTTCTCTTTCCCTTTCCCCTCCTGGCTTCTTTTCCCCCGGAGGCGCGAGGCGCGGTCCACCTCTGGCCGTCGTCGTCGTCGTACAGACCTCGCGTCCGCCCCGGAGATGCCACTTTTTTCCTTGTATGTATGGATGTATGTATGTACAGCAAGCGTCGGCGCGTCATGTTTGAATTGCGGTTGTCGTCGTCGTTCTCGTCGCTTTTCCCCTCCCTCGCCTCTCGCCTCTTCGTCCCCCTGGCTCTCCTCCCTCTCCACATGGGTTCGGAAGAGATAGAGAGAGAGAGAGGGAGAGATGGGGAAGACGCACGTTCGATTTATACCTGCTTTGCTTGTTTGCTTGCTTGTTTTGCTTGGTCGGTGAAAGGCATACCCCCTCACCAACCACTCTCCGATCCCCGATGACTCCCTCTCGGAATTCTCTCTTTCCTCGAATTCTTTCTTTCTTTACTTTCTCACCTCGGGATTTTTTGGGGAGGGGAGGGAGGTGGTGGCAATAGCTCTTGGCTGGCTGGCTGGCTGGCTGGCGGATCGGCCGGGATTTCGAATACGTTCTGTTCAATACTACAGTAGATGTGTATAATCTTGTTCCCATCATCATCGCCGTCGAGACCCCTGCGCCGAAATATCCTCTTTTCCTCATTTCTTTGTGTGGCAAGGATTGGGAAGGCGGTTTCCCCCTTTTTGCGTTAAACGGGCTGTACGTGTACGTGTGTGTGTGCACAGGACGGACGGGTCCGCAAGGGGGATCACTGGCATTATCGCGGCGCCTCTAAGGGTACAATATCACGATGTGACATAATCATCATACATCATCGTCTCCTCCTACCTGACCCCCAGCTCCTCGTGAAATACCATCATGACGCTCCACGATCTCTCCCCTCCCCCTTCCTACTCCGCCTCCCTCCTCCCTCGCCGTCATCCATCATGGTTGGCATGATCCCCATCGTCTGCCTCCTCGCCGCACCGGTGTTAGCTCGTGATGACGAGGCGAGCGTCATGGGGCCGACGCTATTCCGTGACTTCAGCGGTGAGACTGGCTCTCTCTGTGGCCTATGCTGCGTGGGCTGCTGCTGTGGCTGTTGCTGGGTCGACGAGCGCCTTGAACGGGCGCGTTTGGGTGTGGGACCGTGTTGGATTGAGGAGGCGCCGGAGGAGAAGGAGGTTGTTGAGGCGAATGATGTGGGTGGAGGGTTTGTCTGGAGGCCGCTTTTTTGCTGTGGATGCTGTGACGATGGTCGATGGGAGCGATGAGACGACTCCCTGCCAGAGGAAGAAGAGGTTGGTGTGGGCGGAGAGCGATCGAGGATGGGATTTCGGGGCGATGGGGACGTGGTCCGGGCGGGAAGATGGGGAGTGCCTGTGGAGGATTTCTGTGGAGCAAATGATAGGGATGGCGATCGGGAGCGATGAGACAGAGTTGTTGGCATAGCATAAGGCGTGTCGATTCCTGATTGCTGGGCCATCGCGGAAGGTGGCACGCCCATGGCAGCGAGGAGGTTGCTGCGGAGAACGTTGGCTTCGATGATCTGCGCGCTTTTCCGCTCGCATTTGCTCTGAAGATGAAGGATGTGGGACTGAAGCTCCTCGACTACGGTCCTGTGTGACTCGAGCTCGGATTGATATTTCTGCTTAGCTGAAAGGAAGTCTTTTTGCAGGACGTGGAATTGCTCGGTCGTGGTCGCGATGGCTTGTTGGTGTGATTGTTCCAGCGTCTGCCTCTCTTGACGGGCCTCTGAAAGTACATTCTCAAGCTGAGCAAGTTGTTGTCGGGCTGATTCGCAATCCGTTGATAAGCTATCCCTCTCGGCACTCACGGCCTCAAGGTTCATGTGCACTGCCTTCATGTCGTTTTCTTGAGTCACTACCATTTGCTGCAATCTTTTCAGTGCTTCGCGCAGAGTTTCACTCTCCTGCTTGCTGGCTTCAACGAAGTGCTCATGGTCCTGAACCGCTTTGCTCCTGGACGATTCGAGAGCCGCTCTTTCGGATTGCATTACTTCCAGCGCCCGGTGTGAATTTGCAATTAGACCATCCTTCTCGGCAACAGTCTTCTCCAAGTGGCCAACGCGATCGCGCAAATCCTCTAAAGCGCTTTCTTTGCTTGACAGAGCTGCTAATCGAGTCACATCTGCCGCAGCCATTTCGCCTTTCAGATCATTAAACTGCTGGCGGAGATTTGATTCTCGATCTGCAGACAAGCTCTTGATTTCCGAAATCTGCTCCAACAACTTCTCGTTTGTGCTGCGGCTGTCCTCGAGCTCGCGAATAGCTTGATCTCGCTCGTCTTCGAGTGCGTGGTTTTGAATGCCATAGTCGATATTGTGGGCTTCCATTTGAGCATATGCTTGAGAAAGCTCCATGTTCTGTTGCTCGAGGGCCCGATATTTCTCAGTCGCTTCTTTCAGAGGTGCTTCGATATTCTCACACCTCGACTCTAGTCCGGCACACGCTTTGCTAACACTTTGAATGATTGCATCTGCTTCATGCCCGAAGCGAGCCTTCAGGGTCGAACGCCAGTCTGCAGATGACAGATCTTGTGTGGCACTCTGCTCGACGTATTCTAGCGAGCGTAATGCAGCGGGCCTCTTGTGCTGACATGATGAGTCATCTTTCGATGATTGACCAAACAGGTCCAATACCAGTGCTTGCGTTGACGCCGACATCGAAGATGCGCCGTTGCCGGCCAGTGTGATCTCGAGCAACAATCGACAGATCGTTTGTACCAATGCTGCAACAGCTTGCGTTTTAGCTTGTATACATAGTTCAGGGTTTGCAACAGCCGGGAATCTAGAGCTGTGATTTCTCGAATGGTCAGAGAGATTATCCAAGCTCTGTTTCAATCGCATCAATCCATTCGTCAGTGAAGGCGTGAATATATTCTGTGCGGTAGTTTTATCGACTCCAATTGTCAATACATCTCGCAAGATCGCGGTGAAAGCATCAAGGCAGATGACATCTTGTGATTCCGTCGTCGTAATGTAGCTAATTGCCGAGAAAATGAGATTACTGATGTGGCCACGATGAACAATGTCAGCCAAAGCATCGAGGCCGTCATTCCGATTCAGAAGCATGTTTGCCTCGCGAACACAGGCGTATTCTGTGAAAGTCGCCTCTACTCGAGCAAATAGCTTCTCGGGCAGCTGGCGAGTGCCGCAGAGGTTTGCAATGAATCGTAGCGTCAAGAGCTGAGCAACCTCGCTCACATCCCCGGCGCAAGCTTTTTCTTGTAACTTACGAATCACTGCTACATTGGCCGCGCACCAATTTCCACGAATTTCGGCGGGTATGGCGCAGATGACTTCATTTGCAAGGACCAAGGATTTATTCGCATTCGTCCCTGCCTCACTGCCTCGAGTTGCAGCAAGAACGACTAGAACAACTAGCTGAACCGTCTTCGACGCTCTGTTGCCAGAGAGAAATTGCTGCAAGACATCAGACTTCCACTGGCCCGATCCGGAGGTGCCTGAGAGGAAGTCGCTCGTGGAATCGCTGCTTGTCGGTCGGAAATCAGGCTCTGTGGCGGCAATCACTGTCATGATCGAAAGACAATATAGGCTCAAACACTGATCGGAGAGTCCTGCACCTTCTCGGAGAATGTTCATAATTGTCTCTTGAAAGTGTCCGAGAATTTCAGGTGTCAGAAGCTGTAGTAGCAGACGACCAGTGCCTTTCAGAAGCAGATATATAGGCTCAATCGTGGTTGCGGAAGGTTTCCGAGCAGCGTTCTGGACCAGCCGTACGAAGAGAGTCTGCGCCTCGGCCGGTATTGCGACATGATCAGGAAGCGCATTCGAGAGCAATGACACACTGGCCTTGCTATATCTCGATGGAACGCTATTCGCTTTGACGGCTTCGGCCAAGGCACTCGGAAGGAGACTCGGCTCTTGTTGAAGGAAAGCATCGCGAATTTTGATGTCGGTGGCTGATCCCCATCAGCCTCGACCTCGTCAATATGATAGCAGCTTTAATGACCGTACCTAGCTTCGAAATAATCTCAAGTACGTATGGCCATTGCGTCAGACCTTGTAAAAGACAGGCCACCAATCGATCTATAATGCAATGATTCGATGCCGCCCATGTTTTGATATCGGCTTCATCAGATATGAGTTGGCGTAGATCCTTCTGGTGTGTCAGCCTCAGAAACGTAGAGGCTTTTGAAACTCCGGCTTACCAGGAATTGTGTTGGATAAGGACTTTCCACTATCCGGATTATTTCAGCGGCCAGCGCCTGATATGTTTCGCCCTGCATGTTGAATTTGATTATGGTCTATTCTATGTAGACCACGACTTCAGGACGCCGGTTGTTGGACTCAGAGCGTGCGACATTTGTCCAGGCGGCAGCGTGTGGTCGTCCCAGCAACAAGACTTCACGTCTCAATTTTCGTCGAAGAAGCAGCCCAAATGCACAACACAAGAGCATTGATTAATGTACTTGTACGAAATATATATCATATTGGGATATGTTGTGATGAAAGATTGTCCTCAGGAGGTCCGGAATGGGTGCACCATGCCATCATCGCATTATGTGCTCTTCCCATTTCATCATCGGGTTGATCCGCAACCCTAACCCTAAGCAATTTATGCAAGTTATGCTTCTCATTGCAAGGCGACCTCACCTGCCCATTCGCTTGCGCCACAAGCATATGAGCCTCCGATTGATGAGATGCATATTGTTTGTCTTTATGACGACCACGATCCGTGAGCTTCACTTGCACTGCAGGTGAAACAGTGGATTGCGCTAGCGATCGGAGGATGAGCATAATGCAGTTAAGCTCCGAGGCTAATGCAAAATATTAATAGCACGTGGCGACGACGTTGCGACTATATGCAGAGTAATTATCTCTTGTCATGATGACAGACACAAGTCGTACCTCGATGATGATATAACATATCCGCGCAGGAGGGTGCACTGTTCATTGTAAGGTAACCAAACCACCTGGGCAGGTAGCGGATCACGATGGAGATGAATCGTGAAACGAAGCTGAGGCGACTATGCTGCAGAAGGATCAAACTAAACTCAGCCCCAGCTACTCGGTAGCGCTCGAAGGACATGACGACTCCTTCAAGGCACGTTTATAAAGGCGGCCATGAGCGCGCAGTCGATTCATCAATTTTGACCCTCATACACATCTGACGACCGATACAAAAACATGTTGATCGACGAATCCGCCACGTTAAGTTTCAACCAGGCTGTGACCTCCAACGTTGACGTCACAATGCCTCGAAGCGATGAACAGAACAACAGCGAAGAAAGTCTGCGACGAGAAGTCGAGGACCTTTCAATGACTCTAGTGAAGATCCTGAACGATCCGGGCCTCTGCACAAATCCCTTCATGCTCAAACACATGAGCACGACATTCCGGATCATTCGCGAGAGGACCAACGAGTACTGCCCTCTCGGCAATCCGATGTCGCGTGAAGAACAGTGAGTTCGTCCGTCGACAGGCATACCTCAAATGCCACGATTTCGTTTCCAAATACTTACTTCTCTCCAGCCTTAACAATCTTCGCAACCTCCAGCTCCAATTCCCAGCATATGTCATCGAGCCGCTCAATGCATGCGCATTGATAGAGCCATCGAACTCACCCAAGACGAGCGGTCCCCGGGCGACGGTCTGGACGACCGTTAAAGTCGGCGGTTTGCCAGGAGCGATCAGCCGGGAGTCTGTGAGCATCCTCCATTGGAGGAAACGCGAGCCAGAATCGCCCTGGGTTTGTCATCGACACGAAGAGGTCCGAGGTGGTGGCGGCCAGACGGATTATTAGTTCTCGAGATTGATTGGAGATTTCATTGTTAAGAGCGGCTTCAATATTACATTGCTGGAAGTGATCATGATTATTACAAACCCATATGATCAATGTTGTTTTCCATCGGACGTCAATCGCGCACGATATGCGTTGCTTGAAAATATCATCGATATCAGAGTTACAGACAATCTCGTGAGGTGAAACCTCCGTGCTATTGTACATCGTGTCCGCGCGAAGGGTCTTTATTGCCACCATTTTCGAAGCGCTGACGTTCGCATCGGCCGCGAACAAGATGACAGAAGTTGCTTGCCCACCTACAGCTTGTCTCACGCTAGCTATAGGGTCAAGTCTTCATCGTATCTATTTTGCGAAGAACTTCCTATCGTCTGTCGTAAAAATATCGCCGAGGTGGAGGGGGTGGAGACCTCAAGGATGGTGAAACTCAAACCATTCCGTTGGAAGCATCAATGTGGTGAACCGTCACTCGGATCGACAGATGGTATTTCGTGATAATGACACTGGGAGCACTGAGGATGATGCTACCGTAGACCATGTTCGACATTGCAACAGGGGTCGCAGCGTGGCGACACTAGTCCTAGATGTGGCACGAACTCGTCTTGATAGGGTGCGCTTGAGAGTATTCTTTTCTAGATTGTTCGCGAGTCATGGTATAAGATGCGATTGATTTCTGCGAAGAGTTTCGTCTTAGAAGAGCTCCTGATATGTGACAGACAATCCACCTTGACCTGTTGACGGCCGTTCGGCTCGACATTCCGGAAATTGTAGCCGACGACCGGACCCGAAATCATGGACGTCATTTCAGTGCCGGAATATTTCTTCATAGGAACCGAGTGTCAGGTACGCTCGTCATTCAGTCTATTATTCATCGGACGAGGATGTCGTCAGTGAAATATTATCCCAGTGAGATCGTGGAATACTCTTCGGACCGAAATGACCCCTATCTGACAAGTGAACCTAGATCGAAATCCTGCATTGAGGAGCAATGTTGTAAAAAGAAAATAACAGGAAGCAGGTTTTACCTCCTTTGCCATGCTCGTGAAGAAAGTCGGCTTGCGATCATAATATATCAGGAAATTGCACAAGGGGAAAAAGTGTGTGGTGACAGCTTCTAATAACGAGCTGCGGCTCGTGACATTTTTCATTTCTGTGGAGTTACATCATACGGCGGCTTCCCGTGATTCGTTTTTGAAGGGCACACGTTCGGGACGGCATGCACAAGCAAAACCATGATGCCGCGCCCGCTTTCACCACCCAAATTCTGATCATTATAATCATCGCCACTGCCGTTGTCGTCGTAGAGATCCGATTTAATGTCTCTAAGCCTTGATTCCTGCCTTCGAGGAGGCGACCTTCTCATTAGTCGTGACAGGCTGGATTCGCGCCATCATCTGCTCCTTGGTGATCAGGTGATCGATGCGCTCGAGCAGGCCCAGGAGCGATTTCATGTTTCCACTCCACTCGTTGAGGACTTCATCGGCGTCACGCTTCTTCTCGAAGCTGACGACCTGCGCAGGCCGGTCGATGCGCGCGTAGATGGTCTTGCTGGTGACGAGATCCGAGATGTACTTTTCCGTCTCGGCGGCGGGCAAGTCGAGGAGGGTGGTGAGTCGGGCGAATTGGATGCGTGTGTAGTACTTGGCGATGACGCGGACATTGTGCTCGATGACACGCTTGCGGAAGTCGAGCCATCGCTGGTGGGCTTTCTTGGCATCATCGGTGGCTTTAGCATCGGTGGGTTTGATGTTGGAGAAAATGTCGGTGTTGCAGAGGTGTGAGCCAAATTGCTTCTCGATGAAGGGCCAGCGCATGAGCTCGGGAACGGTAAAGCGCTTAAGGAGGTCGGCTTCCACTGCGCAGGATGTGCTCAGACGGGTGTCTTGAGCGACACGGTGGAGAAGATCCGATTGCTCGTTGTCGTAGGGTGCAAGCAGTATGAAGTAAACCACGCGTCGTAGCGCAGCTTGTAGCTTGCTTGGGTCCTCCTCAACAGCCTCTGTGTCCAGGACTTGGCGGTAGTGCTTGCATGCTTCGAGGTACTTGTCGTCATGCTTTGCGAGCGTGATCTGCTGTTCGTAGTATCGAAGCTTGAGGTCCGTCACATCGTCGTCCACGGGTTCATCGTCACCAATCGTGCCATCTGATCGCATACGGTCCCGCTCCTCCTTTTCTTTCCGCTCCTTCTCGATCTCCTCCGCAGTCTTCTTTGGCTTTCGGTTGAAGTACCGTGTGCTGATCTTGCGCGATAGAATTCCGGCCTGGGTCCAGTCACCATCCTCAATACATAATGAAACCTGCTGCAGAATGAATTCGGTCTTTTCTCTTCGGCTCATCGATCCGAAGGTCTCGACCTGAAGCTCGCACAGAATGTCCTTCGCCGCCTTCACATCGCCCTTTTCCCGCTTGATATCCGAAAGAATCTTCGTGACGCGTGCTCGCTCAACTTCGACGAAGATCTGTATGAATCATGGTCAGTCCTGTGCGAAGAGCAGTGGTGCACGATACGACTCACCTTTCCTTCTGTGACTGTCCTCAAGGTCTCGATTGTATTCAGCTTCGTCTCCAAGGATGGCGTGTCGTCTAGGAATCCCATCACCACCTGTACCATCTTCGTGATGGCCTGCTTGAGCTGTCCATGCTTCTTGCTGAGCAATTGCACCTGCTCATTGAGCAAACTCCAATCTTTAGCATCCTTTGCTATTGTGACGATCGAAATCAACAGACGTGATGTGGAGGGTAGGTCGGAGGCTTGTCGGGTTTGTTTCTCGAGGCCCAAGAGCTTGTCGATTGCATTTTGCGTTTGACCATCCTAAGCAGACTGTCAGACATAAGTCCATCGACCGTTCTCCAAGCAAAATGTACCTGTGCGAGCTTTTCAGCCTCTGGAATGGCAGAGTCCACCTCCTTGGTGAAATCCTTGGTCGCCTTCAAGATCGACCCGTCTCCCGACATGATGGCGAGTGAGGCGAGTTCGCTATGACGTGGCGATGTGCGGGCACACTCGTGGTGGAGATTATATCAACTTTGGAGGTTTGGTCAAAGTCTGAGTGATATTCAGATATTCCGACGTTTGCGTGTTTTACACTTTGTGTCAAGAGATCGTTGCCCAGGTGTTGAGTAGTCCAGACAGGTATGTGTGCTGGCACGCGCCAGAGTTGCGGCTCACAGTGGGTGACGGCTGTGAATTGACTTGAGCTCCACGCAATGCTGAGTCATCCACTTTCGGGCCTGGAGGTCGAACAGCGAAAAACATCATTTGCTATTTGATCGAAGTCACCACCAACTCAAGTGCGTAGGTTGAAAAATTTATTATTGGCATATTGATCGCTTGATCGCTAGGATAAAATGGCCTCCAGCACGTTGAGTGCAACCCGGACCGTACGCCTATAATAGCCATGGTAACCCAGACATATGACGCCCTGCAATGCATTTATTAATCCAACGCCGATCTATGACACGAAGAGAAGAGGCAAACACATTCAAGCACTCTTCGCCTCCGAATTTGATTTCGCCTCGCCCTCTCCCTGTGCACTCAGAAGCGCACTGTGCTTCGCCCGCTTCTTCAACACGTTCTCGATGAACGCTTCTCCGGCCTTGTAACTGCTCCTCACCAGCGGGCCTGACGCACAGTACAAGAAGCCCATGTCCAGAGCTCGCTGTCTCCACATCTCGAAAGTCGCCGGAGTGACGTACTCCTCAACCTTCATGTGCCTCTTGGTCGGTCGCATGTATTGTCCGAATGTCACAACATCCACATCCGCCGCGCGCAGTTCCTTGAGTGTTCGCCATAATTGATCCTCCGTCTCGCCGAGTCCGAGCATAATGGAGGTTTTGGTGATGAGGGTTGGTTTCGCGGCTTTGGCTGCTCGGAGGACTGCGAGTGACTGACGGAACTTTGCCCGGCGATCGCGAACCATGGGTGTCAACTCCTCTGTGGTCTCAACGTTGTGCGCATAAACATCCAGGCCACTGCGCGCGACCAGCGCTACCTGATCAAGGTCGCCTGCGTAATCTCCAGTCAGAGCCTCGACAAGTATATGCGGCGCTTTCTGCTTGATCTTAATGATCGTCTCTGCGAAATGCCGGCTGCCACCATCCGCGAGGTCGTCGCGATCGACACTCGTCAAGACGACGTATCCCAACCCCCATCTCTTTAGCGCTTCTGCGGTGTTCTCGGGTTCGTGCGGGTCGAGTGGTGGTGGCTTATTTGATGTCTTGACACTGCAAAATCGGCATCCTCGAGTGCAAGTGTCACCCATAAGCATGATCGTAGCGGTGGCGGCCGATTTATTTGAGCCCCCCCAGCAATCGCTGATGTTCGGACATCGCGCCTCTTCGCAGACGGTGTGCAGATTGAGTCCTCTCAGATCGTTCTTGATGCGCTTGTAGTTGTCGTTGTTTGGAATAGGTGTCTTGAGCCATGGCGGAAGCCGAGTGTGCGATCGTTTGCGACCTTCTGGTCCGATCTGAACGGTCTGTAGCTCGTAGGCATCGTTCTCGGAGAGTGGCTCGCTTTTGGGCTTTCCAGAAACGAAATCGGTAAAGGATGGGCCAGCATTGAGGCGATCACTGAAGGCCGTTGTAGGTCGTGCCTGACTGGCTGTCGTCGTAGGTGGTGGTGGATCGGTGACGGCAGTGGCGAACGTCCGCTCGAACGATCGCTTCTGAGGGACGAGCAAGACTGATCGTGCTTCGCAAAGTAGTCGGCGCGCAGACGTTCCTGTGAGTGCCATGATTCCGGGCTTTGTCCTCCACTCAATGCCAACGAAGCAATTTGTACTGCGTGAGTGGAAAGGCTGGGCGGATATCAATCTGAGGAAGGGTTTATAGATGGCGATTTGCCCGCAGGAATCACGAAACGTTGAGTCAGCCATGCCCGTCGAACTCCGGGCGGCGACATTCCGTGTTAGGGTTAGCTTAAGCTCCTCCTGCCCGAGTGCCTTGTATCCTGAGATGGCATCTCTCTACTTCGCCTGCTGGGCCGGCAATGATGAGACACTTGCAATCACGGCGTGAACACTTTTCGTAACTCGGAGTAGATGTGTACTTGTCTGACGAGAAGACCGACATGCAGTGAACCGCAGCTGTCCGTCATGCCGGTTTCCACCCGCCAGCCCATGCAGCACCCCTCACCGTGGACCTATAAATGATTTACACTCTCAATGGGTGTCCCGAGCACCAGCCTTCACCGACGCCTCGAACACGCGTGTCGTGAAGCAGCGGCGACTAGTTCGTTCGATTCCATGCTCATCACTCACAGACCGGCCGTACGGATGGCCCGGCGAATAGAATCTAGCGCTGGTCGGGTGAGCTTGTAGAGAACCCACCCGGAAGCCGGCTGCTAGTCCTTCCGCTCGGATTCACAAACGTCGTTCCAAGCCGCGACAGTCCCCAGCTGAAGACTTCCGGACCGAACATCAACCCCCAGGAATCTCTTTCGGACGCATTAACACACCAAACTCGTCTCTGGGCATGTTGTCACAGACATGATGATTCCAGACTGCTATTGTCGTGCGAGCTGTAGTCCGGGAATTTCGGATTGCTCTTGTTACCGGGGATCTACATCGGATGTATTAATATACCTGTCTCGCGTCTAGGCGTGTTCTTATAGACATTGTAATATACTAGGTAAGACTACTATCATCGTATCAGCTTTCGTCCGGGGATTTCGAATAGCTTTTATTACCGGAAATCTCCGTCGGACGTATTGATATACATACCTCGTGTCTAGGCGTGTTCTCACAGACATGATAATTTAGGACTGCCATTGTCGTGAGAGCTTCAGTCCGGGATTTCGATATTCCCAATTACCGGCAACACGTCATCAACGATGCACGCAGATGATGTGTCGGATCGCCGACAGTGAGTGCATATTCAAGGAAACGTCTTCATGGCACAAACTATGGTACTCTCGAAACATCCCTTTCAAAGATGCATCTCTGTCAAGTCTAGACATATTCATGCTTCTTGTGTTTCAATCCTGCCCATTTGTTCATTCATCACGCTCCTCGACCTTGTTGTCGCCCAGAGAAAAACGCTGCTATCATGTTTGAGCCGACGGGCAAGTATGGGATCGTTCTCGCCCTGTTGGGCGCGGCAGTCTGCTTGCGATATCTTCTGATGCCATTCCTGAGCCCCTTACGCTCAATTCCGGGCCCTGTGCTCGCGCGCTTTACTCGACTGTGGGAGCTCAGAGCCCTTCATCGAGGCAACATCGAAGCTGTCACTATCGACCTACATCGCCGTCATGGTAAGCTTCATATATGGCGGATATGATATATCCGTCTCACATCTCTTTGCCTTTCTCCTGACCCGGCGCTCCATTCAGGAAACGTCGTTCGGCTGGCTCCCAACCGGTACAGCCTAACCGATCCACAGGCTGCGAAGGATATATACGCCATCAGCTCGAAATTCACTAAATCTGCGTTCTACGACCCTTTCGGTACGCCATTGGCTAGTCGTAAGGACATCTTTTCGACACGGAACGAGAATCATCACCAGGAAGACCGACGCAAGATCGCATCGATGTATTCACTTACATCTCTCCTCTCGTATGAGCCTTACGTCGACTCCAGCAACGAGGCCCTATGTGAAAAGATGCAGGGCTTCGCACACAGGAACCAGCCATTCAACCTGATGCAATGGACTCAATATTATGCATTTGATGTTATTGGTGAGATCACCTTTGGCAAAGCCTTCGGCATGATGGAAACAAGCTCGGACGTGGACGGCATCTTGAAGGCCATCCATCTCACCGCCTTCATTCCGGCCTACCTTGGCCTGCTTCCGGAGCTTAGCAACTTGTTTTATCGAGCCCTGTTCCTCCTCGTCAAGGAGAGCCCCCTTATCGTTCTTCAAGGCTTTGGTAACAGAGCACTGGCAGAGCGAAGAAATGGCAATGCTCCCAGTGATCGAGAAGACTTCCTCGCTAAATGTCAGAAACTCAACGATGCGGGCAAGCTGGATGACGGCCTCGCTGGTCGGGTTCCAACCGGGAACGTCATTGCAGGCTCGGATACGACCGGGATAACTCTCGCAGCGGCGTTGTACCATCTCATCCGCAATCCAGACAGTATGCGGAAGCTCCAACATGAATTAGATGAGGCTACGCGCCGCGGCGAACTGTCTCAGGTAGCAACTTTTGCGGAAGCGAGTAAACTACCCTACCTGCAAGCGGTCATCAAAGAGACACTGCGGATTCATCCCGCGGTGGGAAAATTACTTTCAAGAGTCGTCCCAGCAGGAGGTAAAGAGCTGGCTGGCCACTACTTTCCCGAAGGAGTAAGTGTTCATTTATGCACAACACCGCTGAATCCTTTGTTCTCGCGACTCTCACTGATCAATTTCCTATACAGTCCGTCGTCGGGGTGAATGCCTGGGCAATCCACCGCAACCCCGAAATCTTCGGATCCGACGCAGACATCTTCCGTCCGGAGCGCTGGATGGGACCACGCGAGGAAGTTGCCCGTATGGAACAACACAATTACGCGGTAAGAGTTTCCTCCTTCTCGTGCCATGCCATTAAGGGACGGCTGCGCATAATGGACACTGACTGATGCTTGTGTTTCCAGTTCGGAGCCGGATCTCGTACATGCATCGGCAAACACATCAGCTTGTTGGAGATCAACAAGGTCCTTCCGCAGCTCCTTCGCCAATTTGACTTTGAAGGCCTGGATGATCGAGCATGGACCACGAAGAATTATTGGTTCGTGAAACCTTCGTATATGTGCCGCGTGAAGGTTCGTGAAGGAAACGCAAAAGTTTAAGACCTGTGGATAAGTCTTCGTTTCATGGAAAACATTTTGAGAGGAGTATACGGCTGGAAGCCCGGTGGTTTTCGCGAATTGGGAGCAGATTTTCTCAGTACCAATCTCACAGATGTCTATGACTCGATACCCTCTCTTCAACTCGGCGGCGCCTATTCTTTCGATATCGATTTTATCGCCTAGAAGTGATAATGAACACCGCACAGTCGAGCACCAAAATGACCAACAACTACTCGGCACCACTGGCGATGTTTACCTCCTAAGGGTGCTGCACAATAAGATCCACAAAGCACGCCTATTGGTGGTCAACCGATATCAGATAGAAAGGCTGCGAGTCATCCCGTCACAAACCTAGTCTCGGCGACGTCGTCACATCCCGACTCGTATCGCTCCTCGAAAGGCGCCTCTGTCCAGTGCGGCGAAAAGACCCCGACCTTTCCCGACGGCTGGCTTCCTGTTGTGAAGCGCCCACCAGGGGGATCACAGTACGTACTGGTACTTGTCATAACATGCGTCGTGTACATGCAGGTAGGTCGTCGACGCCTGAATTCATTACTCCTAGTCCATGTTCGCTCCAACGCTGTGTAACACAGAACTCTCCTTTATAAAGGTCGGAGAAAACCCTCAACTGCATTCTTCATCTTCTCTTCTTACTCCTACATCTCTTCTGATACTGCAACACCGATGTCCCTTCTCGTTCATGTGGCTTAGAACTCAATCGACTCCTCTACACGATGCGTCTGGTACGTTGCGTGTAGTGGACGATTGAGCTGTCGCCTTCTCTTGAGCTACAACATCATGCCTTCGTATCAGGTGTCATTGCATTCTGTGATGCGTCAAATTATGGAGCATCTGGTCAACTTTTCCAAGAGCGTCAGTGCTGTCCTTCTCCTCGAGCATCCCGGCTCTCGCTTAGTGCAAGAATCCTTTCAATGCTAACCGATACCACAGGTCCCACAAATTCCAATGTATGGCGAATAGCAAGCTTCAGTGGGTCATGGCGCCGAAATGTCCGCAAGTCACCATGATGCGCTGGTCCAAACTATGCTATGGGACAAGTAACACCAGCCTTTGTCATCTAAAGTTCCTCAACGACTCAAGTTCCGGATCACCTCCTGCCTCACAGCGCTCATCGGCGACCATCCACAAGCCAGTCCACCAGTTTGACAAGAGACGTCCACCTTGACCCTTCCATAATATCTATGGATTGTGCCAAACCCCCAACGGCGATGCGCCCGTACAGCTCAACCTTCATGCACCAAGATCTCTTAAGCCACAACCACCATATGTCATCCCGGTAATCGCCGCCGCGCAGCTGGAGTTATCTCCGCTGTCCGCGGGATGAAAAAGTACAACGCCAGCAACCCGAACGGGACAACAATACCTCAGTGATATGAGCTGATTACTCAGACGTGCGAACACCAGTTACAGGGTACGCGGACCTTGCGAGCTGGCACAGTCCATCACTCTCTTAGATCAGCTCATGCAAGATCCTAGGGCATCAAACATGCCCAAGCGCGATAGCGAAATTATCCTGCGCGCCTTCGATGGCGGTAGGCGCACCCCTTGGGAAGTCTTGCTATGTAAGGTATCTCTACGCAGCTCATCGGGAACTTTCTGGGTTTCAAGATGAACGAGCATACATCCCACGACCCAAGAGCGATGAAGCCGCGGTCATTTGGAAAAGCTCCGTCCCCTGTGGCCGAGAATCTTGCGTATGGCTCCCATAACACAGATGCAGGCAGAACCTTGTACAGCAGGCCCCTCCAAATCTTAGATGCCATCGCCTTCTGCACCAATGCAGGCGCGATCTCCGTACATGGTGTTGCTTCAATCTGCAGGTAGACAGGTACAAGATCGTCGCAAGGCGGATGATGCAGTGGTACCGGAACACCGGCTACCTAAATCGGCACTGCCTTTAGGGAACGAGGTCTGGCTCTTACCATGAAAAAGTCAAGAACCACGGTCGGAACAACCTCGATCTCAAGTACAACGGGAATCTCGACGAGGCGATTCGAGACATCGAGCGAAGGCTAACATAATCAGAGAGCAACGGGGCCTCAAGACTCCACGGATTCCATCGGCGGATCTCTGCAAGTTCTGACATTTCGTATCCATCTCTAAAAGATACCTCTGACTTTCCTCTCGATCATTTACCGTCTACATATCCCTCGCCGAATATTGCTGATAGTGAAGTTCAACGCCTTTCTCTACGCGCTCCAGCACTTCAACTTCGATCACATCGCGGAGACAGAACACTGCTCCACCAGTACACAGCACCCCGACTCGAACAATGCGGGCGCAATGTGGAAGACCTGAACGAAGTGACCTCAACAGCTCGCCATTTGTCCGAATCAATTGCCCAGCCCGAATCGCAGCACGCGGAAATGCATAACCTCAAGCTGGAGATTAATTGGATTACGTGCGAGGCCGAAATGATTGATGCCGACCTCACGGCAGAAGAAAATGAATTCCTCTGACGAGGGGCAGCCGAAAGCAGCAATGAGTTCGAGGATTAAAGACATCAAGCAGCATCATTATCCTTTAAGAGAGAAGACCTCGCTTCAAAATCTAGCAATTCCCCGACTCGTAGACCCGAATGGAACGAGCCGGAAATAGTTGTCGGGAACCCTCGCCTTCGACCGCTGGATCAGAATTTCTGGAGGAACTCAGAAGACGACACCAGTGAGCTATGTCACCGAGTGCTTCCAGTTCAACTTCCTCTGCAGGGCTGGAGCCTTCCTCTCCCAAAACAAGGCATGCAAGCAATAGATGAAGCTACCGCCCTCTAACGTTTCTTCCGTCACGTGTCGTGAATCTGAAGCAATCTAAGGCTCGCAGAGTACGAGGTCAGGCCCGGATTGCTTCTGACCGCGCCACTCCTGCGCTTACTTCCCATCATGGAGAAAAGAACGGCAAGATCGATCACTCAGATGGCGTCGAATTCCATCTCTGTCGGTCACCCTTCCTGGTAGAACTCCTTCGCCTTTCTCTGAGAGCCCGTAACAGTCAACCCATTGCTCGGCATGGAGACTTTACTCCAGGGGATTGTAGAATCTCCCGAACGCCTCCTCGTCATAGAATCTTCCGGACAGGCGCTCACCAGCTGAGCTCTTTGTGGAGCGTCGTGGATGAAAGAGTGAAGAGCGAGCGAACTCCGCGGCCCCTTACATACAGTTCTTCAAGGCAGACCTAACTTAGCAGTGCCGGCTTCATGGATTGTGCAACAGGCACAGAACATACATTCTTTGAGTCTTACACCGGCTTACTCGTTCTAGACTTTCGCGGGAATCAACTCGCGTCATGGCCATCGGCTATGTCTCTTGGAGCCGCAACAGGCCCAAGGGGTGGAGTCCTGACACCACGAAGATCTTCTACCATGGCTCCCGATCCTGTCCCGATCTCTCCGGTCATCGCCCCCAACCTCATCACGATCCTATGTCCTTCTCCAACCACTATTGTCGATCCTGCAAGGACCATATGACCACCTCTAACCGTAGCCTCCTCGTCAGTAATGACGCTTCCCTCCCAAGCGGAGAATAGACTTGAGAAGGAGCCCACAACAGCATTCCTTCTGCGGAAACGACCTCCTTGACGAACGCAGATCTCGAGTGCTGCCGCTCGCTGCCGTCGTTTCAGGCATCAATGGCGGAAACATCCCCGCTGCGACTGGGCTGCTCGGAGCAGGGACAGTGGTTATACCATTGCCCTTCCGACGGGCCGGCGCCGAAACTCGCGAAGACCTCCTACCCACCTCCGACGAATTGACCGGTCTCGTCCCCACTGCTCACGATCGTCCTTCGTCGGGAAATCCGTCCCACGGATCTTGCTGCTGATGCTATACACTGGAATCTGTTATCGGCAATCGATCCCTCACTCGAGTCAGGTGTATGTCCACCGCTGGACAGCTCTCCCGAGTATTCATCTCGTTCGTCTCTACCTACCTTGCCCACCTGGACCAGCTGGTACCATAGGGCGGAAGTCGGTCCTTCCAAATCGTAGCAGGCCAACACATCTGCGCTGTCGATCGCGCATAGCCAGAGGGATACCCAGGGACGGGAAGGCAAAAGGAAAGAGGTGCGAGGCGACTTATCGGAATTCAGGCACGCCTATCACATGTTCAACCCTTTATCTGCGATTCGACCTGCGCTCGGACACGATTTCGGCAACGACGATTGGTTCTGCAAGATCCCCGCTCGCGGCCGAACCTCGACCGCTGCCTATCATCAAGATAGAGCTTTCGGGGTTGCTCGTCGAATTTTCGCCCGATGCGAGCCGGGGCCGAAGGCAGAGAAACGGCATCTTTGGTAATGCCTCTCCTGATCGGGAATGGCACCTGCACAGCATACACTCGGATGTGGTTGCGGCAGTTGGGAAGCCAGAAAGTCCGAAGGATCCCTTTCCTTGGTGGAGAGGATGATCCGGGTATGATTTGTTTACGGACTCCGTCGAGGCAGTCACATACAGTTCTTTGGAATTCGGATGATGGAAACAATGATTCAATCTTAGATATTAAATATATAAAAATTCATTTGTTCTTCCCCCCCCCTCCTCCTCCTCCTCCTCCACGTGAGAAAGATACAAAGAAAAGCAAAACCGTATCCGTGTATTTTTGTCGCCGTGCTTCTGAGAAGGGGAAGGGAGGGGTGTTCAGAGAACGTGCAAAAGCCACGACAACGACGACGGGAGGCTTCACGAGATTTGTATTGTTCGAAATATCGTGCGGGCGAGAGGTAGAACAGAGTTGAAAAGAACTGATTTGAGATCTGATTTATCCAACGGCATCGCCAGACAGAGATCGCAAGAAGGAGAATAAGAAAATACGAAAATCCTTGTACAAAACATTTCACCCTTCTAGGAGATTCTTCGGAAAAAAGATGGAAAAAAGAAAACCTGGCCCTCCTTGTCATTTTCGCTTCTGTGCTCATCATGGGAGGAGGAGCACACCGAGCCAGTGAAGAAAAATCCAAAACTAATCTTCGTCGAAAATGGCCGTGGCGTTGATGAGGATGGTATCCACGACCTTGGCCTGCAACCCCGCATCGGCGATTTGCGCGCCGGTATGTTGACCCATGAGGCTTGGCCTGAGAAAGAGAAAGAAAGAATCGTCAGTCCAAGATTTTCCGAATCAGAAACGAGTTAGTTCATACGAGATGGGGAAGGGAAGGATTTTACGAAATGAAAGAAAGAAGAGGAGACTTACGCGAAGCACACGGCCAGATTCGCACTCCCCATCCTCGTGCGACTCTCGTTCTGCATGACGCGATACAAATGCAGGACCAAAGCCCTCATGGTAGCGTAATTCGGATCGGGGAGATCGTTGATACCCTGGTGGAGGGCATCGCGGCGTTTATCCGCATCATCGATTTTCGCCGATTCGATGAAATGGGTATATCCGGCGCGGGTGAAGAGCGGGTCGGAAAGCTCGCGGAGGAATTGCTTCAGCAGCGTCGTCACGGCGTTGACGTCGTGGAAGAAATTCGCCGGGTTGCGGAAGTCGAGTTGGGGTGCGCCGGGGGGGAGGGTGTCGAAGGCGTTGCGGAGCGCGTTCACGTGAGTGGCGTTGCCGCTGACGCGGTAGATCCCTTCGACGTCCAATCCGAAGAGGTCGACGGCTTGCATACATTGGACGACGATGGTGGGGACGGCGGAGTTGTCGCGTGCGAAAAGTTCCTCGAGGGAGAGACCAAAGACGGGACGGGCGGGGGTGGATTGCGGTGGGCTCATAGGGCCGCCGCGAGGAGGGCCCATTGCGCCTGTGGAGACCATTGGCGCTGTAGGGAGGGTTGGTAACGCGCCGCCGGTGTGCTGGGCAAATTCGTTTCCGTGGGTAGGGTATGGTGGGGAGCCGTAGTTGCTCACTGGTGGCGGTGGTTGAGAGGCATACGAGGGTTGCGCAGCCTGTCGGTATGCTAATGATTGAGGGTCAGGCTGCTGCTGGTATGGCAGATTCTCCTTCGGCGGAGGCGGTAGAGGTTGTTGGCCAGTCTGGGGAGCAAAGCGGTCGCTCGGCGAGTTGTTTTGATTTCCAAGAAGGCTGAAAGCTAAAGCTGGCTGGCTCATGGGGTTTCCCGACGAGACGTGAGGTTGCTGTGAGGGCGGTGGCGGTGGTTTGGGTACCAAGGTCGGATGTTGCTCGTATTTGATCTCGCTCGGAGCCTGGACCTTGCCGGAAAAGCTGCTCACGTAGTTGTGGTAGTCGCGTTCGTTGTCGATGTCACTGATCAAATCACGGAGACTTCTCTGTGGGAGAGCTCCATCGTTTTCGGCCAATGGGCTGACCGCTAGACCATTGCCGAGAAGCAGTTTCTCGTTGAATGTTGCTTTGATTTCCGTCAGTAATCCTATCTTCTTTTGTATTACAGACACACTTACCGAACTTCTGCAGCTGCAAAGTCAACCCACTGTCGCATTCGTGGATCAACTCCTGCAGAGCCTTTACCGCCTGAGGTCGACCCACGCTGAGAAGCTGCTCTCTTTGTGACTTGGCCAGGCCGACCTTCTCCTCATAATCGGCATCTGCAGCCTGTGTTTTGCGAAGGAGATCCTGTTCATACTGCTCCGCGCTTTTCGGACCTTTCAGACCTAACCTGCGACTGCCCTTGACATCGCCGGTACGCGCGCGATCATGGTCCTCTGCGAGACTGTCGTACTTGGCTTTGGCCTTCAGCATAGCCGCCTCGGCATCCGAAGCCCGCTTCTCTGCATCCAACCCCTCGTGTTTCCAGTTCTTACGTCCGCGCTCCATATTGTTCGAGAGGACATCCAGGTCCTCATGCATCTGGTGCAGGGAGAGGGCAAACTGAATGCCATTGTCGGCCATGCGCTCGTGTACGTGCAAGACCTCTGCCAGCTGCGCAGCATAGCTCCCACCACGGACATCGGCTTTGCGGATGCTGTCGAGTTGGATGCGCACCAAACGCTTGCATCCCGATGCCTGCTCCTCTTCCAATGCGGCGCGCTTCTTCAGAAATTGAGCGAAGTCACGCGCCGATGCGATCGATTGCTTCAGCCGGGCGAGGAGGGTAGTGATGCCGATATCAGAGTACTTGACATCTTCGACCGCTTTGGGCGGCGCAGTCGAGGTGTTGGTTGCGCCGTTCACTGCATCATCGCCGGTAGAAGGCATCACCGGGCTGGTCGGATTGGATGCAAAGTGGGCAGCGGTGCCTCCGCCATTGCCGGAGTCACGATCGTTTTCGCCGTACATTGTATGCTCTATGGCTGTGGTTTATTGCGAGTATACACACAGGTTCTGTCGAAGATATTTTGCTTCCGAAGCAAGGACAACGAGGCGAAGTGGTCAGTCTGGTGAATGTGTTGTATATGTACCAGACTCGGCAATCATGTTTCGAAGCTGGGATGCGCTGTGATCATGATGCCGTCGGAGTTCGCCAGACCTGCCCGAAAGGAACAGCTCAGCCACCTGCGGCCGCGACGCTCAGGATGGATCATCATAGCCCAAACTCTAAAACAGATGGTTAACGAGGCAAATTAGCTCCGTGTCTAGTGCGCAGTATATACTGTTTACTGGGCATATCGTCGTCCTGATCGGGAGGATTTTCGCGGTGGATTCAGACGCTGGATGTAGAATACTCAGTTGAATTGAGGTAAGAATGGGCCTCGGAAGTGGAACGAGGGAAGCGGGGGGGAGAGAGAGTGTGTGTGTATGTATGTCTGTACATATGTCTATGTGTATGGGTAGGTGTACATATACGTATGAATGCGCACATATATGTATATATGTTTGTTTGTATGTATGCATATGTATGTATGTATGTGCATAGATATGTGCATATATATGTGTATATGGATATGTATATTCATTTGCATATATGTCTATGTTATATGTACAAGTGGGCTGTTGTTTGTCTCCCCCTCCGAGTAATACGTCACTGCTTGATGATTCCCGAGCGGGCAATGCCGTTTCTCCATCTCCCATACGGAACTCCATCCGTCTCGTCTTCTTCAATGATGAGCACGAGACTCGATCGGCACCTCGCAACACCACAATAGTCTGTCTTCTGAGGAGAGCGATCACTTCTATACTAGGCTCGGCTGCAACTCCGACATCGATTCATCTCACAACACCTAAGACAGCAGCAGCAGCAGTGACCGATCATTATCAACACATCATGGCGGTCCCTCTGACATGGCAGCGGAGTGCAGAAGCTACCGATCCTATCGTCTCCCATCAATTACCGAGAGAAGTCGTGACATGTCTAGAGAATGCTCGCTTCGTATGTATCAGCCTCATCACCATCATCATGATCAATGGATACACACCTGACAGTCGTTGGATCAGCTCCACCTTGCAACATGTACCCAAAACGTCCCGCACGTCAGCCTCATGAACTACACCTACCTTCCGACCCACCCTTTCCCGCAGAGCAGCGTGCTCCCCTCCGGACCCACCATCATCATGACCACCAACCCGTCCTCCAAGAAAACCAGCAACCTCGTGTCAAATCCCAACGTCAGCCTGCTCGTGCACGACTGGGTCTCCTCCCGCCCACCAGCCACCACATCTGCCGATCGCGAACGGAGTCCCACCGGCGGACCGCGGAGTAGCCTCGCCGCCATGCTCATGCAGATGAACAGCACGGCCGTGAGCAGCATCAGCACGACGATGAACGGGCAAGCCCGCGTGCTGGACGCAGGTTCCGAGGAAGAGAAATGGTGCAAGGAGCAACATCTGCAGAACAACACATTTGACAGCGATGCTTCTGGCGGTGAAGGAGCAGGAGGGAGAGCAGGAGTGCATACTGGCACGGGGTTCACAGAGATCTATGGCTCTTCGCCGGCGCAGACGAGGGCGGTGACGGGAGGCTCGGGCGACGGTGGCAGGGAACGCTACATCGAGGACGAGTCGGTGAGGGTGGTGGTGGTGAAGATCAGTGATGGGAGGATCAGCGACTGGAAGGGCGCGGTGAAGGATTGGGTGATAGCAGAATCCACGGGAACGACGACGCAGGCTGGTGCTGGCGCTGGCGCGCCGCTGGTCAATGGCATTTGATGAGAGAACCGAGATATCCACGTGCACCATGATCCTCGTCCGGCTCGAGGCAGGAAAGAGTCATCAAAGTCTCGGGGATACATACAGTCTCCGGCATGATCGCAGTGGTGGCTGGCGGGTGCAGCGCTGTTTTTCTCTCCCAGCCGTGTCTCATCCATGGGAGGTGCTGCATAATTTATGCATGAAAGCACAAAACGGTCACAAACCTGCCCAGACGGAGCTGCAGAAGAATTTATGAAAAGACAACGTTCGCAATGATCATTTTGTATAATATCTATCTGGTCTGTTTGAAAAAGTTATGCAATGCGAAAGCTCCCAGTGATATGCCCTCCCAGAAGACTAGCGCAAACGAACCCCATCATCCAGAATGCGAAGAGAACAAAAGAAACAAAAGGTCCCTGTCTGTCTTTCTCCCAAAGCGAAATCGCCGCCCCTTGTAAAATGAATGACCAAAAACACACCCGCCCAGCTCATCAAAATCGTGAGAAAGAAATCGTCGTTGTCATTGTCGTCGTTGTGTCGTGAGATCGTAAAGGGCGAAAAAGTAACCTCCCATGCAAAACGCCAGATCAATGCCCAAAAAACAAACAGAGAAAAGCAACAACCAGAGCTGCGTGAACAAAAGAAAGGAAACCACACCCGCTCGTGAAAGAAACCCTTTCCAAAATCCCTTCCCCAAAAACACATCCGAACCTAGTTGTTGCCCGTGTACGAGCAATCCACCTTGTCACTCCCGCTGACGATGCAGTTCGTCATGATGCGGTTGTTCTGCTGGATGTTGACCTCGATGGCGCCCTGGAGGCCGAAGGTCGTGCCGTTGGCCAACCAGTTCGCGTCGGTGATGTGGACGTCCGAGAAGCCGGCGAACGGGATCAGGCTGCCGTTGGTGCTGAAGTCCTCGACGATCCACTCGGCGTTCTGCTGGCAGAGCGGCACCGCCTGGTCGAAGAAGTCCTTGCTCACGCTCTGGCCGGTCGTGAGGTTGGTCACGTACGCAGTGCCGCTGGTGCTGCTGGTGGCGACGACGCGCATGTTGATGCTGTCGCCGGGGCGGACTTCGAAGTTCTCGAACGCGGTGAGCGGGGCCGGGAACCATTCGTACCAGGCGCTGTAGCGGGTTTGGCCGTTGACGATGGTCCACACGATGCCGGTCTGGAGGATCGCTGAGAAAGGAGTGGATTAGTCTTTGTACGAGGAGGTGGTTTCGATGAGGGGAGAGAGTGCTTACCACTGCCACAGGTGTCGCCGTCGATACCGACCCAGACTGCACCTCCGTAGGTGACGGCGGGGCTACCACCAACCGGCATCGATACTTGCGGGACATTGGTCGTGCCCTTGACTTCAGTGATGCCGCTGTCTACCCATAGAGCTCCCTGGGAAGGTTGTCAGTATACAGCTATAGATGTTGAACATGATGGCGATACTCACTGCCCAGTTGGCAAAGTATTGCTTGACTTGCGCAGCGGAGGTTCCTGCAAAACTGCTGTTTGATTCGCTGCCCAGGGTGGTCGGTGGTCGGTTGGGCATCTTGCGGCCTGGGTTTCCGGGGATCGAAATGGGCATTGCGGATTCCCATTGCATGGTGTTTTGGAGACGTGCTAATGTTGCCTCGCGCTTGCTCGGTTGCCGTGCCGGTGCGGCGTCGATCATGCTGACGAACAAGAGGATGCTGGAGGTGACCTGAGTGAACTTCATGTTTGCGGTGGTGTGCTTCGGATTTGTTGGATGGTTGAAGGCTGCGATTGGTAGAGTAATATACTTAGATGGTTCTGTGGTGTATTGTATACTGTTGCTCTTGTTGCTGACGTGGTTGTAGTGGTAGTCGGTGAGGTGCTGATGTGTTTGATTTGAGTTAATTGCATGAAGATGCCGCCTGTTTTGTATCTTCAGAGGAAACCTTCAGACTCCTCGGTACTGCCAGAACATGGCGTCATGTCTACGAAACTGCCGAGCCATGCGACATAGCCTTAATGCATGTTTCTGACACCGCATAAGAATAAACCCCATGGCCGAAAGGGACTTGAAGCGTTGGCCGGCAGTGCAAATCGTGAAGCGGGTGATCAATCGAAGCGGTTTGATCCATGGTCCAGCTGAATAACCCCTCGAGGAGTATGCGGGAAATAGAACGAGCGGCATGCCAGATGCACGGGAAAGCGTCACCTCTGTGGTTGAATGGGTAGTCAGACATGGATCGCCATGCTCCCGAGCATGCAGCTTTGCCCTTTGTCTTGAATGACTTTTGCTGCATGATGATGTTATGCGAGAGCGGAAAGGGCGTGGTTGGAAAACATATGTAGGCGACCCAACCAGCACACTCTGCACATTACGAGTCAACCACTGCACCCCGTCAGCACCTTGGCACCTCAGCAACACTCGACTTGCGTATCCCTTGGGCCTGACCTCATTGGCAAGACACAGTACTATGGCTTCTTACGAGATACCAAGACTTTATAGCCATCACCTAAGGGCCCTTACAACCGCTGCGCACGCGCCTCAACCGTCATGGGGAACTATGCAACGCTCACCGGAATATTGAAGAGTGGTCCCAGCGAGTGAGGAACTCTGTACAACAGCTAACTCCCACCAATACTCGGGAACTTCGCTCCGAGAAACGCTCGATCAGTCTAGATGTTCGAATTGCCGGGATTCGTCATGTTCGAGGCCGTTGCTTGATTGAAGACGATGAAGGACCTCATGATTGACGATGACAGGTCGAGTTTCGCAGACGATACGTCGAAAGCCACAAGCGCCACCGATTGGACAACCACGTCCAGGGCGTCATAATTGTTGTCAGACGTCCCGAGTCGCTCGTATTCGCCGCGGCGAGGGAAATTCTCCGTGAGACAAACACACGTCATGCGGATCTTCCAAAAATGAAAAGAGGCTCACGGTATGACCTACCGAGCATCCTGTCGGTCGTTTCTGCGGTTTCACGAAGCGAGTATCCTATTACGAGAGAGGACCCACACCGTCATTTACCCTGGAATAAAAGATTCCCAGCGACGGCACGACCAGGGGGGCCTTTCGACAATGGACAAAGATGGAAAGAGAGATGCGAGCGACAGAAACCGATGGTTGTGCCGTGATGTCTTGGAATCGAGTGGAGATTGCCGCCGATTGTTTCGAACGCTGGGCGGGCGACGGTTGCGAACCCAGCAGATTGATGGCTGGCTGCTGCTAGAACGCTACTTCGTGAGGGGTTTGCATTGTCGTTGCGTACAATTTGTTCTAGGCCCTGCATGCGGTGCATACATTTGGGCAGCAGCATGTCTGAATATTAGGCGGTCTATCAATCGATGATGATGATGATGGTAAGTCTATCTCGACGAATGGCAAGTGTATTGAGATAACGCGTGGTGGTAACAGGATTGTTGCCAGGTACGTTGTCGGGAGAACTGACGTCCGGAGAAGGGTTGGCAAGCTAGCTTTTCGGAGGGAGCGCCGACCGCTTGTTTGGTCCTCCAGCTTCCCAGAGATATATTCTTAGCAACAATCAGACTGGTAATGTGGAGACTTACCGGCCACTTTGAGAGACTCGCGTACCGTCATGTCTCGGAACTGTGTGATGAGAGCACACGATCTCCGGAAGGTCAAAAGTACGGGTGATCGCACGGCAGCAGCGGTTTGGATCCACCGTTGCGGAAATATGCGAACAGCCACTTTCGGTTGATCCGTGTCTTATGTAGATGCCCACCTTTGCAGTACCATACCAACTGTTGAGACTTCAGAATGCACAGTTCTCCCCATTGTTAACGGTGAGACAATGACGCCGTTTACCGTCATCTTTGTTGATCTTGGGATCTGACCTGCTAGGGTTTGGGTTGTCGGCCACTTGGGGTTGGGTCGACCCTATTCCAGTTGTTACCATGTCGAGTTATTAGATATCATGAGGTCTATCAGGACAATGGCTCCTCCGAACAAGTTGAAAGTAGATATGATAGCAGCAGTCCGTATTCAATGATTGCGATAGGCAGGATGTATGTAGGGCCGTGGTTCGTGCAATGGCAACACCTCTCGAGGGATTGGGATTGAGCAACCATTTGACGCGATGATTTCGTTATAGACATGACTGTACTGTAATGTCGCAAGATACGCTTTTTATAAACATTTTACAATACTTGGTAGCAATTAAACTTCAATATTGTCCATGCCTAGCTGATAAATGTCAAGTCACTACCAGATGTATTGACCATTCCAAGATTGTCACTGATGCTCAAGGTCACGAATCCCCGATCTTCGACCAGCACGAGGCTCGAGGCTCATCATCCGCAGCCGATACGAGAATAAAGTCCAATCATCTCCAACCCCTAATACTCACACTCACGAAACCATAACAGTCTGCCCAATCCCCGGGACTCCATCAACCACAACATAAACCACATACGGCCCCGGCGGCGCCAAATTGCGACTCGGCGGCATGCTCACCGAAACGCTCTGGCCCGTTTGCTCAGGTGCGAAACCCTCATGGTCCAAGAACAACATGCGATGGCTCATGTGCAGCGAGTGAGTGACGAACCCGCCGTGATATAACACGACCTTCAAACCCTGAGCATTCGGAGGCGCTTGGAAAGTGATTGTGAGTGGCTGGGCGGCGCCTGCGACGAGAGCGAATGTTGACAGGGCGATGTTTGTGGGACGACGCTGGGCGTTGGCGCCGGAGAGGTAGGGAGGGGTGTATATTTCCACGCGGAAGTCGGTGACGAAAGGGTTTGCTGCGTCGGGCGTCAAGACGGGCATTTCAACGGGGTTGCTTCCTGCTATCATGAGCGTGCCATCGAGGAGTAGAAGTGCGACCGAGTGATATAGGCGGGGGATGCCTGTCGATGCACCGGTCGTCCACCGCTGACCGAGCGGTGCTGCAGGGTTGTAGATGAGTGCCTCCAATGTCGGAGCTTGTCCCAGGCCGAAACCTTGAGCTCCGCGATTGCAGCCGTTGACCCAGACTACGGTGCCGTCTGGAAGCAGAGTGCCTTCGACCATACCACGACCTTCTGGCATGCTGTCCATCTCCCATGCGGCATTGGCACTCAGAGGCTGGATACGACCACAGGAGGCATCGGTTGGAGATGTGATATCTTGATATGCACCTCCACCGCAGACGATGACGTCCGGATTCCAATCATCAGCAGATGAAAGTGGAAGGAGCACTGTGCCACCAGTATTCGGATAGGTACGGTAATCTCCTGGCAAGTCTTGGAAAGTTCGAACAGTCTGACCAGACCCGACGTCAAAGATCTCGGAAGATCTGGAGACGAAGACGAAAAATGTGCCATCTTTCAGCAGATGGATAAACGGGTACATGTAATACGGCTGAGACTTGACTAGTAGCGCCATAGTCGTTGATACGCCTCGCGAGGTGCCATCCGAATTCAAAATTTCGTATGTCGGATTATTGTTCTCCGAGACCGTTGGGTCAAGACCATTGAGACTTCCCGATGCCACGAAAATGGTGCCATCTGGCATAGTCTGGACGCTGGGGTACCAGCGTGCCGTATCGAGCTGATTACCAGGCTCGGACCAGTCCTGACCATCGGCCGATCCGTCGCGTGCATATCGCGTGAGGTATCGCAGACCGCGGAACCCATCACCGACAGTCGGATCAAGCCAATCTAACGGAGCGTTGCCACCGACTGCAAGCATTCGACCATCAGCCAGGAAAGTACCGCCAGCGCAGAAAGCATTGGTCTTGTATGCGAGAGGCACTACAGTATTCGCTTGAGGGTCATATTCTGAGCTGTAAGCGAATCGGCCATTGGGTAACTTGAGCCGCGTGTAATCTTCAACTTTGTCGAGGAACATAACCTTGCCATTGGGCATCAGCGCGGCATGCATTGCGGGAACTCCAGAATCGCCGACGATGTTGTAAGACCCTGGATTAGCGTTCCTTGGAGCAGGTGATGGTCCATGAGCGGGTGGTACTGCTGGCTGATTACAAGGTCCAGATTGACAGCCTTCGCCACAGTGTCCGCTCGTGTCGCCGCAGAAGCCATACATGGAGCAGCAACTTCCGAGAGGCCAATTGCCGCAGAGAGTATTGCCATTGGCGGCACCACAGCTTCCATCTGTTGTGACTGCACCAGTAGGCTCTGCTGCTGGCACGGCAGTAGGTGGTCCGATCACAGGCTCGCCATTGCTAGTGGTGAAATTGATCAAAGTCGTAGGAGGTGCTGGAGTTGAGTCGCATCCACTCTGACAGCCGTTCTGAAGTGAGCAGTGATCGCTCGTTTTACCGCACCACCCGTATTCGCTAAACTTGCGTAAGTATCACCTCGCAGAAGTACCAAAATAACAATAACGTACCTGCAGCATCCGCCATAAGCTCCATTCGGATCACAAACTGCACCGCCGAAAGCCGATCCACAATGTCCATCGTCGCGAACGGCTTGTCGCTGCATGATCAGTCTGTAGTACTCGCGGTCGTAGCTCGAAGCATTCCATTCCGGAGCACAGCTACCAGGTGTCAGTCAGCTCATGACCAGACAGCAACGCGAGCCATCCTCGACTCACGTATTGTTCGTCAGGCAGATCTGCCCACGCAGACAGCCCTGCGCATGAGGCAGTTTCACATCACAAGCTGGCTGCACCTTATGGAAGATGATATTTGCACAAGCGAGTGGAGTGAGCAGCAGGCTCAGAGCGACGTATCGCTTCATCTCAGCTGCTCCGAATCTCTTTCGTCGAAACAATGTGTTGATCCCGTGAAGAATCGTGGCAATGTGGGACGGACAAACGAGAGTCGATATCGAAGGACGTGCTCCCAGAACGATGTTGAGAAGAGAGGAGATGCAGCAATCTTATGCTCGTATGTTGATGTGGTAGAGAGTAAAGCGAGGACGGGATCGTTGCAATATCGATCCACAACATGAGGTTTCCTTGTCCTTCAACCATTGTGACTTCCACCTAATTGCCGGTGTGCGCTTTCCGACTCGATGTGTTGTGTGTGTTTGAGCGCACATGTGTTGCGGTGTTGCTGGCTTTATCGTCTCGTGTTACCCACGTGAAAGAAAAGTCCTTAGTCCGTCGCCCAGACAATGCCGCCTCGTCATCACATGTTGTGTATCTTCGCCCCCCGTACCTGCAGCCCGAACTTACCATCTTGATCTTCGCACTTGGACGAGTGTGCTTACCTACTATCCGTGAAGCAGTTGTAGATGGGACCCCATAGTTGCAATATATGAAGCAAGATCGTCGATTCTACACAAGAAGAAGAGAAAAAGTAAATAATACATACAAATGTTTACACTCATTGCGGCTTAAGTGGCGCGTCCGCGAGCGGTACCAATTCCGATGTTTCGCGCCAAGTCATCATCGCCTTGCCCAGCACCGTCTGCATGATAGCATAATTGACCAAACATGTAATCCCCAATTCCTCTCCGCGCTTGATGATATACCCATTGATATAGTCAATCTCCGTCGGACGGCCGGCACGGACATCTGCCAACATCGAGCTGATATTGTTCGCGGTCCTGTTCGCGATCCCGACGACCAGTGTCTCCAAACGCTCGGCACTGAAGCGAGTGGGAACGTTGGGGATGCCCTGGAGTTCGGGGAGACTGCGGATGACGAGGGAGATCTCGGCGAGCATGAGGCGCATGACGCGAGTGAGTTGGAAGTTGTAGGTGATGGCGCCGTTGCGGCCATCGAGAAGGACGGTGAGGGGATTGATGATGCAGTTCACTGCGAGCTTCTCCAGTTGTTGCTGATGAAGTTCGATCGACGTGAAGCCGACGGCGCAAAGAGCTGGACATCGTGTGAGTGTGCGCAGCAAGTAGCGAGAGGTGGGCGACCAATCTTCATCGCCACCCGCTAACAATTTGCCCTTTTTGGATGATTTAGGCGGCTGAGCCCTGTTCTCAGTGGTAGTAGCTTTGTTTCGGGGAAGCATGCCAAGTGCGATAGTGCCATGTCCAGCATGGACAACATAAAAGGGATCCTCCTCCCTTGTCAGGGGTGGCATGTTCGCGCCGTGTGAGACTATGCCCTGGATGTAATTGGGTCGTGTTGCCTCGTCCGGGAAGAGTTCAGTATTGATGTCATCGATCATGCCCATGCCGTTCTGCAGGAAACAGATTGTACTCTGCCGTGAGAGTCGATATTTTACTGAGGCGAGCGCCGAAATTGTTCTGTTCGTCTTGGTGGCAACGATGAGATTGTAAATCGGCTCATTGCTAAAGGCGTAGTCACCACTGTGCGGTGCGTTACGAAAGTCCCCAAGCGGATTCTTCCCTTCGTTCATGTCCCTTCGTCTCTCCGCGATGATTTCCGCGGCTTTGTGGGGCTTTAGATCATGCCGATCGGCGTAATCATAGAACTGTACTGGATCGTCCACTTTAATGCCATGGACTCCTGGCTGCATATCTCTTTTAAGCTCGACATCATACCCACTTTGAGAATCCGTATATGACCCATCCTTCACTGTGACAACCTTCTTACTCTTCTCCCAAGCCTGAAGCAGACGATAGCGGTGGAAAATCAACGAAGTCGGTGGCGGATCGGGAATGCTCCGCAATGAATGCGCTACGAGTAGACCGATGTTGCCCGTGCCCAGGATATGAATGCGACGAGGGACATCTCCCTGTGGTACGTATTGCTTGTCGATGGATCCGAGAGTGCTCCTGAGAGCTGCATCGGTCTCGAAATCAAATGTAACATCTTCCCGGTCATTAGGTGGCGCGGGAGGCACCTCCGCCGTCTTTGCTGCTTCTTTCAGATCCTCCATTGAGACTTCATGAGGCTTCCACCAGGGTCGCAATGCATTCGTTGATGTTGAGAAGTAAGCCACCCGGCCGACAATAATGCTACCGTGGAAGCATGTTCCTCTGGGCCGCGCTATCCGCTGCGGAAGGTGGTGGAGATGTGCGAGAGACAGCTTTGCTGCTCTGGAAGATGATCGAAGGGCGGGCTACGGCGAACGCGCAATGTATTAGTCGAGTAAGTATGATGTTATCGCAACGACATTGAGATGGTGATGGGTGGCCTCACCAAAATCTTCGATGATGTCGTCGAATATTGACTAAGCTGGAGCTCGGACCGTGGCTTTCAGAGCATTGGACCCTGGGACAGCAGGCCGAGGCCATGTCGGTATCAGAAACATCCCCATCTGCTCGACAACGATGGAATGCTATTCGCGACAAACATTTCTCATGATGGATCTACAATTCTGATGTCTGGATCTCCTGCGCAGCTCCAACTCAGGGGCACCTTACATGCGCATTATGGCGACAACGTCAATTCCAATGGCGGACACGCACCTCACCGACGACATGGCGGCTGGGAATGATTCAGAAAATGATCAAACAACCCAGCTCTGATGTTCTTTGGAAACTCACCTCTCCAATTGATGCAATGGTAATCGTCCAAGTCATACTTATCACATAGAAACATCACATTGGATCCCACATCGTACATGTACATATCCACCTATGGCCTGTATCCTAGCCTTCAAATTACCTGCTCAATTCACTATTCATACTCTCGCCTCCGGCCACTCTCCCTCGGTGACCACCGTCATAACACCGCCAGGTGTTCGCACCTTGGCAGTCAATTCCTGGAAAAGGAGCAAATTAGCAAACCTGACTTGAACCATTTGTTTTCTTGTCCACTGTGAGAATGGCAGGGAAAGATTGCCTTCAACTCCTGATGCGCAGGGCATTCATTATCGTAGTAATCGTGGTCTTCCCGGTTCTTGAAAACGGATTGACTTGAGAGCGTGAAACCTTCGCTTCGTGGAGACTCGGTGTTGATGATCCTCGTGGCGGCGTTGGAGACGATATATGGCTTGCCGTCCTGAGTAGACCCGAAGAATGTTAGTAACTGTGTCTCGGAATGTTGATTGTCGCCATTGCTATCGAGATCAGAGAAACCCAGCTTTGCGCAATTGCGAGTCGGGACAGAATATATATCTCTCGAATGTCATACCTTGACCGACGTCGCGCGGACTTTCTCGTATTGCTTCAAGACCGCATCAATATCCTTCTCCTTGGGAATCTTGAAAAGGGTCACGCGCTTGATGTGTTGCGCCGTCGCGGTTGATGTGAAGGTTCTCCTCGCGACGACCACCGCGCCTGCCGGAAATCTTGATCGGAGAATTGCACTCATCTTGTAAATTCTTCCAAATGCTCCGATAAATTTGCTGTAAAACAATACTAATTTGTTCTTGTTGAATGGTTGCTCATTTATCACAGCGCTCGATCATGAAGGATGACACCAATGGCTTGGACCTCGCTTTCTGTGGCGTGTGGATGACTAATCTGCGAGGTGTATTTTTTGATGAGTCATCCTCACTTGTTTGCAGCGTTGGTGACAACCTCATACAACCTTGTTGGATGGATCCTATAAAGGTTCGAGCATTGATTGAAATAGGAGAAGATGGAAAGAAATAGGAATAAATACGGCTTTCTTTTGATAGAAACAGGTCCGGATATCGCAAATCTAGCAAGTCGAGACTCGTCGCAATGCCATGTTTTTGATAGAAGGACTATTTCCAGCGTCCCGCGACGTTCCATGCGTCGGAGAATTGAATTGTCGAAAGGACCAGCCCTTGACCTTCGCTCCTCACATTTCTGTTGCCTTTTCTCTCCCCGCTGCCTCTCTATGCCCATACAACAGAAGTGACATTGCCCAGCCTGTCCAGATGAGCGACCGGCTCACCGATCAGGCCTGTAGCAACATCGCGACTGTAAATCACGACCCTCTTCGTGTATTGAAGACCTACAGCCACCAGGTTGCCGAGTTTGTTCAAGCTGAATTGGCGCGGGAAAGAACCTCCTGCAGGCCAGAGCTGGCGCCAGTTCAGGTTGCCATCAGGTAAAAGCTCGAAGGTGGCGAGCGAGTCAGATTGGAAACCGCCGCCTGGAATTGGGGGAGGTATGGAAGTGTACGTGGAGCTATCGTTGCGGTTGGATACGATCAGGAAGCGATTATCAGGCTGTGGGGTTTTCATGGATGTGTTAGCTGGGTAGACAGATCGTTTGTAGGGAGCGGTAAAACAGAACTTACGCTGATGACAATCTCGGCAGGGGCAGTCCTTTGTTTGACAAAGTGCGGGCCAGTGGTGCGGCTGATTTGGACTTGCTTGAAGGTCAGGCCGCCGCCATTGTGTAGATACGAAACTTGATAGCTGGTCACTGTGCCGGCAAGCTCAGAGACGAGATAGAAGTACGTGGGACAAGTCTCGCACGCGACGCCGGATGGGTTCCAAAACGCAGCGTGACGTGGGCCTGTGCCTTCAAGCACTTCGAGTGATTTAAGCTGCTTGAGTTTATGGTTCGTGAAATCCCATCCAAAAATATGAACGAGGTCCATTCCCAGGTCCGGCACTAGAACATACTGTCCCGTGGGATCCACAATGGCTTGATGAGGATGCGATGCGGCTTGTCGCTCTTCATCTTGTCCAGGTTGAAGAGTGTGCTTGAATTTGATCTCCTCATTGAATGTGAAGTCGCCGTTGCATTGCAAGTTGAAATAGCTGACTGAGCCTCCGCCTTCTCCGCCATAATTCGCCGAAACGAGCGCTTGCTGCTCCGTCGGCTCTCCCACTATGACGGCCGAAACCGGAGCATTCAGACCGTCAAAGTGCCGTACTTTGACGAGCTGTCCATCCCGTTCGATCGAGAACGAGGTCAAGGCACCCGCATCGTCATTGGCAAACCCTTCGTCTAGACAGTAGAGAACACCTCGGCCGATATCCACTGTCGACCATGTCGGATTGGCTCCACATTCGCCATAAGCTATGTTCTTGTTGAGCTGATATGCGCCAGAGGACTCGCTGCTGAGCTTGACCGAGGTGAGGTGGCCATCATAATCCGTGATGAAAAGATTGCTCGCAGAAGCGTAAGCAGCTCCGAGAAGGAAGAGAGATGAACGGATGAGCATGGTTCCTGTCAATTAGCGGTGCTCTGAAATTGCAGTGATGTCGTCCTGGTGATAGGAGCACAGCTCTCTGTTCTTTCGTTTCGTGAAAATTGACTCAAGCACGGGAAGGAAGTTTGTTGGAAACGATCGGCGGAGGTGTAGCTTTTATGATCGACATCCGCGCGCCCGGACAACTTTCGTATGTTACAGTACGCACAACAAGCGCTTTGCTCATCAATACGACCCTGATTTCAAGATTCTCTCTAGATGAGGTGTTTCAATTGCGAAGACATTGTAACCATGTGACAGCGGAATGCCGAGAAGCGCTCGCGCGACGCTGCCACAGTAGTCCTGTACAAAATCGTTCCAGAAATCGCATCAAAAATCACTGAAGGTTTGTCTCGCATCGTTGCCCGACATGCAAGTCATCCTACGAGTGTGGCGGGAACCAGCAGGCTAAAGTCGTCCTGTCATACCGATCCTCGAGCTCTCTATACGCGGATGCAATCACTGCACGCGCCGGCGCTCTACGCACTCGACCTTACGATTCATGCTGGAGGCGAACGATCTCTCCAGGCCGAATCGCGCCTATCGAAGATATTGTCAACGAAGTACTATCGGTACATGCAGACACGCAGGTCGGTCGAGAAGTCCCCATTTCAAACATGTGTGGCTTTTGCACGCTGGCGTTTGCAAGCCAGCGAAAGCATCATCCAGCTTGCCGCCGAGCATCAATCAGAGAAAGCCTGATGAAGAGCCCAATATAACACGAGTTATTTGCCTGATCTAACAATCAAGGAAATAGTCCATAGAGCCCCGTTGAAGAATCGTGACTATCGAATAGTGAACAGATTACTCATCAGAAAGAATCCTGGCAGATTAGTCATCCAAATCTTAGTACATCATCTTGTAAATGAGGCGGTTCATTGCATGCATTGGCCAATATTTACTTGCGATTGCCGCTACTGCATTACTATTCGTACTTTGTGCTACAAATCCCTGGAGACCAAGCAAAGGCTGTAATACATCACCAAGTTCCACCTCAATAGTTCCTTCGGAGTAAGCCATGCTAGTGCATTGAGAGATCCCCAACATAACGACCGCTACGGGTCAGAGGAAAGATTAGACAGCTCCACTCCAAGCCGCGGTCAAAGGAAAAGCCTTCTCACGCTTCGTCATCCTGGCATAAGCCTCGGCAGATGCATTCACACCCGTCCCAACACCATCGCCGAGCACCACAATCTCCACAATGCCAACGCCAGGATCGTAGCCGAAAGTTCCACTCGTCACGAGAACACGATTGTCATATGAGAATTGGATGAGACTGTACGCAGGCTGCTCAATGCTCTCGCCATCATCAAGGTAGAGGGTGCCTTCGGCTTTGCCTTGTGCGTCGGCGGCGATGATCAAGGTGAAGGGTTGCTTGCGGAGCTCGCTCGTGGTGTTGGCGGAAGAGGTGCGTTGCACGATGATGTTTCCGGCTTTGTAGAAGAGCGGGATAGTGGTGTAGCCGACGTTCTCGCGCGCCACGGTGGAACCGGTCCCCTCGACGAGCTCGTGGGTGTAGTAGTCGTAGAAAGTGTCCTTGGGTAGATAAAAGGTCGCAGTGGTGCTGTTCTCCTCGGTCACAGGCGCGACGAGGACGCCGGGCCCGTAGAAGTACTGGTATCCCAAGGCGTTAACATTCGGATCTTCGGGGTAGTGGAAGAACATGGGCTGCACGAGGGGTGTTCCGATTGTGCTCTGGAGGTAGAGAGCGGTATACAAATAGTCGAGCAGCTTGTATCGGATGGCGATTGCATTGCGAGCTGCCTCAGCGACGAGCGGCGAACGATAGAACTCATGTGGGACACCACCCAGCTCTGCGTGGTTGCGATAGAAGGGCGAGAACGCTCCTAACGAAGCCCACCGTGCGCACAGGATATCTTTGGCATATGTGTTACCCCCAAATCCACAGACATCGGCACCGACGGTGGGAACTTGGTACAGTGCGGCGAATTCAAGGACCTGTTTGATGGAGAAAAGGTAGTGCGACCAATCAGCAATGTTGTCGCCCAGCCAGTGTCCAACCTGTCGACCAGAGCCGGCAAACGTGGAACGTGTGATAATCATTGGACGCAGAGTCGGTCTTCGCTTGAGCATGGAAATGCGAGATGCTTCAGACATTTGAGCGCCGTAAAGATTGTGCGTGTCGTACTGAACGGTGCCGCCGTAGTCAACGAGATCGGTATCCAATGTCTTGTTGCTCAGACTACCTGCAGCATTTCCAATTTGATATGATGGATTGATGAGGTTGCGGCCAGGGAGTCCGAGCTTTTTGCCAGCTGATTGACGGGAAGGCAATAGAGGACGATCGAGTTTGAATTGTGAAGCAGCGTCACGCTTCACATTCGCCTGCGGTGGCGTCGAAGTTGTGATATCATCATTGACAACTTGCGGCTGGCTATTGCAGCTGGTTGACGTGACAGTCCGGTTCGCGGACTCATAGACAAAACTGCCATCAGTCTCAGTACGGACATACTGATATGTGATTGTGGTTTCTGCAGGAACATCGACGGTCGCTCCCCAGATGGGATACCGATCGGCTCCAAGCGGTGCTGCGTTGGTAATGTCACCGCCGCCAAGAGTGCTCACGCTGCCAAGCACCAGGATGTTCTCGCCATAACGTGTAGTAGCGTTGACATTGAACGTGATTTGTGCTTTGCATTGCGGCTGGAAGCTAGCCGGGAATCCAGCGATGGCATTGTCGGGTCCAAGACGGACAGCTGGTGGACGTGGAGGGTTGCCCATCTGCTGCGCCTGGAGTGTTGCATTGGTGCATGGCCAATTGCAGAAGTTGGCAGCCTCATTCATGTCAATCCACAAAGCATCAATATCAACACCAGTCTCAGGATCGAAGAAAGATGCGAATTCATTGTTCCAATAAGCTTGCGTGTTGGGATGGAACCAGTCAGGGAAGGCAGTCACTCCGGGCCAGACGACACCCTCAAATATTGAGCCATCAGACCTTTTGTAAAACACGTCCTGGTCGCGACCTGAATTGAAGGCCGGATAGTCTTGATAAGCAACAGCCGGATCAACCATGACCACGTAGTGTTGACCACGGGAATGGATTGTCGAAACAAGTTCTCGCATCAAAGTCAACGGAAAGCGTTCGGGATCGAGCGTGAACACACGGCGGAGATACATGTAGTCGATGTCGGTCCACATCGTTTCCAATGGAATGTTGGCCGCCGAGTAGTTGGCAACCACTTCAGCAACTTCGTAAACATCGCGCATGCCGTAACGGCATTGATGGTAGCCCAAACCCCAGTATGGCATCATGACACTCTTTCCGACGACCTCGGAATATTGTTGTGCGGCTGCAACCGGTGTCGGGCCGGCAAGGAAGTATAAGTCAAGGACACCACCGAGCAGGTCGTATTCCAGAGTAGAATCATTGATCTTGATGCTCTTGCCGTTCGAGTTCAAAAGGAAGACAGCGTGAGTACCGCTTGAGCCACGATGATCGAAATAGATAGGATGATCTCCGTATAGGTTGGTTCCTGAAGGCGTTCCATAGGCGTCACGATTCCAAATCACTCGAGTGTAATCAGTTGTGTTGAGCATACTACGATGATTCGTCAGTGACCAAACTCTCCTTTGGAGAACATCTCGTTGGACTCACAATGGATCAGTATGCTCTCCAGTACCGTAAAGCACGGGATTAGCAGGTAAGGACGTCTTCAATCGTACGTATTGGCTTTCAAAGATCAAGGGACTTGCAGCAGTGTCGAGTAAAACATCGCCCGTACTTCTGCGTGTCACCGAGAAGCTGAAAGGAGTGTCGACGTGGTTGAAGACGAGGTCACTGCTCGAAGCATCGCCGCCATTGGCGACTGGTCGAGTGAATACAGATTCAGGAACCTGATAGACCTGGGACTGCGCATCTTGAATTAATACATGAAGCCGCGAATCTGAAGTGTGGTTAGCCACATACACATGAAAATTCATCGAATCAACCAATTCATACCGGTCTGATATTCAACAGTCAATGTCAGATCTTCAAGATCTGTGCCATAGACATTGCAGGCTGGACCTGCAAGTACTAAATCCGCTGTCAAGCCAGTACCTGTTGTCTGAACATTGACAGCATTGTAGCCCGGGCAAGCATTGACATCACTTGAGCTTTGGCGTGACAATAAAGCACCCGCAAAGCTGGCGCGGGCAAACAACGCCAACGCAAGCAATTGTCGCATTGGATGCATGATGGCTGTTTGAGCGATATCACGAAGATCTTGAACATTGCAAATCCTGGGATCGCTCTGCTACTTTATACATGGCGTCACGAGCAAAAAATTGGTACTGCACAGTACCTGTGTGCTGCATCTCGAGTCAGCAATGCAGATCTTTCCCGCATACCCTCATCGCTTCGCCACGAGTTTTCCTCTCACCCGACATCACAGACATCAAGAATCAAGTACATGTATTATCGCCATTATGTGGCGTTTCCGAAACATTGTGCGGCGTGAACACAACATTGCACAGATCTCAAATATATTTGATCAACGCGCGTCGCCTACAGAATTCCAATTTCCATCGCCTGGAGGAGCTTGGGCATGATAACACATAGATTGTGCTTGATGGGTCCACACCATAAGAAGTCTTGACGGCTAAATGGCCAATCGTGACATTGTTGTGGCCTGTGTTCTCCAAGGATCTTGGTTGACGCACCGCTGCTCCTGCAGAGCTGCTCGGAGTGACACGGTGATACTTTACCAATTGGTTTGCCAAGGAGCGGCGGGTGCTTACAGCTGTGAAGTTCCACGGCATGTGGAGCACCTGGGGATGTTTTCTTGGCAGATGTAACATGATGCCAATGAGTAGGTATCGGAGGCAACGCGAGATCGGTATGTGTCACTTCAAAACGCTGTAGGAACTTCTTTGTCCGGTGTTCGAACCGTATCTGAAGAATCGCGGCATCGGCTTTCAGTAGGAGTAACAATCCGACGACTTCGAGAGCTCGCGCCACTGATCGCAAACGTTGTCACTTGCAGCAACTCCAATGCGGCCGCTTTCGAGTATATAGGCTTCGGCCCGAATCGATGAACTGGTAGGAACTAATAAGAGCCCCCGGAGGATCTGACATCATTTCGCTTCTATGGAAGGTTGGAACGGGATCTGGGTGACTAATCTGCGGGTGGCATTTCTTATGAGTAATCAATCCTCTCTCGTCTTCGTGGCTGTTGTGCTCAACAGCGGCGCGGTCGTGCATCGTCTGTGACTCCAAATATTTGTCATTTGGATGCATTAGGAAGCTGAGATTCGAAGTCAAGGGTATGGCAGCATCGTATGGCGGTGGACTAGAGGATTACAGAAGGAATATTGCAGATAGTTGTGGGTGAAAGAAGATGAACGCGTCAGCCACATTCAAGCCCAGCAACGACGAGTCCACGGGTCGCGTGAAATTGTTTGCTGACATAATACAGATCGCGTCTCCCGGCCTCTCCAGCCCTGCAAGTCCTTTAACAACGCCACACGATGCATATGCACAGTATTGAAACAACATCACGGCATCTGCTCCTTGCATCTGATCGGCGACGACTGCATAATCGATTTGGAAATCAAAGCATTTGGAGGCTCCCTACATTTAATCAAGCATCATTTCACAAACACCGTTTGGATATGGAACGACAATGATCGCACAGCACAACATCCTGGATCATGGCTAGGAAAACAGAAGTCTTCCGCGTTCGACTGAATTGCGTAGATCATTATCAACATTCGCCGTCGAGTCTGGATGCGCCTCTGTTTGGGTCACATACATTCTCTTCAACTCAACGAAACAGATTACCTCAAGTGCCAGTAATTCGTGTCTTTGGAGCGACTGAAACCGGACAAAAGGTCTGCGCTCATATTCATGGAGCCTTTCCATATCTGTTCGTCCCGTACGAAGGCTCCATCGAGGAAAAGACTGTCGATACGTACATTTCGGCCTTCAGAAGTGCTATCGATTCTGCACTGACACTCTCGTACCGTCGAAATCCTCACGATGACCCCAGCAAGGCCATCTTTGTCGCTCACATCAGCTTGGTCAAGGGAGTACCCTTCTTCGGCTACAATGTTGGGTACAAATACTTCTTAAAAGTCTATCTTCTCAATCCACTGCATATGACTCGCTTCTCGGATCTCCTTCAGCAGGGTGCAGTCATGAAGCAGATGTTTCAGCCATATGAAGCTCATCTACAGTATCTCCTCCAATGGATGTGTGATTTTAACTTGTACGGCTGTGCATACATTGAAGCGAAGCACGCAAAATTCCGAGAGCCGATACCCGCCTGGGATGACCTGGACAACGAAGAGCACATCTGGCACGATCGCTCGATATCTGCCGACCGCTTGCTGAACCCGAACGAGTTCACTCGCCAGAGCCATTGTCAGCTCGAACTTGATATCAGAGTGGAAGACATCCTTAATCGTTTGTCGATCGATGAACGACCGCTACATCATTCATTTGTCGAGCGGCTTGCATCGCTAGACAATTTGCCTATTGAGGAGAAACTTGTACATTCAATGAAAGGCCTCTGGAAGGATGAAACACGGAGGCGGAAGAAGCGGATGGGGCTCTCAGATGACTCGTCATCTCCCTTCCCACCGGAAGTGCTGGTCAGCATGTCTGCGGATCCTCGAAACACGAGTGACGGTGGCTGGATTCACGAAGTCGAGTTTCGCCGAATGGTTGTGGAGCTTGCCGCTCAAGAGAAGCGTGCGCGTGGCGGCGGCGGACTCTCATTCGAAACTTTTGGTGAGCAGGATAAAACAAATGACGGAGTACAGACCGTGTGGGATAGTGTAGCCGACTTGTTCACGAGCACGATGACTTTTCGCTGGAGCGCGGAGAAGAAGCTTCAAGCCACTCAAAGATTAGACGAGATCCTTTCGAATCAGACTCAACTGCCAGGCTTGGCAGAGAGCGAGGGAAGTGGAGTTACTACACCTGACGAGGCCGAGGCCAATGCAAATCAACATGAGGATGAGTATGGAAGCGACGAAGAGAAAGCGAAAGAGATCATGCTCACGCAACGTCAAAAGCTCGCCATTGCTTCAGGCAAAGAGGCCATTGCGCGAGAGACCGAATCGCTCTTCGACGCCGCTGAGCAGAAAGCAGCAGCTTTATCAACAAGTGATGCCCTCAAACGCGTCGCGCCGACCAGCAGTCGACATCCCTTCAAGAAAAGCAAGCTCGCCGACTCAACTACGATCAACCAGGGACTGACCCTGCGGGTGCCCGATAGGAGGGCTGAAAAGACGGGATCCTTGACTTGGTCTCCCACATCACCACTCGAACGTCCACCGCCCGGAGCTCAAGTTCCAAAAGCATTCGACCATGACAATAACGAGAACTACTTGCCACCGCCTTCGGCTCAACCACCGAGCTTTCAGCAATCGCCCGTCGCATCTCAAGGCTCTAAGCTGGCATTCCCTGTCGTGAAGAATCCGCAAGATCCCGCGACCATTCTCCGATTGAGCCAGCGTGATGATCAATTGCAGAAACCAACGCAGAATGCATCTCAGAAGAGCACTACGGACTCTTTAGGCAGTTTGGTGAAGTCAGGCTCTCATAATACTCCCATATCACCTGTGGAGCAGCGTCCAACGATCGACCCGGTTCTTGCAAAGAACTATGGCAAAGCTTTCCCTGCGCCGAGGTATATCGATGTTCTAGTTTACTCAATTGCTCCCGTATCGGCAGCAGAAGTCAGCCGCACCCTGACGCCTGCAGTCATCTATCAGGATGCGTACTATAGCGACGAAAAGGATGTCCCCGAGAGACCTCGTGAATATGCTGGCCAAGAGTTCAAGCTTCTTAGTCGTACCATGCCCTACCTGCCGAGGTTCAACACAATGGGAGTTGATGAAGGCGTGAAAGCAAACGATTACGATAAGCAGTCGTCGAAAGTCGCCGCGAGAGAAAGGAGTAGGAAATGTACTCTCCGTCGCTGGGAGATCATGAGTCCTCCGCCAACCTGGGCTGAAGTTGAGGGCTGGGTGGAGCAAGACCAAAGCACCGGACAGTATGACGCAAAAAGATCTTCCATACAGCAGACGAGCTCCCAGCTCAAGCGCAAGAACAAACCCGACCGTGAACTATCTCAAATCGAAGGACCTACACAGAAGAACAAACATGGCGTTAAATACTCACAGAAGAAAGCAAGCACGAGTGTCCAACACGAGACTGGCTACATGAGCATCATGAGCTTGGAAACGCACATCAACAGCCGCGTCGATCTAGCTCCTGATCCAGAGCGGGATGAGGTCAATATGATCGTTTGGTGTATCGCGGATGAACTCGCCGACGAGAACTTCAAAATGGGCATCATCATCCTGGCGCAAGAGGATGACTGCGATCGGGTTGAAAAGATTCGCAAGACGGTCGGCAACAATGTTGAAGTCGAAGCAGAGGAAAGCGAGCTCGATCTCCTCAATCGCATGGTCGACATCGTGAGAGAATACGATCCAGATGTGCTCACCGGCTACGAGGTCCATAACAACAGCTGGGGGTACTTGATCGAGCGTGCTCGAATACAATACGAGTTCAACCTGCCCGATGAATTTTCACGAATGAAATCGCTGTCTCATGGTCGATTCGGGAAAGATTCAGATCGATGGGGTTTCAATCATACCTCGACGGTGCGCATCACGGGTCGACATACGATCAATATTTGGCGCGCGATGCGATCGGAACTCAATCTCCTGCAATACACGATGGAGAATGTTGTCTTTCATCTTCTTCAGCGCCGCATTCCTCACTACTCGTACGCCTCATTGACGAAATGGTACCGAAGCAAACGGCCGAAGGATTTGGCCAAGGTGCTCAACTATTTCGTTTCCCGAACCAAGCTGGATCTGGACATTCTCGACGCGAACGAATTGATTCCGAGAACCTCTGAACAAGCTCGTCTGCTTGGCGTAGATTTCTTCTCGGTGTTCAGCCGTGGTTCACAATTCAAGGTGGAATCTCTCATGTTTCGTATTGCTAAGCCCGAGTCTTTCATCCTCGTTTCGCCGAGTAGGAAGCAAGTCGGGGCACAGAATGCTCTTGAGTGTCTCCCTCTTGTCATGGAGCCACAATCAGCCTTCTACAGCAGTCCATTGCTGGTGCTGGACTTTCAGAGCTTGTACCCAAGTGTAATGATCGCTTACAATTATTGCTACTCCACTTGTTTGGGCCGAATCACAAACTGGCGTGGGACAAACAAACTTGGATTCGGCGATTTCCGACGTGCGCCGGGTCTCCTGGAACTGGTACAAGACAAGCTGAACATTGCCCCAAATGGCATGATGTATGTACGGCCTGAGATGCGCAAGAGTCTGCTTGCAAAGATGTTGGGCGAAATCCTGGAGACACGCGTCATGGTCAAGAGCGGAATGAAAGTCGACAAGGATGACAAGACATTGCAACAGCTCTTGAATAACAGGCAGCTTGCGCTCAAACTCATTGCCAACGTCACATATGGTTACACTTCGGCATCATTTTCAGGACGCATGCCGTGTTCGGAAATCGCTGATAGTATCGTCCAGACGGGCCGAGAGACATTGGAGAAAGCCATCGCATTGATCCACTCGGTCGAGCGATGGGGCGCTGAGGTTGTGTATGGCGATACCGACAGTCTATTCGTGTATCTGAAAGGTCGTACGCGAGATGATGCATTCAAGATCGGGAACGAGATCGCAAAGGCAGTGACTGATGTCAATCCTCGACCGATCAAGCTCAAGTTTGAGAAAGTCTATCACCCATGCGTGCTTCTCGCGAAGAAGAGATACGTGGGCTTCAAGTACGAATCACCGAACCAGACCGAACCCGAGTTCGACGCCAAAGGAATCGAGACTGTCCGGCGAGACGGAACACCCGCCGAACAAAAGATCGAGGAGAAGGCACTGAAGCTACTCTTTCGCACAGCAGATCTCAGCCAAGTCAAATCGTACTTTCAAGCGCAATGTACCAAGATCATGTCCGGTCGTGTCAGCATCCAAGACTTTTGCTTCGCGAAAGAAGTCAAATTAGGAACCTACGCCGACAAAGGACCCCCTCCGCCCGGCGCCCTCATCGCCACCAAGCGAATGCTCCGCGACCCTCGCGCCGAGCCCCAATACGGCGAACGCATCCCTTATGTAGTCATGGCCGGCGCACCCGGCGCACGACTATGGGAGCGCTGCGTCGAGCCCGAGCGGCTTCTCCACGACGCCCATGCGGAACTCGATGCGGAATACTACATCAACAAAAACCTCATTCCTCCCCTCGAGCGTATCTTCAATTTGGTCGGCGCGAACGTGCGTGCGTGGTATGACGAGATGCCGAAAGTGCAGAGGATCCGTATGCTCGGTGGGCCGAGACTCCACGAGGGCGAGAGTAAGAATACCAAAAGGACGATGGAGAGCTACATGGGCAGCTCCCACTGCCTCGTCTGTCGGACCAAACTTGCTCCCGCGCAGCAGCAGCAGCAGCAGTCACATTCCGCACTCCGCGAAACCGTCGCCGAGCTACCGTTATGTCACACCTGTCGACATACAAAGACATCATCAACTATCCTGACCCTCCGCCGTCGGTTGCAAAAGGCCGAGATGCGCGCACGCGATATCGAGAAGGTCTGCCGTAGCTGTGCGGATGTCGCGTTCGATGACAGTGTATCGTGTGATAGTCGGGACTGTCCCGTGTTCTATAGTCGTGTCAAGGCGAATAGTCTGTTGGAAGTTGCGAGGAACGGGACGGGGAAAGTGTTGGATGATCTGGAGAGTGAGAGTTTGTTGAGGGAGGAGTTTAGATGGTAGATGGAAGACGGATTCTCGAGGTTACGTTACAGCACATTGTCATGCCTACCGCTTTGGTTACATTGCAGCACTTGTTGCGTCTGCCGCTTTGATCACAATACGCATGGTACGTGTAAGTAAGTTGCATTCAAAGACGGGATGAAGTGGGAATGGTATGGTCGAGTGTTAGTAAACGATGACATGAACCTTTCCTGGCATCCGTTCGACGATCCACGCCACGCCGCTCTCCCACGTGAGAAGGAACGCCGGTGCGGGCCGGGAAACCGATTGCGGCCGGAGCCATGCCATCCGTCCGTTTCGAGATTGCACTGGGCACGAGAGAGACAATTCCAGCCGTGAGCCCGGCATCACATCACGCTTGCGGTCATTTTCCTCTCCTAGGGCCAAGGCTTTTCCCCCCGAGCATCCCACGGCTCAGACGTCATCTGGACTATTCGGCTGATCCTCTCGCAGGACTCGGTGCGCAGGAAACCCACCCGGGGTGTGTGTGCAACCATTCACAGTCCTCCAACAACCTCTCGCACTATGCAGGTGTCGGCTGCGTACATGCAAAGAGATCCACCACCAGGACCAGAAGGATGAGACAGTGTGTGGCAGATTTTCTGTCGCGTGCCTCCACTTCTCTCTCTCTCTTCTCCTCCCGGGGATTTTCGCTCAAGCATATGTTCTTAAAGCAAGTGGTGTGTCGCTGCGGCGTTGTCGTCCCCTATCTCGCTCATTTTCATTCCATCCAGTCGGATTCGGACTTCAGGAGCACGTTGTCGGTTTCATTCTTCCTTGTGTGAGACATTTATCGATAATTCACTCACACACGCACGCGCAATTTTGATCTACATACACAATCCACAAGAACAAATCAAGATCAAGCAAGCAAGCATTATTACAAGAACAACGCATGAAAATTAATTTCTCGCCGTAGAAATCGGAGAAAAATCGCTCATTCTGCTGCTGCTCCGTCGTGTGGTTGGCTCTCTCTCCTTTACGTGCTCCTGACGTGCATGGTGTCGTCTTCTCGCTCATTGCCTCCCTCTGCGACCGCGATCCAAATCCGCTCATGCCAGCATCCGTCACGACCGATGGACGCGCGGAGAAGGACTTACTCGTAGTTCGCAATGATGAACGTGCCCTTCCGGGACATGACCTCAACAGTACCGAAAGCGACATTTCACATGATCTCAAACCCGCCGAGAGCAACATCACCAACTCACATCTATCCACTACTCTTTCAACAACGACGACGGCAACCTCAGCCCTACGCGACAAAGTCCAATCGACCTCGGAGAAACTTCAGGATAAATTCCACATTCAACGGATCCGTGCAACTGGCCCTTTCAAATTCTTCTATCCAACCCGCGTCCTCATGGGCGTGAAATGGAAGGATGATCGGGACCCTGCCGGCTCGGGAATGGCTGATGGTTCCGATCTGGCATTACTGTGGCGTTCGCGAGATTCCCGCAAAGGTCGGAAGAATTCCATCGTGCTGCCCTCCCGATCAGCATCACTAGCCGTGCCAACCGCCGCCAGGACCATCCCCACGACTGACACCGCCACCGCTCCACCTTCACAAACCGCCCGACTCCCATCACCCATCGCACAGGTATGTAGAAATCTCTGGCGTATGTGCACGACATTCCCTTACTGGGATATGTCCTTCTGGGTAGCCTTCGGCTACACCCTGGGCTCCGCGGTCTTCGTGATCAACGGCTGTTTCGCATGGATCCCGCTGGGTTTCCCGGACGTCCCGACCTTCCCGGGACAAGCCAAATACGGCGTCGGCATCACCTCATGCATCGGCGTCTTGCTCTTCCAGATCGCCGCCTTCATCGCCTACCTCGAAGCGGTGAACGAGGGTTCCTTCGGCGGCTCTGTACTGCGGAGGTTTTTGGATGAGAGTGAGAACAACGACGAGGATCAGAAGGAAATGGTCGACGCCAAACTCCATCTCTTCCTCCACCATCTCAATCCCTCCCACCACCACCACCATCACCGCCATACCGCCGCCGCCGCCGTCGACCCCGAACTCGGCTGGAAGACCAAAGATCTCCCCGACGACCTTCCCGACCATGAAGATCCCGCTCCGCAACCCCGCCGCGACGCCTTCGACCTCGGGCCCTCCTCCATCGGATCCTCCACCCTCGAGTCCGGGAGCACCTACACCCTGCACCCCTTCCGCTTCCTCCCCACCTGGCACAACCTGGCGACGCACCACATCCACAGCATCGGCTTCCTCGCCTGCACCGTGCAGCTGATCGGCACCACCATCTTCGTCGTCACCGGCATCGTCGCGCTGCCGGGCATCCTGGAGAACCTGGTGCAGTGGCAGCTCAACGCGGCGTACTGGATCCCGCAGATCGTCGCCTCGGCCTTCTTCATCGCCGCCAGCCTGCTGTTCATGCTGGAGACGCAGGAGAAGTGGTGGCGGTTCGAGCCGGGCGTTCTGGGCTGGTGGATCGGCGCGTGGAGTCTGGTGGGCAGTTGTGGGTTCATGTGAGTTCTTTCCTTTCCTTCCCCTCCTCCCTTCCCCCTTTTCTCCCATCTTTTCTTTCGCCCGATCCTTTCCCGCTGACATTCGTCACAACAACACAGGTTATGCGGCGCCCTCGGCCCCGCCTATCTCAACCCCACCGCCGTCTACCACTCCTCGCTGTCCAGCCTATGGGGTTCGACGGCCTTTCTGATCAGTAGTCTCATCCAATGGTACGAGATGATCAAGAACAAGGTGAGTCTCTTCTTTCTCCCTTTCTTTCTTTCTTTCTTTCTCTCTTTCTCTCTTCCTTTCTTTCCTTTTCTCTCTCCTCCCCTCTCGTCATCTGCTCCCCCCATCCAAAGGACGTCGAATCCATCTGACCTCCCCTACAGTATCAAGTCGAGGAGCGCCACCCCGAGGGCGCCGAGGACGTCGGTTCCTGGCCTCTGCGGCCGCGTGTAGGATGACGGAGAGATTTATCATAGAAATTTAAATTAAAAGAAAAGAAATCCAACTTGATTTCTAATAAAGATCGAGAGGGAATCAGTAGATTCCTCTTCCGAAACAGAATAGAAAAGAGGTCCTCTGCGTGTCTCTGGTCGCTGCGTCGGTTGCAGATGTGCATGTGTGTAGGTATGGGTGCGGACGGAGATAGATATGTGTGTCCTCATTTCTCATGACGAGGACTATACAAGCGGGCGGAGGGGGGAGGGTTTCCTCTACGCCCCCCCCTCTCTCCTTTGATTACGGGACGAGAGAGGGAGGGAGGGAGGGAGGGAGAGAAAGGATTTCACGATTGGGAGGGAAGGAAGGAGAAGCCTCCCACGACGTTCGAAGAGTCGAAAATAGATAGATATTGACGGAGATGCATGATACAATACACGTACGACCCCTTTCCCTCATGGACCACTTCGAGGTTTTCTTCCATTCTCACCACAGCGACGACTGGGGGGTTTTTTCGCCCTCTTTCTGCCGCCTTGCACCGGGAAAAAACATCTCGGGACTTTTTTTCTTTTCTCATGATCGCTTTTTCTTTCTTCCTAGCTCCCTCCGCAGCTTTTTTTGTTTTCTATCTTCCTCTTCCCTTCCTCTCCTCTTTCTCGCATTCGCTGATCTCCGCGCTACGTCTCAGCGGACAAGAGGTGGGGCCGTTGGCGGACGAGAAAAAAAAAGAAAAGCGACAGCGGGGCGGAATGTCCGGAGTTTTTTTGGCAGGGAAGAATGGACTCCGCCTCTTTTCTACCTTCCCCGTACCTCATCTCCGGGATCGGAAATGCTGCAGATCGCATTGCCGTTTTGTTCGATAGGTGGGCGTTCAGCTCACCGGGCTCCAGGGCATGGGGACCATGATGCGGCTCTCCATGGTCTGGATCAGCGGGACGGTTTTGTGGACCTGGTAAGAAAGAAGAATCAAATAATCAGCCAAAGTTCATTTTCTTCTCCTCCTCCATTGTTCTTGTTCTCAACTTCACATGATCCATCTTGGAAAGAGATATGGACTAATGAGAGACCTGAGTGTGAAGGGAAGGGAAAGCAAGAAAAGGAAAAAAAAATGACGTACCGTATCCGCCCATCCGGAAACTCCCCAGCTCTGCTCGCGACCATTGCGACGTTCCTCGAGATCGGCGAATTGCCAGAGATGGTGGACGGTGTTGAGTTCACCGACCTGGACGAACCAGGCTGTAGGAATCCGAGTCAGCAAATCATCATTTCCCTCGCGACCGAACTAGGGTGGAAAGGGAGAGGAAAAAACATCCCTCCCCCGAGAAAAAGCAGAACGGATATCGCGACTCACCTCCAACACCCTCCATGACCTCCCTCCTCGCGGCGAGGCCCTTCTGCCAGTGCGTCTCCCACTCGAGGAGCGTTCCCGGGTTGAGTCGGTATGATCGCAATTCGAAGACGCCGCCGAGTTGGCGCGGAGGGGAGGTCGGCCAGAAGCGGAACTCCTGCATGAGCGAGGTGCGTTTGTTGCGGATGAGGGTCTTCAGTTTCTTGTCGAAGGCCGGGAAATCCGGGTGGGATTGGATGCTGTGCAGACTGGCGTGGTAGCCGGTGTAGCGTTGGTATTCCCAGATGTGCACTGTGTGGATGGAAATTGAATCGCTTGTGGTTAGCAAATTGGAATCTTTTGGGAGGAGCTGTGGACTGTGTGTGCTCTAAGGGGATAAACGATAATTGGGCGGGTTTTCCATACCGAATGTGTCGTTGTCGCCGACTTCCGTCCTCCAGCTTCCCACCAGGTTGACCTTGTTCTCGGGCATGCCGGCCATGCGCGGGTACCATTTGCTCACGAGCTCGACGTACTCGTCAACCTTGTCGGGGTAGACCTCGTGGAAGACGATGCTGTGGACGTATTTCCCTCGGGCGAGGGTCTGCGAGAAGGAACGCTCAATCTCGCGGTCCATCTCCCGGCCCTCTTCGGTGCCGTAGATGAGCGAACTGAGGCGGCCGACGGTGGAGTTGGGGGACGACTCGCTCGGCAAACCGCTGGCGGCATCCTTCTGACGCCCGGCCTCGCCTGTAGCAGTAGAAAGTGAGCCTAGACCCTGGGACAAAGCCTCGGACGCAGCGTTGACCACCGACGAAGTGGCGGTCGTCGCCGAAGATGTGGAAGCAGACGCAGCAGACTGACGCTCTTGTTCCTTCTTCTTCCTGTGCAACTCGGCGAGGTTGTCTCGGAACTGCTTCTGCTTCTCGGCGAAGGTGTGCGCCTGATCGGGAGCAATGTCGGAGAGCGACGGCGCTTTGCGTTGAGAAGCGGTGGTGGAGAGGGTGCGCGAGAGTGCGGCGGCGGAGGTGGATGCGGGAGTGACGACGGCCGAGTTGTTCGCGGGCAGAGAGGCCACGCGGGCGGCTACGCGTCGGGAGAACATGGCGGTGACGGACTGTCGCTGATGGACAGAGGCGATTTTCGAGCAGGGAAAGAAGCGTCGGGTTGCCAGCAGCAAGAGGGAGGATATGATAAGCTTGTTGTTATCGATAGGGCTGCTCGGTGGAGGTCCGTATGGGAGGGAGCGAGCTACAGTCAAGCTCTGATAGATCCCGAAGCGCCGTGTTTCCGACCCGTCGCGTATGTATGTGATATGCAGACAACGGCCCGATTGTTGAGAAGACGAAGGAGCTCAAACACGTGCAGACGGCGTCGAGGTCTGGATGGTGGAGGTACAGTGCAGTGCAGTAGAGCACAACCTCAAAGCGGTGCGGACGGGCGGACGGATATCGCGTCTGCTTTGGGAGAGCAGCTCGGTCGGTGGTGGTGGTGACAATCACCGAATCTGCAGGAGGATTCCCCGAGAGGAAGGATCAAGCTTGTCGGGCTGTCGAGCGGTGCGGTGCGGTGCGGTGCGGTGCGGTGAAGCTGCTGCTCGTTGTGGCAGTCAGGCGTTGGCGGTGGTAAATGTAACGGGTATACAAGAGAAGCCGATGTCGTTGGTGGTGGTGAGGAGTGTGTGAGTGTGTGATGGTGTTACAGACGATGATTGGTGAAGGTGCAGCACACAACAAGAAAGACAGCTGTTATGGGTAATAATAGTGGTGATGGTGGTGGTGGAGGAGAAGACAAAGAAGGAGAAAGAGCTCTCTCTGTCTCTCCGGAGTGTAAAGGTACCAGAGACGAGGTGCCGAGCTACAAGACGAGAGGGTCTACATACCGCGTGGGTGAAGATGGAAGGGGGAGAGAGAGAGAGAGACATACACACAAAGGAAGGGACGATGTCCTACCGTTCCTGCTGCCGGAATCGTGCCATCGTTTTCCCATCATTCTCTCATCTCTCTCCCTCCAGAATCGTCATTTCACACAGCCAACACCACCCCAGACAACAAGTTGCATCGTTGCGAGGGAGATCACGGGATCAAGAACGAGACGAGACGAGATGATGCCGTAGCGTCGACCGTCCTCGTCATGGCCGTTGTCTCCACATCATCATCGTCATCATCATCGCCGTTGAAATGGGATAAACAGAGAGAGGCGAATGGAGGAAGAGCGTGGTGCGTGTGCGACTATCGTGACCCGACGACTGTACAATCCATGGATATCTCCCATCTTCCCCGCATCACACCCCAGGCGGAAACACGGACGGCTTGGAACTCTATTCTCGGCTCCCAGGGCTGATCCTCCTCCATCGGGTCTAGATCCGTCAGTCGTGGGCTATGGCCTGGGAACAGAGAGAGAGAGAGAGTTCTTGGGTGATGTCATCATCCCCTTTCTCTGAGGTATGGATTATAACCCACGGAGGATTTTCACGATATCATGTCGACGGGTGACTACAGGTGGCGGTGCGGCGGTGATCGCCATGGGTCTACATCATGTCTTCTGGTGATATTACTCGGTAGGTGGATTCGCTCGTGTAGGAGGTTTTGCGTGTGGAGGAGTGCAGGACCACGATGTATTGGATAGCTTGGTCAGTTCCATGGCCGGCTTGGTGGTTACAGTCTAGCAATGTGATGTGGGTAGATTAATTGTGACAGCACCGTGGGCATGGCGACTCTCACTCCAACGATTGCCCGTCACTGTACTGCAGCGGGACGATTCACACCAGGAGAGCCGCAAGGCCAATAATGGATTTCCCTCCAATCTACGCACCGTCGCCTTGGTACAAACGATCGATCGCTCCCACTCCCCTGAGTGGAGGATCCAATCGTCCTCGTTGTGCAGAGACGCCGTATCGTACACGTCGGAGTTCATCCGGAACGTCGGCATTCCACCACAGCCTGCCTGACCGATGTAGGAATCACCATCCCCGATTCTGTCGCGGACCACGGACCGGCTTCTTGATGACCATCCACATCATGATACTCGTCGCGAGACTGAGCGAGAACCATGTGAAAATGTACCTGACGGGTGAAGGATGATGTTAGCAAACCGATTCATCCCGCAAAAGCAAACCGAAGCCTCTCCAGGGTCCCGCAGAAGCAGAAGAGATGCGATGTCTCGAAACTCACTGTGTATGATTGTTCCTCAGGTTCACCTCCGCCGCCCGTCCCAACGGCACGCCCTTCGCCTCGCGGTCATACGCCAGCAACAGATCCGACTTCATCGTCTCCTCGATCCACACCGCCTGGCTCCCCGTATGCCGCGCCATCTGCGCCACATCCGGGAAATACCACTTCCCATCCTCGGGCACGTTCTCCGGCGTGAACATGTTCTTCTTCCAGGGTTCGCGGAGCAGGCCTTGCACCACGACGTCCCCGGTCGGCAGGCCCTCCGGTCGGGATTCCCGCGAGGCCTTGTCCTTGGGGATCCAGCCGCGGTTGACGAGGATGGTCGTGCTGCCCCGATCCGCCCTCTCGCCCTTCTCGGACGGCTCATCGGTGCGCTCCAGTGGCGTGACCACCAGATACCCATCCTTGCCGTCGTGCAGCCGCGGCCCGATCAACATCTCCTGATCGTGCCGGAATTTCCCCTGCGCGTACACCCTGCGATAGTCGAACTCCTTGATCGCGTCCGGGTCGATGCGCGGCGGCAGGGGGAGCGGCTCCCGGATGAGCCGGTCCTCGAACTTGGCGATGAGCTCCGATTTCCACCCCAGCCGTTGCACCTGCCAGCAGCCCAGTCCGAAGGAGATGATCGGGATCGCGGCCAGGATCGAGAGCCCGAGGTAGTTGTGTTTCCGGCCCGAGCGGATCAGCACGGGCGGGTTGTCCACGATCGAGGTGAAGCCCGGTTCGTCGGCGGGATTGGTGCTCTGGTGACGCCGTTGCTGGGATGCCCTTCGTCGCGTTGAGCGGAGAGGGGAGGAGGAGGAGGAGAAGATATTCGATTTGGGAATCGGCTCGCGCAGGCATTGTGTGCATATATATGATTTGGTGGGATTTTTCGTGAGGAACTGTGTCGCCGTCGTGGTCTTGGGCATTGGCCGCCGCATTGCAGCACGCCAGGTATGTGATATCGATCGCTCCATGTTGACCCTGTGTATGTGTGTATTCTCCCTGAACGCCAACGAGCTTACCGGCGGCCTGATGCGAATGAGGGAGGTTCGAAGGATCCTTGGGACCCGATGCGATGATGAATGCGCGCGGTTGATGTCGGCGTCGTCGGCGAGCTCGGGAGTGTCTTTATGTCCGCGTCAAGTCCAACCAAAAGTGTGGGGCGCTTCTCATCAACTGCAGGCTTGCAGCCAGCCAGCCGGCGGCGGGCCTGCCTAGCGAGGTACAGTACAGTACATTGATGTCAGCTGCATTTCTTTCTACTGTACTATATACACCAGTTCGCCTCAGATCAATAACACTCTGCCTAGTAGGCTGCACTGCTCTTCCGAACACTACAACACTTGGAACACTCTAGCAAATAAGACCCAACAGCAGATCAGCCAGCTTGGAACACTCTACCAAAATCGACCGAGCAGCACATCAGCAAGCTCGCGCTGCAACCCCGACAATCATGTTCCACGATGGCGATCTGACCAGCGGAATCACCAAGGCTGTACAAGGCAACAAGCTCGTCGTATGCTTCGTCCGAGCGGAAGACGACGAAGCGAGTGATCTCTGGGAGAATGAATGGCTCAGCAAGCCGGTCGATGCCGAATCAACCACCACTTTCGGCCAACAACTCTCGACAAAGGCCGTCATTCTGCGATTACGGTACGGAACTCAAGAAGCAAACTTCCTCAATGCGTTTTGTCAAATCACAGAGCCGCCAACGCTGGTCGTCGTTCACAATGGCCAAGTGCTGGAGAAGGTAGAAGGAGACGTCACAAAGGAAGAATTTATTGCTCGGATAAGGAAAGCCACGAAAATGGGAGGTGAGACTTCTTGGTCATGGATACCGTCGACGACATCACAAGCTGCAGCACAGACTGTTCAGTCCTCGCCTGCAGCCTCAAGTTCATCGCAACAACCTGTTGAATCTTCATCAGCGGCCTCAAGTTCGTCACGGCAACCTCAATCACAATCACAACCCGGCATCCAAAATCTCTTCCCAGAGCGGGCACAGCAACACGCAGCTGAACAATCCCGTCGCGACGCCGCTCAGAAGGCCGAACGTGCCGCTGCACGAGAGAAACAGCTCGAGGAGGCAACTGCCGCCAACCCCGCTGCTGCCGCGGAAGCCCGTTCACGGAGAGATTGGCTCTTTCAACAGAAGAAGAGAAACGAAGAAGCCAAACGTGAGAAAGAGCGGGTTCTGGCACAGATCGAAGCGGACAAGCAGAACCGTAAAGCAAGGACGCAAGCGCAACGTGATGCTCGCCTACCGCCATCAAAATCAATCGACGATCCTTCCCAATCAACGACACCAAGCTCAAAACCAACTTCCTCGCCTCTCCACACAGCCTCCCAAGTCAGCCTCCAAATCCGCCTCTTCGACGGCAGCTCCATCAAATCCCGCTTTCCGCCCACCGCCACCCTCGCCGCCGACGTCCGCCAATGGATCTCCTCCACCGTCTCCACCACCGTCCAACCCACTGATACTCCCTACACCTTCCGCCAGATCCTCAGCCCGGCCCAACCCCGCGCCATCGGCGTCTCCGAAGAACACCAATCCCTCCGCGCCCTAGATCTCATCCCCAGCGCAACACTCGTCCTCGTCCCCGTGAGTGGATACGCCGATGCCTACGGCGGCGCAGCAGGAGGAGGCTATCTCGGCGCAGCATGGAACCTGGCCTCTGAACTCCTCGGTTCCGTCGCCGGGATCGTCCCCGGTCTCGGCGGACTCGCAGGTCCCGCCAGCACCGCCCCTCCCCCGCCCAGCGACGCCGCGGCGCCATCGTCACCCCTCGGCACCGCCTCCGCGGCCACCGCCGCCTCCGCGCGCCCCAAGGTGAAAACCCTCGCCGATCAACGCGCCGAGGAAGCTGCGGCCGAAACCCACGCCCGGACCGGCGCCGACCACGACGAGGAGAACCGCGGCGAGACGGAATTCTACAACGGGAATTCCCTCGGTTTCGAGGGCCGTCCTCGCAACGACGATGATGGTTCCCACCATCGTGACGATGAGGCGAAAGGCAGCACGAAGAGGAGGACCGGGAAAGGGAAGGACCGGGACGATTAAGGATTCTGTTTTTTTGTTCTTTTCCGATCGCGGAGGGTGGGTGTTCCGCTGCTGCTGAGTTCCGGTTTTGGCGTCCTTGAAAATGGATCTGTGGGTTCGGAGGAACGGTTTCAGCGGATTATGACGATGATGATAGGAATTCTAATGAAATCACGATAATGTCCCCCGAAAGTCTCTTTCACGACCTGGTCATCTGTTTCTCGAGATCTCACCGTGGAGCTCAAACCCACCGGGGAACGTAACATGGGAGTGGAGACATCATGGTGAAGGACTGGGTTTCAGGAACTTCCAAAATCAAATTGTTGGTTTCTGCTCTTGTGAAGGTGTCTAGTCAACCTTTCACCATTCCTATCCCGTTCCTTACTCTCATTCCCACTTTTGGAAAGAGATTCCGTCATGTTGTTCTGTTCGTCAAAAGAAAGGAAAACCCGCTATTCGCTAAGAAGAAGAAGAAGGGATCAAAGAACCGCGGCCTGAAGAGAAAGAGGAGAGAAGAGTGAAGAAGAACGGGGACGCCGAAGACCAAAAACCATGGACCTCGTCCAGCTCAGCTCAGCTCAAAGAAGGCCACATGTCCATCGCAAACTCCATAAACGCCGCCTCGCTCGCCGCATCCACGCTACACGACGGCGCCCAGGCCGGCCCTCCTGCGGTACCCGGTAAGGGGAAAGTCCCGGCGAAATCCTCGGGGTCGTCGAGGGTGGAGGCGTCGTGGGGTTCCTCGAGCGCGGAGATGGTGGCGTAGAGATCCTGCGTCGATGTTATCGTGGACGCCGAGGGCGCCGCGAAGTAATGTGTCGGCTGGGGCGCGGTGGAGGCCGCGGTGGTGGTGGTGGTGGTGGCGAAGTCGTCCTCGTGGTTGTTCCCGAGGGGATGCGAAGGTTGCGCTTGCCCCCCTCCTGCTTCGACGTCCTCGTTGCGGAAATCGTGCCATGCGAGGAGGGAGCTGAGATTGCTCGCCGGACCGCCCGGGGGCCCGGCTGCGGCTAGGGAGTCGTGCTCCGTCGCCGCCATCACCGCCCCGCACGTCTGCGCCGGATGCAAGGGGATCAGCTGTTCCAGCAGCGGCAGTTGCTCGATGGGCCGCTCGATGCGGTAGTTGCTCAGCCAGTGGAATCTCTTCATGAACTCCCCGGAGAGCTGGAATGTTCCGCTCTCCCCATTATCGCCTCCTCCCGGCGCGGCCGCGGCGCCGCGGACCCGGTGGAAGGCGTCGCGGAATTCGAACGGCCAGTCCCAGCGCACGGCGTTGACGAAGGCGATGCTGGTGCGGCCCGTGATCTCCAGGCCGCCGCGGTCGATGATCAGGTCGCGCACCTTCGGCCACACGTAGTAGTCCGCCAGGGAGTGGTGGCCCGGTGTGCGGCGCTGGTGCGGGGTCGGCCGCATGAACTGGGGGATCGGCCGGAGCGGTTGGTTGGTCGGGCGCATCTTGTGGAGGAGCACGTTCCGGAAGAGCCAGTGGTGGGCGATGCGCTCGAGGGGCCCGGCGCGGTACCAGAGGCCCTCGTCGAAGGCCCGCAGGAACCGCCAGACGATGTCGAAGTGGTGCAGGCGCTCGGCGGCGTCCCAGCCGTAGAGGATAGCGCGGATGAGGATGTCTTGGTCCGTGGTGGGGTTGCTGATGTGGCCGGTCGTGGCCGAAGGGTGGGCCTCGACCTGCTCGAGGACGCGGTTGAGTCGGTCGAAGTAGGTTGTGTCGTCGTCTTCGGAGCAGAGGAGGGATTCTCCGAGGAGGGTGAGGTTGCCGTGTGGTGAGGGAGTGGCGGGGTAGGCAACGGTGGGAGCGTTGTACGATGATGTGGAAGATGATGCATTATTGTTGTTTCCGCCGCTATTTGAATGCTGATGCCGGTCTCCATCATCTCTGATTATGGTCTCTGGACTTGAAGTATCGTGTGGGGAATCTCCTCGTCGGTTTGTTTGAGGGCTGGTCTCGGCTGATGTGTGGTCATGTTTGGATGCAGTGTTCGAGTCTCTGCTGTTGTCGTCTCCGTCTGTCCGTGTGAGGACCGATGCGTCCTGGATCAGCGATTTGATCTTTCCTACGAGGCCCTGAAGGGATTCGATCTCTTGTGATTGTTGTGTGGCATGTTGTGCGAGGTAATTGGCGCGAGCATCGCCACTCGTCTCGGTGAGGTCGGCAACGGTCTTTTCAAGGTGTGCAATATATGCCTTGGTCTTTGCTCGGCTGGCTCGTTGTGCTTCGCGGTCGTGAGCTCTTTTGCGTTCTATCCGACCCGTGGTAACGACGGCAGTGGACTTGGCCTCGCTATCTCTTCTTGATCGCTTCATTGTGGACGTGTGTGTGTATATTTGCGAATTTGTTGCTCTGAACCTGATCTGATCCTTGTAGATCCTTTCAAGTGGGTGTTGAGAGGTCAAAGTCCTGGGGTGTGAATAAAGGTGAATGGTCAGGTATGGTCGTGAGTGAGCAGAAATGATAATCAGGAAGCAAAGATCAGACGAGAGCGACTGAGGTGTTGTATTTGCGAAGACTGCATGTGATGGAGAGTACTGCGTATTGTCTGTCTGTCTTTCCGTCCATCGCCAGACACAATACAAATCTTAGGTACTGGCAAGGCACTATTACTCCAGTAAAGTCTATCCCCAGTAGTTCCGCCCAGAGTCAGATCGTGCGTTCAGTCATTCGTTCTCGTGTATGTTCCTCATGTCCCTTCTCGCACCATTCCACTGCCCCACAAAGCGCTATCTCTCTCCCGGGCCGGAGGTGACGAATGCGAGTGCGATGCAGGCAGATAGAGAGACAGACCGTACCACCAGTGAAGTGAAAGGTTTGGGATATGACGAAGTATCGATGGGACGCAAGACGTTGATCTGACTGTGCAAATTGTCCTGTCCATTTGTCTGCTGTACAAGACAAAATACATACATAAATTTGTGTACATGCAGCCTCGACCGGACCCCCGCAAAAGACTAAGCTCGATCCGCTCTAGCGCAAACCCTTTTTTGACGTGCCAATGCGAAGACGCTCATCTTGCGCTCCGCCTAGCTCAGTCACGTGCTGTGGACCGGCGCCAAGTCTTTCCGCCAACATCCCATCCGATAACTGACAGCCGTCTGTCTGTTAGCACATTGGCCAGAAACCACGAGAATCGATCCTTCTTCGTCCCCCAACATCGGAGCTTCGGGGACTGACTGAGCCCCGGGCACGTGCCGGGTACGAGTGCGATGCGAGCGAAGGAAGGAGCGACGCAGAGGAGATTCGCCCACAGGTCCCACACGGGCGACCGTCACGGTTCACCCTCCCACACACACACACACACACACAAGAGGAAAACTGCCAGAATCCCCACAAGGACCCAAAGCTACAGCTGCCATGCAATAGTCTTCCCGCCAAACCAACGTTTGCTGATGAGATTGATAATCCTCGTTCAGCCTCCTGGACTTGTTACTTCCGCCCTATGCCGCCTCGGGCAGAGTCTTTACGAGCCGCCCGGGCGCTGTGCGGATCACAGCAGCATTGTGCATACATCCATTGACGTAAAAACGGCTGCCTCTTGCTCAGCCGCGTCACTCCCAAGACTATCACGAGCGTCAATCATGGTTCTTCGCCGAACGGTCATTATGCATAAAAGTAGGTGTTGGTCAGTCTTTCATTTGAAGGAAGGAAGCTTAAATCAGTCCCGTCTCCTATCTGCAATTTCCAGGCAACAGGACACAGGACGCAGATTTTCAGATGTCCGACAAGAATGGTCGTTCTCGTTTAGATATCTGTTCCTCGAGATTCTTCAGCATCACCATCGTGAAGAGCGACTGCTCATCCAGTACGTATCTACTAGGTAGGTAGCTTCTCTCTCTCCCCACTGCTGATGATTTTCCACTCCAGGCGGAATGCCGTGTGGGCTTAGCTAAGTGCTCCCTCCCCTCTTTCAATTCACGGCAACACTTCCTTTTTGAGTTCCGTTCATCCGCTCGAAGGGGATGTAGAGAGCCGCACTCGCTCTCTGTTCAGGCTATATGTACTATATGTATGTACTACATGTACGATGACATGGCCTGGCTGATATCTGCACATCTGGTATGCTACTGCAGTCCATCTGCTTGATGTTCTCCGCAGTGGCTTTTGCTCGGCGTCTTGGGTGTTGTCTTACAAGCCAGACGCTGATGACGAGGAAGACGAGAACGAGTTGAGCGCTTACGTGAGCCGCAACTCATCGCATGTGAGCACGTTTTGTAGCACGAGAGAACGCTGTCGAGGAGATGTCGAGGAGATGTGCTCTCTCACGACCAGTGTCTTCCTCCACGCAGGTTAGGCGGGCCAACTTTGACGCTGCAGGTGTTCACGGGTTACTGGATGTGAAAACAACCCCATCTTTCGACCCTAACGCACGACTTTCCGCAATGGCGACATGATGGGCGATTCTTTCTACTGTCCGACGGTCACACGTCAATCCTGCCGTCGGTGCAAATTTGACATAGATATCTGCATGTAGGTGTGCTGTAATATGTTCAAGCGTTGTGAATGGCTCGTGGTTTGACAGAGGCCTCGTCAATTATCACTCAGCAAGGCGCCTGCACGCACGTCAGGCTCCACGCGGGGCGCTCTACCCGACCAACGATATCAGACAGCGAGTTGTGGTCTTCTCCATCTTGCACATTTACAGTCGAAGTTGCCCTTCAAAGTATCGTATCCTGTTCCCAAATGATGCCTTCGATTTGGCCCACATTCTGGGATTCGATTGAACCTTTCACATGTATGTACTCGGTGCCGATCACCATGGCTTTGGTTGCAATCGAATGTCTCACGTGCGAAACTCTATCTGCTGAGGTAGCTTTGCAACCATCGCCAGGGTTGACGATCCATAATATGTCAAGAGACTAGTGAACGCAGACATCTCCAATACACCTGACTACAACCCAAAAAAAAGAAACATGTCATAATACGCATTTCAGTGAAGGCTTGGAGACTTCGTAGACCGGAGATAATAATACTACATTCGCAGTCAACACAGAGAAATTGCTTGGTGCAAACCAACAGTCATCGCTCCAGGGCGAGAAATGCCGCCACGCCTTTCGCATCACAAGAGCCGCCTGGTGAGAGATATGACCTCCGATTCGCGCTATACACCAGACATACAAAGCTCGAAGATCACTCTTTGCTGACGATGGTCACGATCCGCTCATACATAGGGTTGCAATCGATGTAGAGCACGCAAGGTCAAGGTCAGTACATTTTCCTCCCTCGACCTCGGTGTCACGTGTGTATTCTTCACACCTGCTTCCGAATCAAATGAAACTTGTCGTGTGTTGGTGCTTGGGGAAAACCCTTCCAAAAACTCCAAATTGCTGACCATGAACTCCGACCCAGTGCGATGAGGTTCACCCGCGGTGTGGCGCGTGTGCTCGGCATGCCGTGTCGTGCGAATATCCACCGTTTCCGGCCCGATCACTGCCGGATACCTCCTCCCGGGTGAAGCACAAGAGAACAGCCGACCAAGATCAACCTATGCTCGACGTCGGCAATTGTCCTCCAATTGACTATCGGAATGGTCAGAGCCCAGCCAAGTTCGTGGATGCCCGAAATGAGATGCTGGAATTACAGCTCATGCATGAAGTATGCTGTCATATTCCCTTTCCGCTCATTCAACATGGTCATCGGTGTCATCTCCTTTCATTCACTTGAGATTCTGCCGTATGGCTGAAGACATGAACACTGACACGGAATCTATCTAGTGGGTAGCATATGTCTGCGAGTCAATATGCACGACTTGGCGCTTCTGGAGATATCAAGCACCGGTCTTAGCGTTCAAACATCGTCCCTTTCTCGACGCAATGCTGGCTCTCTCAGCCTTATATGCGTCTCGGCAAATGCCACGACATTGGGTTACCGTCGAAGGGCGAATGGTCTCTATCGACGACGGTCGAATCAACAGCATGCCTCTTCCAGACAGCGCTCTGAAAGCCGGCGAGGAGTGGAAAGGGGTTAGCGACAACCCCGAATATTACTCAGCCTCAACGAGATCGCCATCCCGCCATGGAGACCACGAACGCGACCTCGGCACATTCGACAGCGCGTACATGCTGCATGTTTCTCGCGTCTATTTCGACCGCGCTCTCGAGGCGCAAAGTCAAGCCGTGCTGACCCTACGACCGGAGAATGTCCGCGCGACCTTCATGTGCTCGGTGCTGGTCTCATACTATGCGCTATTCACGCTCAGCGAGGATGACTTGCCCGCTCCACCCTCACCGTCGGCACCGCCACCATCGGAACCATCCCCAGCGGCCTCAATGTCACCACGCTCAGCGACGACCGCCTCCAACCATCACCCATCCATCGCTCCATCCACCCCTTCCCACCCCGACCTCCCTCCCGCCTACGATGCCATTCAATGGTTCCGGCTGACCCACGGCACCGGCGTCATCGTCCAACAATGGATGCAATTCCCGAACGGCAGCGAATGGTTCGAGGACGCCGGCGCCATGTATGGGCCCCCAGACCTCACCGATCTCGCCGCCATCTTCGCCCCACAGAACCGGAAGCCCTTCGCCTACCTGCTCTCCCCCATCGACGGCGCCTCCTCCGGCGGCGGCTCCAGCGGAGGCATCGCCGAAGATCTCCTCCTCCCGCCATCCTCCACCAACTCCACCGTGCCCCCCACCGCGACCATCCTCTCCGCCTACGAATCCGCCCTCTCCTACATCGGCAGCATCTACACCAATCTCCCCCTCGCCGGCGGCAAGGACACCCCGCTCGCCACGTGTCGCCGCATCATGGCGTTGCCGTCGTGTCTCACGGGCACGCATTTCCCCGGGCTGGTCATCGATGATCGCGCGCCGCGGGCGTTGGCCATGCTGGCGCATGTTTTCGCCATGATGAAATTGGTGGATGATCGCGTGCCGTGGCTCAAGGGGATTGCGGATCGGCAGGTCCCTATGCTCTGCGCGATGTTGCCGGATACGCCCGGCTGGAGGGAGATGGTGAGGTGGCCGATGGCGGTCGTCAGGGGCGAGGGAGGGGGCTTGATGGGCAGCTCATGATAGGTCTGAAACTAGTGGGAAAGGATGTATAGACGCGAAAGACGATTATTGTTGTCCCATTGATGAAATGGTATGATGTTTCATTTTCTCCCGACAAAGGGGACTTTCTATCTATACAACAACAACAAAATGCTCCTCACTCCTCCCACGCTCGTCAAGCAAAATCAAATCAAGCCTTGATCCACTCCCCACTCCACTTCTTCACCGCCTTCATGAACTTGAAGAACCCCACATTAAACTCCTCGTGGCCATACTTCTTGTCCACAATCCTCTCGGGAAACGCGATCCCCGCGCCAAACAACCCGGGAATCACATCCTTCTTCTCCCCGCCACGGAAGAAGACCCCCTTGTCATGATCGAACACCGGCGTGACGACTTCTCCCCCCTCGCCTTGCTGCGTAGCAACCTTCACCGTCGGAATCGGATTCCTCTGATACCCGATCGCTTGAATCACAAACTGACAAGCCGGCAAGTGTTCCGCATACACACTCTCCTCATCTCCCTTCTGGTACGCGATTTTCTCGAGGACGCTTCCCACCGGCGACTTCTCCAGATTTCCCGGCTCGAGGTTCTCCTTCGCCCAGACGGCGGCCGCGCCTTTCAGACCGGTGTTGTCCCGCGCGATGACGGCGCCCGCGGAGTCGTATTCCGCGTAACGCAAGGGATGCCGCGTGAACCAGAGGATCTTCAGGTCGGGTTTGCTGCTCAGCGCGATTTGGCTGAGGTTCATCAGCACGAGCACCGCGCTGTGCGAGGCGCCGATCACGCCGATGGTGGTCGGGCCTAGGGGGAGTAGGGTCTGTGAGAGGCGCGTGGGGGAGAGGGAGACGTCGAGGTCGAGCGAGGTGATGTGCGAAAGGGAGGCGGGGAGAGGGGGGTTGAGAGGCGTAGAGCCAGTACAGAGGACGAGACGGCGGGAGGTTACGGTGTCTTTCCCGTCGGATGAATCGAGGGCGACGGTCCAGAGGGATGATTCCTCGTCGAGGCGGGCTTCTTGCACCACGCCCTGGCTGGATTCCACACCGGGAGTTTTCCGTAGGCCCTCCGTGAGCATGACGCACATGTCCGCCGCATTGCCCAGCTGGCAGCCACTCTCCTGATTCAAGTCCCGCAGCGACTGGAGTTGATCTGGGCGCTGCTCGAGCGCTTCACCATCGCTCGCGCTCGGTTCCGCCCAGCGGTCCCGTGAAGGCAGGTTGCTCACGATCTTGCGGAAGGGAGTCGTCGCCAACGCGAAGTCGACGAAGAGCTTTACTTTCGTGTTGGAGGGTACTTCGCGGTAGTATTTGCTCACGCGACCGCCATCGAAGGCGTCGTCGACCCAGAGGATTGGGGCGATGCGGTTTTCGAGAAGATTGCCTACGGCTGTGACACCCGCAGGACCGGCGCCGACAACGACTGCTTCAAATTGGGGACTACTGGTCGACGCGGGAGTGTCGCCGACCGTGGCTAGAGTCCGCTTGCTCAGGGTGTTCATTGCAACTGGAGACATGATTCGTGGAATCCGGAGTAAGGTATTGCTCGAGCGTAGAGGATGAACCGACGCCGATGACAGACATCTCGTAGATTTATCAGCGGAGCCATGAAATCTCCTGGCATGGCCCACATGATTGCTGTATCGTGATGGGGATGTGAGCGATGAGCTCGGTTTAAGATGTCTGGCGACACCCTCGTTAAGCCGAGATGGGCTTCGAAGAGATGCGGTCAAAACGTCGCCCGCATGACCGATCCGCGCGGCGCGCACGAACGGCGATGACATTGCGTTACTATTTCGCAACCAAATTTGTACTTGCGGATTTGCTCAGCTGGTGGTTTGTTCCTGCCTTGCTCGATTTCACAAGGAAGAGGTGCGTATGATCCGAGCACAAGTTCGGACCAAAGGCCGTCTTGAATGTGGCTTCTGGCACAATGGGATCGCGGATTGAATCGTACCCAATGCTGTAATCAACGCTGCTGAATTTCTCGAGTTCTGTCTTTGAAAGATCCAGAGAATGAATAGCCGATCCCAGGGACAAATGCTCGAGTGTTTCTTTTGAGTTTGCGGCTCCGCCAGGCGAAAAAAGTTCCCTTGATAGGGCGTGAAAATGCCAATGAGGGTATCGCCACCACCACCACAATGCGGCAATGCTTTGCGATATATGAAGATGCAGAAATTACGCAGATGCCAGGAATCTCAGTATAGGAGAAACAATAGCAGTATTGTTCACAATGAGTGGGAAAAACGTCGGTTGAAGTCGCGTGTGAAAATCTGTTCGATCCAAACAAGAGAAATGTAATGTATGAATCATGTCCCCAGTACACATGGAAAAACGAAAGTCTAGATGAATCCCGCCGCCGATCACGCCATCCCCACGCGAAGAGCAGATGCGCCAAAGCGGCGACTTTATATGTAATCATCATCAAGCATAGAATAATTATGATTGAACGAATGAATGATATTAATGAAAAGTGAAAGATTGATGTACGGTGGTAGAATTAAGAGTATCATTATCGTTAATTATGATATATAGGTAGGACTTGCAGTCATGCGTAATGCTAATATCAAAAAGCCATGCAATGGAACAACTCCCAGGTTCATGCCAGTTCATGCGACCCAAACAATGCATATATCTATATGCACACACGCACGCCTTCGTTCTCATCAAATTCATCATGTTCCCCACAGCCGACTCCTGCTCATGTCGGTTTTTTCGGATGATTATGGCAAATTAGAAATTCGACATTTTACAAGAAAAATGCCCACATTCCGAACGCGACAGCCACAACACCGCTCGCGACACCCGACGCAGGAACAGCGCCACCAGTGGATGGAGTCACGGTGTAGCCAGAGGGCGTGGGTGAGGATCGGCTGCCGCCCGCGATTCCGGACGAGGTGCTGTTCTTGCTGCTTGTGGAGGGCTTGAAGCCGTTGCAGAAGCCATTGTTGCAGGTGTTGTAGGCGCACTGCGAGTCCTTGGAGCAGGAGGCTTGGAAGTTGCCACATCGAGGGATGAGGCCCGAGTTGGTGGCGTAGCAGTTGGCCCCGTTGGCGCATTGAGTTGAGTTGGAACAGGTTGCGCCGAGAGCAAGAGAACCTGCAGCGGCGGTGACGGTGGGGATCGGAGGAGTGTATTGCGAGGTCACAGTGCTCGTGGCAGCAGCGGCGGCGACGGGAGTGGTCAGGGTTGCGGAAGCAGTGCTGGTGAGAGCAGTGGTTGGCTTGAAGCCGACGCAGACGCCTCCGTTGCATGGGTTGAACGCGCACTGGGAGTCGTCTTTGCAGGTCGCCTGGAAGTTTCCGCAGCGCTTCATCAGCATGAAGTTCGAGGCCCAGCATTCTGCTCCGTTACTGCACTCCTCTGATGAAGAGCAGCTCGCGCCGAGAGGGAGGCTGCCCGCAGCGGCAGTGGAGGTCGCCGATGTCGCGCTTGAAGCAGCAGTAGTAGTCGTTGCCTTGAAGCCATTGCAGAAACCTTGGTTGCATGTGTTGAAAGCACATTGCGAATCATCCTTGCAGACGGCCTGGAAGTTGCCACAGGCACGGATGAGACCCGAGTTGGTAGAGTAGCAGCTCGCACCGTTGCTGCACTGCTCATCGGAAGAGCACGTAGCACCCAGAGGTAGGGAGCCGACAGCAGCAGTGACCGTAGGGATCGGAGGTGTGTATTGCGTGGTGGAAGATGAGGAAGTGGTGGTCGCCTTGAAGCCGTTGCACAAGCCTTGCGCCAGGTTGCAGGTGTTGTAAGCGCACTGCGAGTCATCCTTGCAGCTTGCTTGGAAATTTCCACAACGCCTGTAGAGGCCGGAGTTGGTAGAGTAGCAATCGGCACCGTTCGCGCATTGCTCGCTAGTGGAGCAGGTGGCGCCGAGGGGCAGGGAACCGGCAGCAGCAGTGACCGTGGGAATGGGAGGAGTGTACTGCGAGGTAGTCTGGGCACAGACAATGGCAGCGCCGGCCAGGATCATCAATGAGGTCTTCATGATGGCTGTAGGGTAGGAGGTCGAGCTCGTTGATGTCCGTCTGATGTTCTGAGCGATGACCAGAGATGAGAGATGTGGATCCTTCGAACTTGTGATGAGGTTGAATGAAGATATCAATCACAGACGAAGAGGAGGATAAAGCCGAGTTTTATGTCCACGGTCGTGATCGGATGTCGCAGTCGCACGGTGCAGAGAATAGGGCGAGTACGTCAGGCATTGCGTAGCGTTCTCGTATTCCCCGGCAGCCGGCGTGACAAGTGAGGAGCAGAGTATCGTAATAGTGTCTTGCTAGATCGGCCAGACCCGTGGATGGTCGCGAGTTTGCCGCGCTTTTGCTATATTTATCCCCAGTGTAGTCTTGTAACTTGGCGTGCTGCTACCGTACTGCTGGAGCACTACTACAGTATTATTGTATTGTCTTGTAACGTCAAAGTTACAGTAAGGTATTATGGTCGTAGCGGCAGAATGGTCCGGGTCGCTTGGCTGCAGGTACGTAACGTTACGGCAGGCTAGCGATGAAGTGAGGTCATGGTCTGCCAAATTCTGCCCGAGACCCTTTCAAATTGCCGAGAAAATTGGGCGCAGCCTCCCGCAGACGGCATAGCACGGCAATTGCCCATTTAGGCGATGGCCGAGAGCCCAGCAGCCGACGACGAATACCAATGACTTCTTATTATAGAATTTTGAAGTGATCCAATTCAACCTCATCTCATAAGAACCGCCTGTTGTAATCGCGGGGTCCACCGAAATGCCAGGTAAATGCCAGGAAACCAGCTACGCATCGCAAACAACGATGGAACGACATTGTGCGATTTACAGAAATGGATGAACTCGTGCCTACGACGGCAAACCTCTAGATATGGTTTCGGGAAGATACTCGTAGAACGATCGATAATTATCGGACTCTTCATGAAGAGGCCCCCTTGAGGAGAAAGAGATCAAATATGCACGATTGCCATACGAGAAATGACATCCGTGGAAAATCATACTCGTGAACATTTTCATTTCCTCCATCATCTCGCTCATCTATACCCCTAACTCGCTCATCTTCGCTCTCCTCCTTCCCCTCTTCCTCTTCAACTCCCTCACCAGAACCACCTCCTACTCATCTCCTTCCCGATCCTCCTCTCACTCTCAACCTCCGCCCTCGGCCCCACAAACCCCAACAAAACATCCTCACCAGCACCAGAGAACGTCCTCCCGCCCTTCTTCCCGATCCGAAAATCCAAATCGAAAATCCCGCCGACCTCCGCTCCCAGCGAAAAGCTCGCTCGGACAAGCACCCCGCCCTCTCTACCCTTGGCCTCCTCGCTCAAGAGCGGCGCCAAAAACCCCAAAACCCTCCTCGCCAGCGCCTCAGGTTTGAATTTCATCTCCAACTCCCTCGCCCAGCCGGACAAGGCCTCGCCGTCATCGTCCGCACCAGACGGGACACAGACCAGCGCTGTGGAATTCGGATCCCGCATGTTCCGCCAATAGGCGAGGACGTCGTCGTCGTTGTTCGCGTGATCTTCGAAGAGTGTATGCAGCCAGAACGAGGACGTCAGGGCCCGGAGATTGTGGAAGAAGCGTAGCGCGGAGAAGAAATCCGGGGTCGAGGGCGTCGGCGCGAGGAGGATGGGTGCGCCGCGGTAGCCGCAGAACTTGAGTTCCGTGACGGTGCTGCTGTGGTGTGACGCGAGGGTGTAGAGTAAAGGTGGCTGGTTGGACCAGCCGTAGACAGGCGTGGGGTAGGCGGCTGTGTTTGAATGTGATGGTTTCGGTAGCTCCATGGTGGTGTATCTCCGGAAGAGGGGGGTATCTTCGCCTTCGAGGCCCATGATGTCGTTCAGGTCGTCGACGATTCGGGGATCTTCGATGTCCTCGCCGTTTTCACCCCATGTATTGCCGAGGGGGTGCGAGCTGCCGATCAGGACGACTTTTTGAACAGGGCTGGCATGTAAGGCACGCAGGATTTCCCGGCGGACATCGCGCGGGATGCCGCCTTCGATCTTGATGCTGGATATTTGTGTCATTTGGCTGGCGAACTCGGCGACGAATCGGCGGCAGGAAATGATATCGGCTAGAATGACATGTTAGAAACCAGTCTTTTGGACCCAAAATGCATCCAGAATCAACTCACCTTGCCCTCGCCGATCTTGTTCGATCGATGCGGAATCGCCGTGATAGTCATACATCGCATCGACCCTCAAATCCGTCAACGCCCTCGCCAGATTGGCAATGACCGCATCCACTCGCGCCTTCGTCGTAGGGTCGACCGAAGAAGAAAAGAACTGCTGCAAGGGCCAACCCAAACATTGCAATCTCGAATGAGCCTCCAAGAACAGTAATCCAATGTGATCATCCAATTCCTCGATGATGCCCCCGGAATCGGGATGAGGATGCATGCCGCTCAGACTGGTTCTCCAGCGGTCGAAGAGGTAGAGTCCTTGGGGGAGGAGCGTATCGGCGGCGATTGCGTTGCGGAATTGTAAGGCCCGGAGATGCGGGAAACGCAAACGGAAGAAGTCCCGGTAGAACAAGGCACGATTGACGGCGACGGCCGGATGGTTGAAGGGTCGCTCGACGGTCAGCAGCCAGTCCAGGTTCACAGAGGTAAGGGTGGCGCTGCAGCTTTGTAGCATTAGGATGGTGGCCTGAGCCGAAGGTATCCGCTCTCGTTGCATCCGCTTCCAGGCGCTGGGGATGGGGGTCAGTATCGGGAGGCGAAGACGGGAGGAGAACTCTGCGATCTATCGATTCTCTTTGGGGCCCAACTTACGGTGAAGCCTTACACGTCTTCAAATCCTCCGGATCAAGCCAGTTCCCGCGATACGCGAGCAGCGCCCGCTCCTTATGCGGCAAGCTCGCCGCCTGCACTAACTTCGGAATCGCAAAATCCCTCCCCAAAGCCTCGAAGATGAGATCATCCATGAGATGAACCTTCGCATAGAACCCCTCAAGTGACTGTCCCGAGAGTGCTTCCGAAGCTCCAGCCCCCGGAGGATTGATGAGCATCTGCTGCGCCTGCTGTAGACGGAGCACGTGGTCTTCACCGGGTCCGCTCTCGGCGATCGTGTGGCTGATGTCGGTGATGTAACTCGATCCCGCCCCATCGGGGAGCTGGCGGTGTGTCCCATCGCGGGAGAACACGACGTGGTCGCTTGGCAGGTATTGATCGAAGGGCACGCCGCAGTGCATCGGTAGTCGACGGAAGCGTATGCTTTGTAGACCGTCGAACCTGAGCTTCAGCGGTAAGCCGTAGGGATGATGGTTCAAATCGGGGTTCAGCCCGGCGCTGATACGGCAGTATTCTAGCCATAGTCGTCGGACGGGGACGATCTCTGGGACGCTAGATCTTCGCACGTCGAAGAAGCATCGGAGCAGGGCGTCGGTCAGGGTGGGATGGCCGAGGATGATGCGGAGTGTGTGGACTTGCGTCATCTCCCTGGCAGCCAGTTGTGCTAGTTTGATGGTCCGAGGATCTGTCGAGAGCGTCTGGGAGGAGAACGGGAACCGGGGAAGAAACTCGAATATTGGGGGAGGTGGTAGATGACATCGATGTGTGAGGACATGGATCGAGGTCGCGATACGTTTATTTCTGTCGAGGTCAGATTCGGATTACTCTCCGTCCTTGTCATTTTTTGGCTTTGCGTCGCTTCACCACTTACGCCAGGATTATCAACAGCTTCGCGATGAGCGGCGTATCGTCGTGCTCATCGTCGAGCGTATTTTCCTCGCTCCCCTCTGCATCATCCTCGACCGTCCGACCGTTTTCATCGTGCCGTCGTGGCCGCCGCCTCGTACTCCGGCAATCGACCAATTCCACTTCTCGCCAGATCAAAGGAGTAGCAACTTCGTAGCAATATCGATTCACGAGATTGACGCCCAACAGGTCCTTTTGTGGCAAATAGGAGATGACGCTGTGAATTAGTTCTTCCGGTAATTCCAGGAGATGCATGATTGAGCGTAGAACAGTAGGATTCGTAATGATAGAACGGAGACAGGCGAGGATCTTGATAATTTATCGCCTCATATGCAGTCATAAGAATTCTTGAATGATATGCGGGTTTCGGCGGCATGCATCGTTCGCTCTTCGTTGCGGATTTGGCGGAAATGTACTGTATTCCAATGCTGTCGAAACAAGTATCCACGCGATGATGGTTCGAATTGAAACGGTTCCGTCGTAGTCATCAATCTAGTTGATTGGTCTCATGTGCGGGAGAAGAACAGTTCGTAACATAATTATCTTCTTTTGAGAGACTATCGAGAGGATCGCGATTTCCAATCCATGGAAGCATCATCAGTCTGCCCTTCAGCGTGGTCATCATCCGCCTCACCAAGCCAGCCCAGCGCGAAATGCGTGGCGGAGCGCGCCCCACCTCATGTCGTTCTCGATGTATACATACAGCACACTAGAGAAACACGATATATCATCGATCATATAAACAAGAGTTGGAATAACTCTCCCAAGGCGATCAAGATGAACGTTGAAACAACTGTCAGAAAAGGTGAAGGACACAACCCAAACAGATTTGGACGACGTCTCACTGTGATTATTGCTGCCATGTGTGTATGTATATATGCCGCCGTCCCGAAACCTCCCCAGTGATAAGTAGCGACAAAGATCAACGAATCATCAACGACGACAATATCTTAAAAAGGGGGCGCATGCCACACACACAACCGCACGTTCTCCGCAGAGAAATGCAAAAAGAAAAAAAAACCCCCTGCAAGCGCAAAACAACAAAGTCCAACAAGGCGAGACAAGAACAGGCTAGCTCCTCTCCCATTCCCGTTTCCCAGCGAAGGAAGACAAAAACTCCATCCGGACGCCAGTGAAATGCACGAGAGCGCGTGCGCGAAAGGAAAGAAAAAGAAAAAAAGTCCCTCAAAAAGAAAAACCAAGCGACCGAATAACACAGCTACCACTCCTCCACAACACTGCTCCGGCCACCTTCCTCCCCGAAAGCGCCCAGTCCACTGTTGATCCCACCCAGGCCTCCCGCCGCCCTCGCCGCCGCCGCAAGACGGACGGCCTCACTATCGCCCTCGATCTCGGGGGCGTCGAGTTTGAAGAGGTTGACGTGGCCGTCGTTGACCGCGCCACACGCGAGCATCATGCGATGCGGGTGGAACGCAGTGGCGGTGATGGGTGCGATGCGAGGGCGGGTGTCGAGGCGGAGGTAGTTCATGTAAGGGCTGCTGGGCTCGAAACTGCTGATTTGTTTGAGGGTGGAGGTGTTGAGGACGCGGATGGTATGGTCCTTCCCGCCGAGGGCGAGGACGGGGGCGTGTTCGTGGACGGAGAGGGTGCGAAGGGAGCGGGCGGTGGAAAGGTTGCCGCCGGCGGTGGAGGGTGGCGGGTTGTGGCTGTGGACGGCGCGGCGCATGCGGATGTCCCAGAGGCGGATACCGCCGTTGGATTCGGCCGAGATGAGTTCGCGGAGGCCGCCGCGCTGGAGGTGCACGCCGACGATCCAGGAGCGGTGGTGGTCGGCGCGGCGGTCGGTCCAGTCCATGATCATGGAGTCGTGGGCGCGGAGGCGTTGGTCGTAGACGCGCACGCCGCCGTTGCCGAAGCCCGCGACGAAGACGTGGCCTTCGACTTGGTCCGAGGTCAGTGAAGTGATGCAGGAGGAAGAGCGGGCGGGGATGTCGGTGACGCAGAGTTCTTGGCCGGCTTGCCAGACGCGGATGACGCGGTCGTCGCCGGCCACGAGGACTTTGCCTTGGCCTTGCTGCCAGTCGAAGACCAGGCCGGCGCTTTGCTTGTCGCTGGGGAGGAGTTCGCTTAATGCGCGGAAGCTGGAGACGAGTTCGATGTTCTTAGGATCGTCGTAATGGCGGTAGATTTTGATGACGCCGTCGCTGGATCCGGTCATGAGCATTGCGATGTCGTCCTCGTTGATGAAACGCATGTCGGTGACACGGCTGCCTGGGGGGTTGGCATTGCTGAAGCGTGTCAATTGCTCGGCCTTCTCCCAGTCCCACACGGCTATACTGTCGCGGTCATCGCTTGTGACTAGATGGCTTTCGAATTGGTGGAACACCATCTTGACCGGCGCGGCTCCGATTCCAAAGTAGCCGCCCTGGACGTCCCAGCGTTGACTACCCGCCGCTTCTTTCATCGGTTGCGTGCATGCGATGATCTTGTCGTTGCGGTTTCTGCGCCATAACCTCTCATTGTAGTCCTTTGAACCGGGTTCATCCGACTCTGTCGCACGCATCTGAGGCTCGCGGAAGTACGATGCCGACCAGTCGAAGAAATTCGACACGAGGGGCAATTTGGGAGCTTCAGACGTGTCACGCGGCTTAAAGCGAGGCGTAGGCGGGATCATCGCCGGGCCCTGGTGAGGTGGACCAGCAATATTATCAAGCGCGTCCGGAGGCAGTTCAGCTGGCAAAACAGTGGAATCGCCCGGTGTGAGTGGCCGTGAACGGTATTCAATCTTGTCGCCCACGACCGAGCCTCTTCGACTTGTGGGTGATGGAGGCGTGGAGGACTCGGCAGGTGTCTTTGGACCCCATCCTATCAGACTCTTCATGGCAGCCGCAACACTGGCCGTGCGTGACAGACCAAAGTAATCACCGCCTTTAGATGCGGTCGAGGGTGCAGGGCTCGGCGGTGTCTCGGGTCGATATTCGCGGGCTCGCAGCGTTCGCGCGACGGGCTCGTTGCTCGTCGTCGATGGTGCATCCTTGTTGTTCATATGACCGAGGTCTTCTAATACTGATTCCGCATGAGGGCCCAGAGGAGAAGTCAGCAGGGCATGGAAAACGTAATCCACGATGATGCTCGCGTTCCGCGCGACTTCGGGGTGCGGATCAGTTGACAAACTCAAAGTATTCCTCCAGACCGCGCGGTAGATTGTGCCGCGCGAGGTCTGGGTGTTGGTCTCTCGTAGCATGTTCCGAGCCGCACGAGCGGATGACTTCTCAGTAGGAGTCGGCAGAGAGCCACCGCCGCCTAGAGAATTATGACCGTCCATGAGCACGAAATCATCCGGGTCCACACTCTTGCCCACTTTCTTGTCCAATTCCTCTAAAAGCTGATCCCAAGCTGCAACGATGAATTTCTTGGGATGCCGTAGGACGTATTCCGAGTAGAAGACGGTCAACTCCTTGCGCACCACGATCGACCCGTCCATACCCATCGTCAAGATTACGCTGACAAGGATCTCCTCCTCACGACGGATGTCGCTTTCCTTGGCGTTGATGGCATCTTCTGAAGTGGCCACATAGCTGGTTAAGGCATGGAGACATGCTGCGCGCACTTCCGGCACAGGATCATGACTTCGATCGCCAATGCGAGAATGGGCAGAGTGGTGGTACATGGCCGCCTTGGCCTGAGGGTGGTCGCGACAGAGATTCGACAGACACAAAAGACTGAACTGGCGAAGGAGAGGGTTTTCTATGTCATCGAGATGGAGGAGACAATTCTCGATGAGCTCCGGGTTGCCCTCCAGGGCAGCAGCCTTTCCCGGTCGGAAATCCTTGCACAACATAGCGATGACGAATGTGCACATGGCACGGTGCTCGGCGACATTGCCTTGAGGAATCCCCGTGGAAGAAACCAGGATGCTGGTAAAGTACATATAACCTTGATCCTTGAGCAGATCAGCTTGACAGGTCTGATCGACGGCGAGGATGCGGGCCCAGATGTACACCATGGGCGCCTTGAGCTCGAGCGCTTGTGACTGTAAGAGCTTGACGACATAAGGAAAGATGCCGATGCTGAGAGCGAGGTTGACGGCCCATGGGCCGAGATCGAGGAATTTAGATAATAGTACAAGTGCGCGTAGGCGATGAACTTGAGACAAGAGGACTTGGAGGACGATGGGCAGCTGTTCAGGTGGTTTCTGGTAGCCGAGAGCGGCCGGGTTACTCGGCGACGATGTGAGGTAGACTTCAAATGCCGAGAGCTGGTCGGCGAAGAAATCGGAATGAGTGTATTGCAGCTCTGGAAGTTGTGCTGATTGACTACCCGCGTTGGCTTCTGCCAAGGCGTCGAGCATGGCTTGCTGCTCGAGCAATTTCGGCAGTTGAGCCAAGATCAGCTCTACAGCGAGATCCCAGCTTTTCCACAGCGGATGATCATGCGTGTCAGGTATCCGTGGGTGTGATTGAGGATGACAGTGATACTTCCGCATGATGCGCTGAGCGAGCAGGAAATTCCGGAACAAGGCTGCGACCATTAGATCTTGTCGGAAAAGCTTCTTGAAGAGGGGCTTCTCCAAGCAGTTCCAGGCGATAGTATCTGTAATGGCCGTGAAGATCCAATTCAGCTCACCCAACGGCGTCCTCCGCTCGCTGACCTTGCCGGGGATTTTCCGGGCTTGTTCGAGGGTGATGTCGGATGTGGGAGGAATGGGATTCTGGAGCATGAAGAACCGTACCGCCATGTTGATGGGAGTGGTCAAGCATGAGGTAAAGATGTCTGCGGGAAGTTGTGGGTTCGTCGGGAGGACTTCGTTGTCGCGACAAGCCGCGAGGTGGATGCAGTCCTCCCATCGGATCAACGGTGGCTGTTGTGTCCGACCCGACTCACGCTGAAGAGTTTCTTGTTGTTTGAGACTGTGCTTCTGAGCCGCCTCGAGGAATCCGCCGATGATGCCGCCTGCCGCTGAACAATCCCACACCCACAAGCCTGGCGCACCGATCCACTCCTGTAAATCATACAAGCTGATCGGAATGTATTGTGTATAGTTGCGATTGAAACACCACACTTCTCCGCTTTGAGTCGGTTTGGGAACACCATGTCCGTTGTAGTGAAAGAGAAGCCGCTCCGAGTGTGCGGCTTTCCGCAAGGTGGTCGTGTATCTCTTCAACTCGTCCGTGGTGGGATCCAGGACCACTTTGTATCGCGTGCGTAAGGAGAGGTTCTCATACTGTGTCTGGAGATTCTTTCCGATGAGGGTATTGGAATTGTTCGGGTGCTGACTGGTGCCTTCGGTGGGTTTGGGGTCCACCCAGCACTCCAGCCTCGCGCAAGGATCGGTCTTGATGACATCGGGAGGATCCACCCCGACGTTCAAACATACCGCCAACAGCGCCGACACCGTCTTGAGCCGATCCTTCATCCGCCATTCCGTCTCTAGAGACCTCGGGACCCAGGTCGTCGGCAGGTTGGCTGCCGTCTCATGTCGCGTGTCCTGGTAATACATGAAGAAGTTATCACTCAGGTTGCGCATGATCTCCTCATTCTCCAATTGAGCCGCCCACCCATGTCGCGTGATCTTCCCGTCCCTTTCGCGACCCTCCTCCCGCGCCTTCTGTGCGCGCAGTCGTGCCGCGCCGTTCGGTAACTCGCTGTTCGCGCGTGTCAGGTTCGGTCGGAGGTCGCGTCGACCGACGGGACGCGCCATCTGCAAGCCATGATCCTCGTCGGAGTCGCTGTCGTTGGCATGGTGCCGGATGCTGTCGGATCTTGCGGTCGAGGGACGATGTAATGAGGGTTGAGATCGGGAATGTGCGTGCCTAGCGGACATATCGGAGCGAGGAGGGGTGTCGAGGGTGAAAGGCTGGGAATGGCGTGGAAAGTGGTGGTGGGATCGGGTGTCGGTGGTCATGATGGTCTGCATTCACTTCCCGCGATTCGAGGCGGGGACTCGAGGGCGCGGATGGACATGAGGGCGGCCAAGCGGCAGATGGTGGTCGTGTGTACAGTAAGTAGTATGGATGGCGGAGAGACAGATTGCAGAGCCGGTGTGAAACGAGTGTATTGCAATTGCAGAGCGAGTACGGTGCTGTCTATGATTGAGAAAGTGAATGAAAGAGAGATGTAGCCGACTCAAGTGGTGTGTGTGGTAAGGACATGGTGTAGCAAGCAGCCGGAGGACCGTAGCAAGTCGAGCTGCTGTCACCGGTCTCGAGTTACAACCAGTCAAGGTTCCTGTACTGATTATTACTACTGTGCTTAGGTGATGAACGGGGCCCGCCTCCACCATTACCACCACCACTACCACTCTCCTCCTCCTCCTCCTCCTCCTCCTCCTCCTCCTCCTCCTTGCGCGGGCGCGGTGATGAAAGACAGTCACATGCCGAGACAAATCCGGCAAGCAAATGGATGAACCAACCGTCCCCGAGCTTTAGGAGCCTCAGCGGTCCAAACCGTTCCATACTTCCATCATTTCCATTTCCATTTCCATTTCCACATCCATTCCTCCCTCTCCTGCGTCCTCTCTCGCTGTCTCGTATAGTATCTACCTACCTACCACCCACTTCTGCAGGCGAGCCCGAAATCTGGGGAACGCTCTCCAAAGGGCCTCAGGCAGTTCGGCTGGAATATCCTCCACCTACAGGCAGGCAGCTGTAAACATGCCTAGATGGTTCATTACATACCTACCTAGCAGTTACATATCAATTATATACATGTACGCTTCAAGCACGATCTTCCACTTTTTTCATGTCGTGTATGTAGAATTACCTAAAGTAGACGCCTAGGTACATGTATCTGATTCTCTTATACCGGTGGATTGTAATAACACTTCATAATGAAAAGCTGGAGATCACCTGACAGACTCGCTGTGATTAGTACTGTGTGGTAGGTGAGATCGGAGCTTCTCCAGACAATCATCGCCCAACGGCCAGGACCGTCGATCGGTGCCGAGATCCTGCTTCCGCCTTCTCGGAGGTGGTCCGAGAAGGACTCGCGAACGTGATCATAAATCAACCAGAGCATTCATCTGATCTTCGGGTGATTCACCGCATGCAAGCAATCAATGCCGATGGTCTTGAAATTCATGTTCCGTTGCGTACCGCACCTCCCATCGACTTCAATGGTATGGTATGGGTTATAGTACGGTAACAATCCCCTTCCACCGTAACTTTAGTCGGTAAAGGAAGTACTTCGGTCCCAGACGCTGCGTACGCTCTCTCTCTCACAACCTACGGGCAAGTCTACTATAGTGTTGAAATTACACCTCCAAGTCATTCCGTGAGAAGCTCCGCAGCATTTCAGACGATTCGTTCTCTCGGTAAACATGTCCAGGTGCAGATGATGCCCGTGGAGGTGCATCCTGCGGTTAGGGTTGGTGCAGGAAGGCGTCGGTCTCGGCTGTGCTTCCGGCGGCCGGCGCACTGCATCTGCAACTGGATTGCGTTGCATCACGACCACGCGACATCATCATCGCAACAATGTCTCATGATACCAGAACGTCGACCTCAGACATTTATCTGCAGTCGATTTGATCACAATGCCACTGGTCGCATGGGCATGAGCGTCTGTCCGCATGCGCTTCATGTGAGTCTGACGGTCCTCGAAGAATGCCGAGATCCAGCACATGCAGTACATGCGACACATGCACGCACATGTACGAATGAGGCTTTGAGTGACTTATAGGAGGTGTTCAAGGGGATAGTATTATGGCATGACGTCGCATCGCGCAGTGTAGCATGGCATTGCAGTGCAGCGCAGTCGGGTCAAGCAGCCAGATGAAGCCGATCATGAGGTGTGGCTGCATCCGCGAGAGAGGTCTGTCGATATTATAGGACATTCCAGGTAGAGAAGGAAAGAAAGAAGAAGAAAAAAAAGGACATGTATATAAAAGATGTCTGATTCCCCCAGTTGCGTCTCGAGATTGCGATAGGAACGATTCTCCCAACGAATGATCTTTGTCTCCTCTATTACAGCCTCCTTTGACAGCAGCTCGCTTCAACTACGGTGCTACGAGCAAATCCTCCAAGAAAAGAGAGGAAGCAAACACAACAATCATCAGGACCAGTCGCCCATCACCAAACCATTCCCCGCAACCATGCCTCCCTGCCTCCTCCCAAAGACCACGACGACCATGACCTTCCTCCTCCTCCACCTCCTCCTCCTATCCTCCACCACCACCGCAACCCTCTCCCCGACCCCGGTCCGCCCTCGGCAATCCGTCCCCAGCGACACCAACCCCTCCAACATCGACAACAACGCCAACAACCCGTCCCTCCGGGCCTGCGGCTCCACCCTCAGCACCTGCATCAGCACCAACAACGGCACCGACACCGTCTCGGGCTGCACCCTCTCCCTCTGCTCCGACATCTGCCGCGAAGCCTTCCCCCTATTGGAGACCTGCTGCGCGGAGAGCATCACGCCGATGGACCTGGGCGTGTGCGCGGTCGAGCAGTATTTCGCCGATCTGGTCGGCATGAAGAAGCCGCTGAGTTTGAATCTGAGTCTGTCGGATGCCGTGGGCGTCCCTACGACGACGGCGACGACGGATGTCGCGGGGTTTGTGCCGACGGCGACGACGACGACGGCGACGGCGATAGGTGCGGCGGCTACGGGTGAAGGTGGGAGGGTTTTTGTGGTGCCCGGGAACAACGGTGCAGGTAGAATCGGAGAAGGAAGCGCGATGGGGATTTTGGGGACGGTGGTGGTTTGGTCGCTGGGGTTCTTCTTATTGTGAATATGGGCGGGTTGATGATGTTGGGAATGGTGGAAATGCTTAACTAAGAGGGATGCAATGATTGTGGAATCCTTGCAACAGAAGAGTAGGAGGAGTAGGATGACGACAACGACGATGATGATGAATGCTATCTAATGTCATGATGAACTGAAATGAGCATGCGGCTTCACATGCTCAGATCTAATTTTAATGGAATGGAATGCCCGATCTTGTGTAGCGAGCAAGCTGTATGGTGCTGTCAATTTGGCCTGTGGGTGGATGGCTGGTCAGTGACAAGGGAACACAAATCAACAAATTGTAATATGAAAAGTGCGTCGCAAAAAAGAAGATAGTAAGCACGTAGAGATTCCACATGTAATGTAACGACTATAGAGGTCATTTTCCCATCCGTCCGTAACACATCGACGCCGCAACCGTGCATACGCCAGGCATTGAATCAAAATAATGGGATCAAATAATCTACTCCTCCTCCTCGTCATCACCACCATCCTCGCCGTCCTTGTTCTCGGCGGCCTTGGCCTTCTTTCTTCGGACACGGCCGACACGTCCTCCACCGAACGGCGAGGTGAGTGCGAAGTCGATGTGCTTTTGGGAGTCGAGACGGACGATGAATGAAGGGACGTTGACGATCTGCTTGCCGACGCTGTAAAGAACATCGTTAGCGGAACTCAAAGATAGAGGCAGTCAACAGGAACCTACCGGATGTGACGCTGGCGGATCAGAACACGGGCGTGGTGGATCGACTTGGCGAGGCCGAGCTTGTAGACGCAAGTCTGGAGACGACGCTCCAAGAAATCCTCAACCTTCAGGGCCAACACGTAATCGAGCTTCATGCGGGTCTCATCGAGCACACCGACACGAACCAGACGACGAATGAGGGCGTTTCCTTCGAAGAGACGCTTGGGGTCCTTCTCGTCCATGGTGAGAAGCTCACTATATCCCAAATCAGTTCCACTGCCTTTTCCCGTCCATATCCATTGATGTTCAAACCCACCGAGCGGCACGACGAATCTTCGAGAGGGTGAGCTGGACACGCCACACCTCACGCTTGTTGCGGAGACCATATTCGCCGACAGTCTTCAATTCGGCATCACTGGCGGATTGTTAGAACCATTTGACTTGGGCGGAGCAAGCTCACGCTCAGTGGCCAACGGAGTGTACTGACAGACGAGCCGACTCGAAAGGACGACGAGGGACCTTGTAGGTCTTGGAGTAACTGCGTCTGCGAGGCTGTTAGAAGATATTTTGCGTTCGTAGAATTTTCGACAATGTATGTTGCAGCAAGTTGTCGCAATGCCATGTTCATGGACCGCACGTCGGAATAAATATCCGTCGTTGGCTCCGTCGTAGATTCGCATGTGCGACAACTCGCTGTGCCATCCTCGAATGCTGTATGACTTACGGCGCCATGTTTGATGTGGTTGTCGATTTTGCTGCGTCGCAATCCTACACTTCACGAATTCAAAGTCTCGTGTGCTTGACTTGAATTGGAGATGGAGTCGTGACGGTGGGTGGTCCGTGCGGTGAGCCTTGGCACACACCCGAGCGTCAATTCCCAAAATCGCAAGCAACAGCCTACGACGAAATTGACTACGGCGAGCACCAAATGTGAGTACACGACAGCGCACTGTTTGATATCTGCAATAAAATACTAATTTCCTCCAGAACACACACATTAAGACGTTAGTCCTTTACATCGCCCATCAACTTCGTTCGGGACTAACAAATCGCAGCGTGCAAATACATTCACCATGGGTCACGCCGCAGGTCTCCGCGCTGGCACTCGCTATGGTCAGTCTACACCCTGAAGGAATTGATTGTGGTTTGGGAAAATAGGAGGATTGCGCAAGGCAGAACCGGTGGAATATGGAAGCAAGACACAATTGCTGACAATTTTTGGGAACAGCCTTCTCTCGCGACTTCAAGAAGAGGGGTATGATCGCTCTGGGAACGTACCTCAAGCAGTACAAGGTTGGAGACATCGTCGACGTTGTTGCAAACGGTGCTGTCCAGAAGGGCATGGTATGTGGACAATCTTGAATCCTCTCCGATGTTCTCTCGGATCTCCGTATGGGGTCTGCGCACTTCACGAATTCTTCGACTGACAACTTGCCAAAGCCCTACAAAGTCTACCACGGAAAGACCGGTGTCGTCTACAACGTTACCAAGTCCGCTGTCGGTGTCATCCTCTACCGACAAGTCGGCAACCGCTACATCGAGAAGCGCATCAACGTCCGCATCGAGCACGTCCGACACTCACGTTCGCGAGACGAGTTCTTGTCCCGTGTCAAGGAGAACGCCGCCAAGCAGCGCAAGGCCAAGGAGGAGGGTGTCCACGTCCACTTGAAGCGACAACCGGTCCAGCCCCGCGAGGCACGAACCATCAGTGCAAAGGAGAACAAGCCAGAGAGCATTGTCCCGATACCATACGAGACAACGATCTAAGTGTGCTGGAGTGTATGTGCTTACTTTCTCGTGGATGGCGTCTTGTGGGTGGTAAATGGATTCTCCCGAAAGACATTTCGAAAGTTGCGGCATGAAATGTGCTGGCTGCGGCTTCGGTCTTTATCTGTAGCAGGCGTATCAATGATGCATATTCGAGCCAAGCTTCGTGCCCGTTTGCATCTCATCATTACGAAAGGAAGGAATGTTTTTCATTGGTTGCTGGTGTCTTCACAACAGATGCATTTCACAGAAAATGGTCAGGTGATTTCGGTAGTTGTATTTGGTCACGTGCCGTCGATTCCTGGCTGTAAATTGACGTCGCCGCATATGTTATCAATTGAAAAACATCATTTTTGACGGCTGTCGATGAATCAGGTATTTGCCGTGTACCGTACGGCGAGCATAGCAGACCTTGGGACATACGCCGTGTGATGAATATGAACCTTTGCTCAGAGTACGAATCAGTAGCACACGTCGTTGCATCCGTAGTCGCCAGTCGAATAAGATGTCTCTCGTCTGACATTTCTACGCTGACATCCATAAACGAAGTGGCAGTGGAGCATACGCGAGAGTTTGGAAACCTTGCACAGCATGGACACTGACGTGTCGGCGTCGGAGCAGCATGAGCTGGAACCACGACCTGTTCATTACACTGTTTTCATCCGTCTACCTTTTCGTCGCGATGGCTTCGAAGACCCGCCGATCGTTAATTGGGACTCTAACAAAGACAGTGCGCTCTGGAAGATCATCGCCAAAGCAGACTCGAAAGAGCTCGATTGGGGAGATATTGCATCGCGATTCCAAGTCACGCTGCCCTTTCTTCTCCAGCAGGCAGCGCATCTCTATGATCGCCACTTTGAGGCCATGAGAGGCGTTGTTAACCGCTTGAGTGTCATCGGACCGAGCAGTACGACTACGTCCAAGGCTCAAGTAGATGGGTTGCATTCGGGAGGCAGCATCGGCGGTGGTGCGGCGATGCAAAGGACAGGGAGCAAAGGTAAGAAATATGCATTTCTCCACGCATAACACAAAGCATGCTGCAGGATTTCTGATGTTTCTGTTTGTAACAGGCGCTGAGGCGAAGAATGTAAAATCTCCCACCATCTCCATCCCTCAGCACACTTCTGCTGGTGATGGATCGATCACAGTAGCGTCCCCGAGCACGGCGAATCCTCGTAGTGCAGCGCCGACGATATCTCGGACTCCGTCGTCTGCAACAGTGACACAGAGCAAAGTCTTTACTACCTCTGTTGCCACAGCCGCACAGCGTGCACTGCGAGGTCTCAGCATATCGGGTAGGCGGCCACCGGCAGTCGGTCTTGCTTCGGGAGTTCACAAAGACGACCGCCACGATGACGAATTGGAACACGAAGGTGGTTCGGCGTCAGATTCTGAAGACGATATGCCTGTCCTCGCAAGAAGTCGATATCCACACCGGCCGCCGCTTGGGAAGGCTGCGAAGAAAGCCGGCGATGATGATAGCTCTGATGGAGACGCTGAAGCCGAAGATGATGACAATGATTCCAACGGTAGCTATCTACCCTTTGCAGCTCCTGGATCACCACGAGAGCATCCATCAGCGACTCTGCGCGATCTCCCTCAACGCACACAGAACTCATCAGTTCAGCGACCCAGTACCGCAAAAGGCAAATCGAGGAGGGATGACGAAGTCAGCGCTAATACTACAGAGTCGTCTGCATCATCCATGAGCCGGCATTTTTCCAGTGACGGAGGGCTTGAGCCTCGTCCTACCAAGGGCCCGTTGAGTCCGCAGCATCGTGCCCAGCTGGCGAGTCTTAGCCCGCGATCACGCGCTCAGGGAAGCGAGGGTTCGCCGAGTATGGGAAGCAGCTTCAGTGATCTAGACGATATCTCGCAGTCTGCACTGGATGAGGCCGTGCTGTCAAACATGCGACAAGGCGGCAGCAGTATGGCGAGTCGAATGAGCACACTTCGAGATGCTCTCGGACGTAGAGGATGAGCCCCAGCTTGATGAAGTGCTGGGATATCATTCCCGTCATGGGGAAGCTTATGGAGGATTGGCCCTTGAGCCATTATCTCGCATTCCTTCTATTCTACTATGGAATTGTGCGGTATATCCTATCACCCTCCTTCGGCGGCTCCAAGAAGTCCGGTGGCACCATAGCGGGAATTTGGTGCTCCTCCGCCCATTGTCTGACTGCCTCGAAATTGCGACATACATGCTCCGTGTTGAAGTCGACGTACGCCTCCGGCTCATCTGCAGAAACTGGCTGAAACCAGACTTGACCCAAGACTCCCACATCGACTGTGCACATGAGCTGCTGCCGAATGATATCCAGACAGTGAGCTGGAGCCTTTGTCAGCTTCGCGAGTCTTTGGCTTGGACGGATCCTACTCACTGACATGCTTCCGCAAGATATAATCGGTATTTGCAAAAGGTCCCTTTCCTTGCGCTTGATAGTGTTCAAAGTTGAACCACAGACCTTGCCGCAGGAGATTCAAGCAATGGAGTTGGTGTAGCCCTTCAACGTTCGCCGGGTAGCCGCCTCCATGCTCTTCTCTGATTTTGACCTGATCTTGACGCAGACCGACGCGTTCGGCCTGATCAAGTGGAACAGCGACACTCCGATCTACAACAGCCAGTCAGCTATGTACCTTGAGCTCATAGCTCCTTTGACATCGCTTACAATCGATTCCAAGCGATGCCCAGGCTGCATCGACATCCGGGCCAGCACTTTGTCGAAACGGAGTTTCTTTGAGGAGAGACCCGTTAAATCGTGTCGTGTGCCATTCGATCTGCACATCAGGAGTGATTGGCGCTGTTTTTCTGTCAGTCACAATTTTGCACAATAATTCAGGCCAATGGTCTTACACTCGCGCGATGTGCGTTGTAGGCATACACGATCGAGATTCCTACTTTGCGGCGAGTAGTGTCCAATCACGATGCCTAATAATATCGAAACCGCGCTCGTTGCCAATATGATGGCAATTGTGCCATTTGATCGTCGAGGTTTCCTTCTGATCTGCTGTTCGAAGTCTTGGTCTGATGCGCTTTCGCCGTCTTCCGAGAGCAGATGTCTTGAGTACTCGCTCGACTGCTTCTCCGGCAGATCTATGTTTGAATGAGACGACTTGTCCATATTTGATTTTTGCGAACGAGAGAATGTGTCAACGTCAAGTAAAAGATGTGGATTTTCCAAAGCACATGCACTCGAGGTCCAGGACTCATCAGTCTACTTCAAATGTGATCATGGCATCTGTACCTCGCCAAGCTTCTTTGTACTATAGCTATAACATGATGCTGTACGAATACGTCCATGTTCGCTACCAAACAGTATAGCAAAACACCTGTTCGAGCTAGCTGCATAAGCCTTTTGGCTTGCGTATAATATTGGATTGCGACAGCTCACCTGCTAAAAATACATCGGCCGATACGAACGTGCTACACAAAGACACTCGTTTGAGCTTCATTCTCCGCTACAATGTCTCACCATTTACATGCAAAATGTTACTCTGGGGTTATACAGCATTATAGGGCTTGCATCGCGTGGATCTCGTGGTTCGCCGAAAGCAGCACCTTCGGTAGTCCTGGGCCCGAGTCTTGCGGTGCAGTTGTGTTCCTGATACGAGAGCTTCAGCTCCAGCTCCTTGGACTACGTCAACGCCATGTCGGCGATACCGTACTTTACAGCATCTCGATGTGGACATTGTGCATACATGAAACCTCAAACAACACCAAAGCTATAGCTTTCCAGAAGCACGTTGCATCAGACCACCTTGCACATCACATCAAGTCTCATGTGACGAGCTGTACTCATGCACAGATTCAATAGATCGAGTGCTGATGCAGGTCAATCAATGCCATCTACCATCATTGTGCAACACATGCCGCAGATGAGACGATGGTCTAATCACTCCCGTTCGGGTCGAGTTGAGGATCCGTAGTGATGGTGCTATCTGTACGACGCTCACGTAGCATTGCCGTGGCCCTGAATACGACGGAGCACAGAAGTCTCGCGTAAGATTGTGGAACTCCATGGCATCGTCGTCAATGCCGAGGGTGAGCCATATGCAAGACCAGCGTTCATTGACGCGGACATGTTCGTCTCGAATGGCGTCTTTGTGTTGTCGAGTGTCGTATTCGCGGACGATCGGCATCAAGGAGAGGAGTGATGCCGTAGCTCAAGATGATATAAGAAGGCCTGGAATCTCCTTCTTACTCCAGCATTCCTCTGACCAGTGCTCTCATCTTCCATCATCTCCAATATCAAGATCATTTATCGCTCCGAAAGATCTCCCTCTCGATCAATCAATCAATCAATCAATCATCATGAAGGCCTCCACCATCTTCTCCACCTTGGCTCTTGCCGTCGCTGCTCTCGCCAGCCCCGTCGTCGAGGAGCGAGCTGCCACCACCACCTCTTCCACTGCCGCTGCCACCCCTACCAACTACGGCAACTACGGAAAGTACGGAACCGTAAGTGTTGTGATGACCCTCATCCAAAGCAAAGGATGAGTGCTGACCAGAAGCTTTTTTGCAGTACGGCAACTACGGCAAATACAGCCGCTCGGCTGAGGCCGAGGCTGACATCGAGGCCCTTCTTGAGTTGGCTTCTGCCATCAAGGCCAAGCGCGAGGCCGACATCTGAAGGGATTTTTGGGAGGAATACTTGGATGATTGATAAAGAGGGAACCAACAGCTCAGTGGACTCGTTACGAGAAAGACGTCCCGAAGCAGGCGAACAAGTCAAGATTGATAGAGTCTAATCAAGAACTTATCGTCATCTGCGAACGTAATCTTGTGCAGCCGTGTACAATGATGAATCGCGGCATCTTGCATGCTCGTTGCCTAGCGCGCTTTTCGATCATCCTCGTCGGATGAACGTCGAATTTGTCGACAATTTACGATAAAGGTTGACAGATCTGTTGTCACTCATAAGCCAGCGCGAGTGAGTGATCGCGGCACAGGGACAGTAGTAGTAAACCTTTACGAGCCTTGTGAGAAATAGTGGGTTGCTTTCGTTTCGTGATCTCTGATCGACATCAGGTGATCTTGGAAATGAACACATCGAGTGTGCATTTTAGTATGAGATTTCTGCACGTCACCCGCGTGAAGTCATGAAAATATCGATATTGCAAGATATCAGCCTGTCGCTAGTCTATTTACTGTAGAACGGCTGCTCGAGGCAACCGAGTATGATTGGCTCGATCGAAGACTTTCCGGTACTGCCGATCGCAGTGGGCCGAGTGGCAACTTTAATGTGATGGACCACAGTAACACCTGAAGTCGACAATCGATGCACACAATGTTGATATCATGTCCGTTGAGCCGTGAGCAAAAGAAAAACTCATCGATATCGTTGTCGCAGCTGCTGGAACACGCCACAGCCTGTGATATAGAACCTGTGTGTTCGTACATCCACACGAAAAGCGACATGACGCTGTGCCACGGTACGATAAGGTCAGTATAACAACGAAACAACCTGTACCTCGATGAAGGGCCCAGCCGTGCATCACTCGCGGTAACACGACCCTCATGGTCGAAGGGACTTGGCCAAAGATATCACGGAAATTGCTTATCGGAGGATCATGGCCGAAAATGGGATACTGTGCCGCAGATAATGGATCTCAACGCCACCTCCTAATCAAATGACGACGAAAGCAGTAGCCGTCACCGGCAGCTTTCGCGACACGACCAAGATATGCATGCGTTGGCCTCGATCGTCTTCAGGCTGATAGCGAGCAAACCAGTTCTGTTCAGGTTCGGGCGCGCCGCTTATTGTTTCCTCGTGGACCGGCGTCTTGCCCGGTTATTTGCGGAGCAAGCGCGGGCAAGACACTCATGACACGAGACACATTTCGTTACAAGGGTCGTGCAGAGGCGCGGATCATAGTCCAGTTGCAGCGTTAGTGAGCTTGGTGAGCAGCCGCGATCATTTTGGAAGACGGCGAGAATACGCGATGGCGTTTTCCCGTATTCCACAGCTCCGGCCGACTGAGTCTCGGCCTTGGTTGTTGGTTTTGTCGTTGGTCAAGAACACAGTGCCCGATGCGAAAAAGGTACGCCAACGTGAAATTTGTGCTATCTCGAAGAAGATCTCGAATCGCCCAAGGGCACATGCTTTGAGCGTCCACGAGGACCGAACTGCCATGTCACGTGCGTATCTAATCTTGATCGTCGGTCTGCACACTAAGTCGAGATATTAATCCGCTCACGTGCCTTCCGAGGTGAGCCATCAGATCTAGTGCAAATACGGAAAGATGCCCCGAGCGGGAGCCTCCGTGCCGGACACGATTGTGGGGTAAAGTACGGGAAACGCTTGGTTGCCCAGGCGGTGTCTCCTCCGCCGTGTTTGAACATCTCATTAGTTGCAATCACCGACTGTGTGGTGAGGTTGAAATGAGCAAACAGAAATAGCAGTTTACCCCGTCGGCGTAATCCGAAACTTCACGAACTTCTGATAAGTCTATCGGTTGTACCCGTCGGATAAGATAATGATCATCCACGTGCTGGTCGCGTGCAAGTCAGCACTTGCAAGGGAATCAGACAAGGACCGCCTTCTAGAAAGGCATCCAGAAAGTATCCCAACAAAAAGAACCCAATTATGGTGCAGCACCATCTGTGATGAACGGAGTGGTCGTACCGACTTGTACACACCATTGCAGTAGTCTCATAGACGAACCCGACTCCATGTGGTTGCCAGAATGCGAGGTGCAACTCCGATAAGGGCACGGGAATAGCCTGGTTACTGGGAGTTTCGTTGCTCTGCGATAAGATCCTTTACGCCGGACAAGTCCGACCACCCCCCCGATCACGAAAAATGATAAGACATTGTCGTTCATTGCAGTGGCAACCACTAAAGTCCAGCCACCATTGCTTCATTACCAGTGGCAAAAGTCTTGTTTTTCGCCCTGGCGGTTGGTGGCCCGACTGTGGATGGTCAGGTAGCATCCACTAGCGGCCTCCTTCTAGCCACGGCGGCGCCTTGTACAAATGCGTTCGCACCTCCGAAATACCTGAGATGATACATTATGATACCATCGGCCACAACGCAAAATTGTGTGCCGCACGGCGTCCCGCTCGCAATTCGCTTGCGACCCCGGATCTTCATGTCCTATGAAAGATAACGCCATTCCGGCTTGTGATTCGCCGCTGGGCTTATCTCGATGGTGGCCCTTATTTTCCAGCGAGCTTGCTTTGTTCGGACCTGCCTTGCTTCCGTGGCACATGTCAGATCATGTTCGCCTGGCGAATGCTCCAGAACGCTGAGGGTCTCTCGTTCGGCCAGCCGGAACCTGTACTCTTTCGCGGCGCGGGTCCTTCAAAGCGAAGGGCGCATTCTTCACGAGAGCTCATCCTGTCCTGCAGAGATAAACTTCGCCATATGCGCCACGAACGAGCTGGCTAACCATAACAGGCAGGCGCTGAGAGTGCCTTGAATGTTCTCCCGAACTTCAGAGGGCCGTTCCTTGGTTCCATGGCTTGCATGGAAGCTCCTCACGACCCTGTTGATTCAGCTCGGACGTTTGGCGAACACTAGCGCCTATGGTGTAGCCAGAGCGGGACAATTGACCCAATGGTGTACACCTGATAGGCGTAACCTCCAACTCGTCGTGATGTGTCTATCTGGTCTAGGTATCGTGTACTTGGGTTCGAGTTCAGGTATATAGACAAGCTCGCCGCACCGTCGCTCTGCGATCGAATTATCCTTCACCTTGTGATTTTTCATCCCAGAAACATCCGACTCGGCTGACCAACACTGTCACCGATCATCATGGAGAAACCCGTCGAGCTCATGGGCCACATCAACCCAGATGTTGCCCCTCTGCAACAGAAGCAACATGTCTTCAACCCCGGCTACGGCGTGGCAGCCGAGGAAGTCTCCGATGGCAGCATTCACGCCCAGGAGAAGTCGTTCGAGAAGACGACAGCCTACATCGGCGAGACCGAGGACACCATCATGGACGAGGAGCCTCACTTGGACCCTTACGTTCCGTTTGACGATCTGCCCGAAGAGCGTCGCGTGGTCCTTACTGTTCGTGCGGTCATCTTGGGTGCTATCTGCGGTGCACTCGTCGGTGCTTCGAACATCTACCTTGGTCTCAAGAGTGGTTGGACATTCACAGCCAACTTGCTTGGTGCCATCATTGGCTTCGCCGTCATCAAGCCACTCTCCAGAGCGATCCCCGAATACGTACCGATTTTGGGAGGATCTTTCGGCCCTCGCGAGAACAACATCGTCCAAACGGTCGCCACTGCTGCAGGTGGTCTTGGTAATGTCTTCGTCGGCGGTATCCCCGCTCTTTACAAACTCAACCTGCTGTCGACTCCCAAGGAAGATTTTGCGCGCCTCGTCACATTGACCATCGTTGGTGGATACTTTGGTTTCGCTTTCGGCGCCCCTCTCCGAAAGTTCTTCATCATCTACGTTGCACGCGAGCTTCGCCTGGTCTTCCCGACTGCCTCTGCGACTGCCATGACCATTCGCAGCATGCATCTCGCCACCACTGGTGAGGCTCTCGCCAAGATGAAGCTCTACGCCCTTTCCGCTGCGTTCTCGGGAGCTTTCATTCTCCGCATCGTTTCTCAGTACGCTCTCGGTATCCTCTGGGACTGGCACTTTTTCACCTGGATCTACATCTGGTCTGGCTACTCCAGCACCACTGCGTTGGACATCGAGAACTGGGGATGGTACCTTGAGTTTACCCCTGCCTTCATTGGCTCTGGCATGCTCGTTGGTCTTAACCCTGCTATTTCTTTCTTCGGTGGCTCCGTGCTTTCATGGGCCATCATCGGTCCTGCGCTCATTGCCCAAAAGATGGCCTTCGCTGGTCACCCCTATGGTGATGCGACTGACCCCGAATCATACGATCCTCAGTGGTCTAGCTACAGCGTCTATTTCTCGCTGAGCAAGACTTTTACCAAGCCTGACCACCCGTCACCGCGATACTGGCTTCTGTGGCCTGGTATTATGTTGATGATCGTCGTGTCTTTCGTCGAGTAAGTCGGGATTGATTCGCTTAACGTGAGAGCGAAACCAATATTATCCATGATTGCTAACATTACTTCTTCCTCAGGCTTGCGCTTCAGTACAAGGTCTTCTTGCACGTATGCAGGGCTATTGGTCGCGGCACATCTCAGTCCATCAGCGCTGCCCTCGCCAAGCGCGGCAAGTCCTCTGCATTCTTCGAAAAACATGCCAACAAGGAATTCGCCTCAGAGGACGAGCTCGTCCAGGATCCCGCAGCTGAAGAAGATCAGGTCACATGGTGGATGTGGGCCCCTCTTCTGTTGATGTCAATCATCGGCTTCTGCCTTGTCCTCGGCGTCCAGTTCGGTGAGCATCGCATTCTACGAAATACTTGCTATTGCTTTTTGCTAACATGGCGGTTTCCAGGCATGCCCGTTGGCGAGTCTCTTCTCTGCGTCATCCTCGCCTTCTTCTTCTCTTTCCTCGCCATCCAGTGCACTGGTGTCACCGACATTACCCCATTGACTGCTGCCGCCAAAGCCTCCCAGATTGTTCTCGGTGGCGCCACCAAGGGTCAGGGTTGGGATGCTCCTTACGCACAGCGTCTCAACCTCCTCGGTGGTAGCTTGGCTTCCATGGGCGCTGAGCAGGCTACCAACTTAGTCGTCGACTATCGTGTCGGTTTCTTGCTCCGCACTCCGCCGAAACAGCAATGGTGGGCCCAGGCCATCGGCACTATCGTCTGTGTCGTCCTGTCACCGGCTCTCTTCATCCTGTTCACACAGGCCTACCCATGCATCATCTCCAACGATCCCAACGCAAAGTGTCCTTTCCAGGCGCCATCTGTTGGAGCATGGAAGGCGGTTGCTGAAGCTATGACTGATCCGACTTTCCCTGTCCCAAGCTCTTCGGGCATCTTCGCTCTCGTCTTTGGTATTTTCGGTGGTGTTATGGTTCTCATCCGACACTACGGATACCGCGGCAAATGGGCCAAGTAAGTTACCACTGAAATTGCGGTCGCATTATCGACGGAAATGAGAACTTTGCTGACATGATCTTTCTCCTCAGGCTTCGCGACTACCACCCCAACATGATGTGCATCGGTCTCGCCATGGTCGTTCCTCAGACTGTCTACGGCACTGCCATGTTGATGGGTGCCGTGGTAGCCTACCTCTGGAGCAAGCGCAGCGCCAAACACTTTGACACCTGTAAGTTACATTCCCTCTCAAAAACAACCCACCGTCCCGTCTGCGTTTCGCGAAACCTGCTGACATTACTTGTTATTGCAGATGGTTTCGCTGTCGCCGCAGGTCTCATTGCCGGCGAGGGTATTGGCGGTGTCGTCAACGCCATCTTCCAGATCGCCGGCATTGCTGGACCTGACCCATACGGTACGCAAATCGCGTGCCCGGTCAACGAATGTTAAGCGTCGAGTCATGTTCGTTGTTTATGATAAATAGAAATGAGATTACGAAGCCCTCTTTTGTCTTCAATCCTCATCTCCACAAAGTGGACGTCGTACAACCCTGCCTTTTACACACTGGCGGACCGTGTTGACGAATCATTGCCGTACGAATGCATACGAACAGCGCAGCCACGAGAACGTCACCAAGCTGGACTAGATGCTCAATTCAGAAATTACAAACACACAATTTTCATTGCACGCATTCATTCGGGTTTTCATGATTGAATAGCGACATCACCTCATCGAGGTTGTGCACGATATCAGCTGTATTCACGCTTGCACAGCAATGTGATCAAGCTACCTAGGTATGTTATGGATGAGCTTAGATTGGTGAGTTTCAAGATTCAGCATTGCAGAGCCGCATTCAAAACACGGAGCATGACGTCTTGTCCTTCATTTGGAGGATCAAATAGCCCGATCTCCAAGTACCAATGGCCCGCCGTGTCGGATCGCATATTACCACCTTCGTTGAAAAGATAACCATGAATGATGCTATCCCAGAATCGGCGCCCTTCGAAAGCGGCCTCGACGTGATCATAGGTGTAGCCGAATCTGTGTGCGGCATCGCGCAAGTGCTCGTTCATGATCCGATCAAGCTCATTCATTCTCGACTTTTGTGCGGCGGTCGGAGGCATGAAAAACGGAATCAAACATGTACCAGAAGCCCAATTTGTGCATAGCTCATGGCGACAACTTTGGTACCAGGTCGCACATTTGGTTTTCGCGAAGATCGCGTCGTATTTGGTGGGCAGGCCGCCTATGATGTCCGCAGCTGAAACAGTCTCTTGATCGCACGCTTGCGAATTGTATAGGAAGACACATACAGTCACGACCCTCGAGAAGAACGATTAGCCCTAGCCACCAACGTTTGCCGAGACCAAGTCGGGATTTCCGAACATACTCGGGCTGATCTGGCCATCAATCACAGCGCCGATGTCGTTGCCACTGTGCGCCAGGTATTGGAATTGACCTACATTGTGCTGCATGCGAAATTCCCAGCTGTAGCCACCGGCGTCCTGACCGTAGGCTACGGTCGTACGTACGGAGCCGAATCCTGCGAGGCTGTTTTTGCAGAGTCCGAGCCGTTTGTTCGAGGCAAAGCCGCAAGCATAAATATTGCCCAGCGCGATGTATGGCCTGAAAGGACCGCAAGTGCCCGTGCCGTTGAGATCATGGTCGAACACAACATCTGACCCACTCAGCTCAGACAGGACAACATGAGGAGATTCATCATGGATTGGTTTCCCGTTAGTAAGCGCTGGTGCGGTCAGCAGAAACTCCAAGGCGATGGTTGCGGTCATGCTTCAGGTCTTCCAGGTGATGTCGTTCGGCTGAACACTACTCCGATGGTCACAACCGGAGGATATCAATCCACGGCACTCCTCGCAGGGTGAAACTTGCAACACGGTGAAGGGCGTTGACATCATCTTACATTGTCTCCGCCTACCTCAGATGATTGACCGCGAGCATGGGCGTGTGAACCACCCGCCATCGTGGTTACCCAGCACATTCCCCGCCATCGTGGTTAGTCAGCACTGTCTCCGCCAAACAATTCTTCTGGAGGGTTTACGTTTTAGCCAGCCACGAACAACTACAATCAGTACATATTTCCAACGATTCAAGTCACCAGAGCTGCCAGGATCATCATTGATGTTCAGGCGCTGCACGTGCAGCAACTAGAACTGCCGCAATGAAGACTTCGCAACGAGCGAGGCATTGCGTTCCACTGCACCAAAGCGCCCTACCCACAGGAATTTGATAGCATTATTCAACCTGTCTCAACATGACGATTGAGTTTGAAAATTATAAAATGGTCACAACGCTGTGGCATGTTGGTGAATGCTAGGAAATGCTTACAAAGTTCACCTGGTTCCAATGCAGCATTGGACTCTCTCCGTCGGACGATGCCGTTTATGTCTTGGATCCTGGATACTCCACTGCGCGATTCCTTTCAACCCATAGTTTCTCCTCCTCAGAAGGATGTGCTGGTGGGATCAAGCCGTTGACCTTCCATAACCGCCTTTCAGTCTCGGAAACATGATACTCCCAATCATATCCCTTGTCTTCGATGTGTGGTTTCAAGGTCTGATCGATTTTGCTTGTTACGCGACGATATGACGCGTCTTCGTTGGGCAGATTAATTGCAATGTGGTCGATCGCGAGTCGAATCTATCATTTCATGGGGTCAGCGTTGATGCATCTCGCTTGTGTGGTGAGAGACGAGGATGGAGGGGCCTTTTCTTACAAAAGGTTTCGCCGTGCGCTTTTCACCGCCGACCCATGTCTCGCCCTCTTCGAGCTTGATGAAGTTGACCACAACGTAGAATGCTGGTAGGCCTACGCTTGTGTATATCTGGGTGACATCTTTGCTGAACGCTCCTTTCTCTTCCTCGGTCTGGAAGGTCGTGGATGGATGGTAGACGATCCAGAGAGGCATCTTGACTTGATCGTTTGGGGTTGCATAGAATGTTGACCGCCAAGTACAATAGTCGCGAAATACAAAGTTCTTCTGCCAACCCGAGCAGTGAGCCGGCTTTACTTGCTACTTATGTTCTTGCCCGCTCGATGATCGATATTGCGACGAACGCTACGTTTATGACATGCCTGTGTATATGTTCGTTCTTCTCGATCTCGATGTGAGCTCCATTGCTCCGTTCCAGCTCTAGACAATAGCGTGTATTTGTAAGCATTCAAGCGGGGAAGACAATGTTCTACAGCGCCATCAGGCATGATGTTATTCCGATCAACAAGAACCTCGTGACAGGAACATAATGAACCCGCATTGATATTCAACTTAGAGGGAAGAATAAGATTCTCAGCGCGTGAAGCTAGCCAATGTGGCGCAATTCACTGCCGGAAATACATGAGTGATCGGACGAACTTTGCCCCGTTTCTGCAAACATTCCTGCTTCATTCGTGTCGCGCGGGAGACGCCGATCACGGCCTCATGACGTTGCGGATCTCTCATCTTCAATGCTGCATCTCGGTTTTCACACACCAGACCTAGTCATTGCCATCGCAGGATGACGATGTCGCATATTTGACTTGGGTCGCAAACCCGGATGGAGAGGTTCGTGGGTCAAGTTTCGCCATGAGCTCGAATGGGTTCTCCTTAGCAAACACAGGTGTACGGACTTCCACCGGCGGCAACAAAAAACATCATATTTGATGTTGCTCAGACGTATGTACGCCAGAGACGAATAATCAACATACTACGTGGCTCCGGATTGTCCATTGGAGGAACGCCGAGCAAGGCAGATGCTGCGAGATCGCGGCACTTGTTTCGCGGAAGCCAGCCGGGAGTTGCACACACGGGCCGATGTTCTTCGATTCCACCAGCTTGCGTGTGAGACGGCATGGCGGTGACTTCGATCTCTGTCTCGAAACAAGCGCTGGGTGTTCACCATGTAAATCCTATCTGCAAGACTTCAGGTGTCTCCCACGTCAGTCAGGGAATTCATATTCACTTCATGCCGGGACAGAGGTGTACCATCCGCACCACTGGCCTTGAAAATGAAGGCAATCTATGTGTTGAATAAGTTGCGCTCTATGTAAGGCCCATGTAGCCCGAGCCTGCATTGTTCTCAAGTACACCTACATTGTACATGCTTCGGATTATACGGCGTCCGTCTTGCTTGGCTATCAAATGGACACGTCAACGTATCCGGGCACGACAGCGTACGGCTCCCGGCTCGAGCAATGCCAGCCCAGAAAAACATCGCCATCGTTCGCATCGTCGACACGTCGGTCTCCGTTGACAAATGACAGGCTTCGTCATCTGGCCGTCATCCCTTCGTATGCCTGTGCAGGTCCGCATCAGACAAGAAGTCAAACTCGCTCAGAGGTTCTTTTATGGATATGATATAGACATGTTTGAGCTTCTACCTGAAGCGGACATAAACAGGTCATCGCCGTCATGCCATATCGTCAAGGAAATCAGCCAAAGGAATCTCCATTACGCCACCAATCCATCGAAGTTTTCACAAACCCACCTCTCCCATAGTGTACTTCGAGGCAATCTCCTCATGGGTATTGCTCACTGCAGCTATTTAATTTCTGTCTTAAGAACCACTATCCCGGTCGGTTCTCGCGACGCTCAGAAATATGGAGGGAGCGGCTCCTAGTGTGGCATCAATGGCCGCGACGCTTATTCTAAAGTACGTGGGAAACATGTCAACCTTATTGAATGCCAGATTGTACAGAAGAAGTCCACGCGGGACCCGTCGAGTGAGGAATGGAGCAATCACAAGCATCGCACGGATATTGATATTCTTTGACAAGAGCATCTTGGGCTTGTCGGATGTGCACATGATGATTTCTTTGATATAATCACCGATGAGATCTTGATGTTACAAGTCACCCAGGTGGATACATGGCATTCTACAGTACTGGCTGAGGTTGAGCGATAAATTTGTAGCAGAACCATGGTGACAGTCCACTAGACCGTCATCATATGCATGAAAACAAACTTCGGTAGAGAGTATATTCAGCAAATGCTGAGCACTCGAAAAAGCGAAAATGTGCAAAGAGGTATGTTCTGGCGGGGGTCTGTCGCGCTCGATTCCGTCGTTGCCAACTGTTCCGTCCTCGTTTGCGGAGTCGTTACAATGTTCAGTTGTAACAGCTTCTCTTGTGTGATTCCCAACAGTCCAATTCGAGATGTCGTATGGGTCCTCGTAGGTCTGATGCGTCGCTTCGACTATCGGCAACACTAGCGCTGCGAAGAGTCTTGGACTAACACCTATTGGAGGGGGAGTTTGTGCTGTCTGCGCAAAAGTTGATGCCGTTTGAGTATCGCATGTAGCCGAATATCGTGTTGAAGGCTTGGTACGATCCAGCAATGTAATTGCCACATTGCGACGTGATGCCCGCGGCGACAACACCGAAATAGGATCCGTCCCAGGGTTGGCTGGGGTTATTTGTATCCCGATTACATGCAAAGGCAACGACGTCGCCTCTGATCGAATAGTACGATTGACCGGCGGGGATTGCCCCGTCGCTGTCCAGCTGATACTTCAAATCCGAGACCGCAGCATCGCAGTTGCCCGCGTTCATGCTAAGGCCACACCCACACCAGTACTGACCATTATCGCGGCGGTCTAGGACATCGCTGTTGTCCAGAGAAGCTTTGCTGTGATTAACGACGTTGGCAATCCTCGTGTGGACTTCGGAACCATCGGCGGTGACTACCTTATAGACTCCCTCCGTGGTATCGCTCGGAATGATGAAGGCCTGGCTGAAAGCAGCCGTAGCCAAAGCTTGGTAGACAACAGTAGTCCAGCGCATGATTTGAATAAAGAGAAGAAGATTCTCTGCTGGGAAGGTGTAAGCATACAAAGGTTTCTTTCGATTCAAACACGACGGGGTCGTGCGTTTTAAGTTTCTCTATGTGTGCAGTGCTCATTGTCCAGGCCAAGGACATTTGCAGCTCATGGTTCGTTGTTTAAGCAAAGGCATTGCGTCCAATGCTTGGATGCGAATTCGGAGAATCGCGAACGGAACCAACACTTCGTCAGCGTTGAGGTATTGGCGCTACTTAGAGTTAGATGATCTACCGGGATTGAGGCCCGTTCAATCTAACAATAATGACTTGAAATGATTAGGTTCAGCCTCTGATGCGGCCGGATCGTGAGGTTGAGGCATAAACATCCCTGCACGTGCTGCGGGAAGTGTCCATCGCAGGAGTCCAATGAGGCAAACACGCGCCCTATGCAATTGAGACTTTGATGCACATGTCCTTCGCGTCTGGAGCTTTGGCTTTCAAAACGGCAGGTTTGATTACCATGAAAGAATTGGAGCAAACAATTGTCGGTCTAAAATCTCACAGCTGCCGCGAATCCGGCCACGCTAATATCGCGAAGGTCAGAGAGTCTGTGCGGGATTGAAGCGCTACTTTCAACGGGATTTAGAAAGATGTAAATCACCCTGTGAATCAAGCGAGAGCCTGACGGCCTTTTTCATGCAGAAAGGGAATTAATAAAGCGAGTCTAGCTGAAGTCCATAGCATCGCACGTAAAAAACCCGAGAATCGAATAATTTCCGGCCTGAAGGCTACCACATCCTAAAGTTTGGCGTCAAGGACTGGTTTTCCCCCAGATTCTGAACGTGTCGGTCAGATCGACAGTCATTCCTGGAGTGCCCAGAGCCTAGCAATGGTTGGAAGGAGACGACGTGCTATCTCTGCAGAAATCGAGACCATTTCGGTAACGCATGTAACCAACGATCGTCGGCGCGGATGTGCCCATATCTCTGGATCCAGCAATGTAGCGGCCGCAAGCATTTGTAATGGCCGCAAATTCTCGTCCGAGAGTATCGCCACTGGTATAGAAGTATGATCCTGAATAGGTGTTGCACACGAAGGCCACCACACCTCCTCGAATAGAGTAAAACGAAAGGTAGGGTCCGACTTTGTTGATTGAGCCGAATTGATGTTTCAGATCTGCAACCGCAGCATCGCAGTCACCCGTGTTCATGTTGTAGCCACAGCCACACCAGTTTTGGCCATTGCTGCGGCCGTTCAAGACCTTGTCGTCTTCTTGTGAAGAGCTCTGTGCGGCGACATCCAGAGCAGAGTTTTGTGTCAGAGTGATGTTACTGAGGCCAGGGACGTCGGTCATTCTTGTGTGCACTTCAGACCCATCATCCCTGGTAACCACCTGGTAAACGCCATCTGCGGTGATGTCGCTCGGAATGATTAGAGCTTGACTCAGTAGGGCCAGAGCCAGCGTCTGGTAGATCGCCCAACGCATAGTGAAGAAGGCAGTGAGGAATTGGAAGTGTCTTGAGGAAGTTGTTGGTCAAATTGATCTGGGATGTTGAATAATCGAAAGAGATCAGCGAGGGAATTGAGCTCCTTAAATATGTCATGATGTGGACCCAATTACGGGCATCCCCAGCTCATGGTAGGCATCAAGCACGATCGAAGATTTGCTCGACGCAGCCCTCTCACCAGGATCATCAAATCCGTACTCTGGTCCCCAGTCAATTCGATAGTGTATGCAGCTTGATATTCGCCACAGTCAAGACAGAGTGCCATCTCCAGCGCAGTCGATCACCGGTACGTCGAGCTCTGGCACCGAACAGAGAGTTCCCTTACGCCTCCGCAGCGCCTGCAAGCCTAGGTACACCTGGTGGCCCAATGAAACTTCCACATCTGACGATCTCACTGTGAATCTTTGTCGAGGGGATGTACGTGGTGTTCTTCTCCATGTCCTTCTTGAGGAGGCGTTGCTCAGCCCCTACGCCAACTTGAGCCATAGATGCCATTGGAGCATCGTTCAAGCCATCAGTCATGTCCGCTGTGCATACAATATGCATATAGCCAATAAACGGAGGTTGTCTTTGGGCGTGTCCTGGCCCAATTGGCTTGGAAAACCATCAGGGCTGTGTGTTCGAGCGCCCGTTCCGGTCAACTTGCATCGCGAGGACCGGTGAGTTCGACATGTGGAGATCTGTGCGGGCGGCTGAAGTACTGGCTAAGTCGATGCTAGTACTAACGATATATCCCCCCGTCAGGCTCGCTCCTGGCGGCAAGAGGACCGGTGTGAGTTGTGCGTCCTGCAGTTTTGGGAAGCTTGTCGATCTGAACCGCTTCGGAGTGTGCATGTAGAATGCCACGAACGCCTTAAATGCAAGGATTGCGGTGTTCTGTTTTAGTGGTGGCGAGCTAGGTCAGAACATAGAAAAGAGGTTAAAGATTTATGTAGCAGCATCTTCCATCGCCCACTGTAGGACCCCGCCTTGACGTCGCATCCGTGGGGCAATATGCATCGGTATATTTGACGACCACGGTGGCCGGCCTGATCTCAAGACACCGGGACGTCTGCTGTCGCTGTGCAGCGGTAGTTGTCTCTCTTCAACCGGCCATGGAGATATCAACACCATTCATGGTGGCCAAGATTTCTTTCACTCGCTGTCGGTACTGGCTTGTACGTTTTCATATCCGTAAGCGAGGTTCCACCTTGAGGGTTGCTTTTAGTATTGGAAGGAGTTGTCGATTGCGTATGTGAGTGGAGATTTCCGTCAACAATGTATTATACAAGGACTGGTTTTTCTTCAGCGTGCATCGGTTGGAGCGTTGTGCGAACATCAAAGTGTTCTGAAATCTTACATAAATTGTAGCATAAATGTCTAGTGTTAAGCTCATCTCTAGAAAGTGAAGTTGAAATATTGAAAAAGATCGGGGTGGTGAAAGCCAAAGCGTCTTCGCTTGCGAAACTTGGCCTCGATTGCTCAAAAAACCACGCGCTTGATCGGTCGGACCAGGGAGCTCGTTTCTACGGCATATCCTCTTCCTCCTCCCCCTCGTCATGCTCCTCGGTTTTCCTATGCTCATTCCCAATCCAAGGACATTGCCACCACCCATCTTGACCCTCAGGCCATGCCAGCCCAGTATGTTGGCCCGGAACTTTCTTCTGGCGATCCTTGGGACAGACCTTCTCGTTGGCATACGCGCGGTACCGGTCGAGGAGATCGGTCATCTGCAACATTGGCGTTGAGGGACCAAAATGCAGATGTGACACGATGGCCTGCACATCGACAACGAAAGGCCTACCAAGGGTTCGGGGAATATCGGCGGTCATGTTCTTCTCGTCGTAGTTCATGTCGCTGACGATGACCGATTTGCCGCCGCGGAATTCACGGTGGACACGCGCGCCTTCCCGGACGTCCTTGCCCCACACCGCGACGAAGTTGAGGTTGGTGCGGATGTATTGCGTGTTCCAGAGACCTTCTCCGTGCGGCGGAACCGAGGCCATATAGTAGCGGTGTAGAACGTCTTCTTCGAGGTTTTGGAAGAAGGAGTAGTGTTGCTGCGCAGCGGTGGCCCAGAGATGGACACCGAGGCGCCATGGGTCATCGCCGAAACGGCTCATAGGGGTGTAGAGCAGGCTGGTAGTGTTCTGAGTCAGAGGCAGCCAGCGGTGGCCTGGGAAGGGGGCCTCTCCGAATAGCTTTTGAAGGGACTCATCGTCCGGGATAGCGCTGTTGTAGAGGTCGTTGGTATAAATCGGTCCCAAGGCCAGATTCTGATACTGTGAATCATGTGGGTGGACTGGCAGCTCGGATGCTCGCCACGTTGGCTTGAACCCATGCGTGCGTGGGACCGGGGCAGGCTCGGGGAGATATGGGCGGATGGCGCCGAGGTGATAGTGTTGCCAGGCAGTAATGGGACCGTTGATGAGGTTTGCGCTGATCGCATATGGCTGCGCGTGGTTGATACGGCTATGTACTAGGCGAGGTATCGTGTCTTCGTGGAAGTAGACCTATTCATGTGCAAGTCAGCCGGGATTCGGTCGCGCAGAGGCGAATGAGTGACACGCTCACCATGTCGTCGTCCATCTTGATGTACAAGGTGTCGTCTTCGGTTCCAAAATGCTCCCACATTCTTTCATAACTGCAATCTTCCGAGTGAGGCTCGTGTCGACATTTGGGCGCAACTTCGAGAGCTTTGTAACCCGGAGTGGAATCCACGAGTTTGTGAAGCCATTCGAGGTCGGCCTGGTTTCCCGTGTGTTCCACGAAATGAACCTCGTCCAAATAACCTCCCTGAGTGAATGTAAATCAGCCCCCCATTCTCCGATCTAGCTGATCCAAAATCATCACTAACCTGATGAACCAAATTCTCATAGAGGTAGCAATCCAAGATATCAATCAGATGTGGCCGACCATCTTCTCAACCAATTAGCGATCTCCGTGTGATTATGGTGTTGAAATGGGAGACCTTACAAAATACCAGTCCAATAATCTTTATGCCCTCCGGCTTCTTCCATTTCGAGGCGCGAGCGCGTCTCTCTGACTTCTCCTCTCCGATCTTCGCCTCTTCTCGTACCAAGCTTTGCGATGAACTGCGAGTCTTGGTCCCTTCAGCATGTGGTGCAGGCAGCTGTTCCGGAATCAATTTGAAAGCATCTTTCCGATCATATTTGGTCCAAAATCGATATTGGCGGTAAAGATCCGACCAGGATCCGGCTGGGATTGGTTTTGCGGATTCCCATGTTGAGCAGAGGAAAGGATCTGCACGGTATGGGGCCTCCTCTGGGGGCGGTGGTGGTGCCGACGATAGCGATTTTCGCGATGTATGGAAAAGGAACAGCACAATGAACGAAAGTGAGATGGCGAGGGCGATATACACGGTTCGCCGTCGCTGGGAGAGACGTGGAGCTGAAGAGCTGGAGCGTGATCGAGAGCGGGACTCTGATGATAAGGAATTGTTCCATCGGCTGCTGATCTGAAATGGAAGGCTATCGGTCCAAGATTTCGAACCGGGTTGACGCCATCGGTCCTCCGAGGTTGGATCCTCGATGAAAGGTTCGAAGGACTCTTCGTCTCGGTCCGGCATATTGATCTCTCAATAAAGGTAGTGTCGGCGGGAGAAGTCTCGAATGAATGTAGAGGTGGGTTTGCGCGACGCTGTTCGCTGTTCGCTGTTCGCTGGTGTAATCGTGCTGACACTCGGGATCAAATGAACGACGGTACACGCGAGCGGTCGACGCTTGCTGCAGATCCAAGGTATTAATATTGATGATAAGAGGTTATGGAGGAAAAGTAAGCATCAGGGCCACGCGTAGAGCGCGTTCCCCTGAGAGGATGATCCGCGCATGCATTGAGCTTGGCATCATGTTCGTGCATGTATTGGATCGTACATGCGCTACAACGGCGATCTGACTGGTGGGCAGGAAGCTCGGGGTGTCTTCGGGGGTCGGCGCATGGTGGCATTGATGAGAACTCACTCCATACAGGTGGCGTGAGAAGGATAACGGACTGCAGTGCCCGAAGTGAGCCACTGCCGTGAGCCAAACCCCCAACGGCAACGCTATAGACCGAAATTGGCTTCCCATAGGCTGCAGACACCCATCAAATTTATTTTTATCGACGTTCCGTATTCGTTCTGCAAGGGTCGCCTTGTAATGTAATCTCCCGCGCCTCATATATCTATCAGGCCCCCTATGTAATGCTTTCATCAGGTGTGATGTGTAGATGCCTGGCTTCTGAAAGTCCCTGGTCAGCCGAGAACCCTTCAGATTCGTCCATTGTGCAAATACATGCATGTATAAGAACCAAGTCCCTGACCGACAGGAAAGTTGGATGGGGACGAGTGCTCAGACACTTGCAATGGGGCTGACTGATTAGGGGGCCCCACCACACGATTTATCTTATCGGCGAACGGGAGAAGTGATCTTCAGGAGGTGCTGGTTGCTGATGCTAAGGAGCAGAAACCTGGCTGTCGACGAGCGATAAGGATCCGACCTCTTCGACTTGCTTCGGTTATAGTTCCATGGCCAGTCCTTCTGACGCGATGCACACAGAGAGCCGGAACCGTAGTCGTTGTGCCTGCCAAGCGCAGACGTTTCAGGGCGCAATCCGGTGCTGTCAGCGTGCCCAATTTGACCGCCGTTACTCCTATAGTACAATCGTGGGCCCTGATCTTCATTTGATGCCGTCATAACCTGCCACAACAGCGAGCGACTCAATGAAACAATACTCTGTCGTTCACGCCAGGCTTTTTGTATGTCGCTGTGCCCTGGAATGAGCGGCTCGGGGGCTCCCGTAGTGTTTGTGTTACTGTCATATGCAGCCCGACCGCTCAGTGAAAGCTCCCCAAGTCAAGGAAACAGTGCTGCACTGAACATTTTTGACCACATGTGAAGTCCACACGAGATGATAATCAGATCTGTAGATGAAAGGCCCGCACGTGGCGGCGATTGCCTTGTGGATGTGCAAGACGTGTTTTCGATGAAGACGAGCTTATTCATATTGCAGGACTTCATCCGGTCATCGCGTCGTCGTCAACATCGTCCAAACCTGAGGCTCTTCTCATTCACGATCATTGAGACCCTCACGCAACACGGTCCATGAACGCGGTCTCCTTTTATTTCGTACCTAGGTAGATTTCGCGTCCAGCTCTGGGCGCTGAAGGTCGCGGCAATGGCCTTGAGAGCGGCGCCATGAACAGACCGGCGGCGTCTGCTGCTGCCCACTTCTAGCAATTCCCCAATCAGGAAGGACATTGCTAGCCTTAACAACCGACTGGCAAACAACGACAACGGCGAGACTTGTTGCGATTCACGATCAGCTGCTATTCAAGGACTCATCTGTTTTTGTACAATACTTTGATTCTCAAGCATACATTCCTCCTCAGCGCGCTTCCATCATCTTCCCCCAGCGAATCAGAGACGGCCGAGGACCTCGCTCTACCAAGAAAAAAGATCTCATCTAAATCGAATGACACCACTCTCAACACCTTCCTGACGCATCGAAACCTTAGCATCTTCCCATTTGGGGCAAGCAGAGCCTTTGCCGTGATTCGTCACACAAGCCTGTCACCGCCCTCGCACACACCGCTCGCCGCGTCGTCCATCCGGGTCGAGATCCGCCAGACGCAAGAGAGCACTGAGATGCAGAAGTTTCACAGATTGAAATGGAGTACCAGTGTCATGCGGTTGAGAAGCCGCTAGCCCGCCTTTACCTCTCACTTGATGAGAAGAAGTAGGCAGCCGTAAGGTACTTGGTTTTTCGAACCGTGCCGGGTGCGACGTGGAATAGGTAGGTGTCTGGGTAATTGATGCATCTTGCCGAGTGGTTTATGTGTGAGATGAGCAAAATTCGCGGTACTCATGTTCTGTGTTGCACGTCTCTCGTGCAGCGGTGCAATCGTTGTTAACTCAATTCGTCAGGTCGGATGGTATCGTCGAGTGTGCAGAGTCGAGGTCGGGTCACCATTCATCAATGAGGCAGCGATACATGCCGTGATACATCTGCCATTGAGTATAAGGGCACATCAGGTCTCGTATGAATCTGCTTCTTGTTAGCTTCGGAACAAATTTGGTTTTAGCTTTCATAGATCAAGGACATACAACATTTTGTCGTTCCCTCATCCTTATTACATCGATCTGGCCCTCCAAGATAACTGCGACGACATACATCTTTCGAATTGACACACAAAAATCCTTGATAGCCCCTCTGCCAATCCATCAGTTTCACATCGTCCTCGATTACCACTGAGTCTTCGTTCCGGTGTGACTGCAAATCGTCACGCCTTCCAAGCGAACATCATCCTCCACTTCTTCATCTTCGCCCATCGTCCTCGACGATGCAACCAAATATATCCTCTATAAAATCTGGTCCGTTGACACGACTCGCTCGCAAGAAACAATCGCCATTGATGCTGCCAAGATTCTCGATCTTCCACAACACACCGAACTCCTACATCATACCGGCCGCGCCTACATCCAAGCCCACGACGCCAACATTCCCTTGGCGACTCACCTCCGCGACGAACTTGACCTCCTCTCCGCTCATCGTCCAACCGCCGTGGTCATGGCCGAGCTCATACCAACCATGTCTCGCATCGAACAGCACGCTCGAGAGAACCGTCTCGCGCGGGACGCTGCCAGCTGGCGATTCTACATCGAGTATGTGTTGTTACTCTGCTACGCGGCCCGGAGGAACCGAGGCGCATACAACACTTGGAATGATTTTGCGGGGATAGGATTGGTTTCCAGGCAGGACCGCATGATCGATGCCAAAATGTTGTTCTATGGCTATCGTGCTGGGGGAAAAGGAAAAAGTCATGCTAGTCTGGTGAGCGTCATTGAAAGGATCAAGAGGAGAATCCCGGAAGAGGATTTTGGAAAGTGGGAGGAGAAGTATGGGAAGAGGATTCAAGAGACCTTGGAGGACATCATGAGACGGACGATTGATTGATGTTACGTTGATTAATGTCGTGAAGGCGGTGGCGATGTATGATACTAGTGGTGTATACATCCTTGCGTTCGGTGCGGCTCTGGCCGTCTTGATGTTCAGCCCACAGCTTGCAAGTCATGTGGTTGACTGGAAGCTGGCTACTCCGGAGGACCTTCACAGACGGGCTCAGGCAATTGCTCTGTCCTAACCTGATCCGAGGTTGAATTTCCTATGCTGTTGGTCTTGCATGAACGTGTGTTGCTCACCACGATTGTCGATGCTCACGTCCAGTGCCCAGCTGCCCAGGTGGTTGGGCTTGTTAGGGTTGAGATTGGTCAAGAGTCGGAAGAATACGGGCACAAAGGAGGCGTCGGAGCGGGCCCAACAGTCGGAGCTCGACCCGCCATTGCCCTTGGACCTGGAGCGTCATTGCTGGACCGCGCACGCGCGCCACGAGCCGAGCTGTTCACCACTGCAAGTGTGAATCCACATTTCGTCATTGTCCACGATCACCAACTGGTTTTATTTATACGATGGCCACCTCAGTACGACCTTTGGCTGTGGCCAGCAGAGTCATTGTCAGCAGCAATACTCGGATTGGCACATCGTCAATATGTTGCGGAATCCGACGACAGCGCAGACGAGCGTTCCAGACGGCGACGACGCCCGCGAACAAGATTCCTGATCATGCATTCGCATTCGAGTACGTTTCAGCTCCGATCTGGTCGAGTCTGCGCCTGTAAAGGGCAAGAATAGAAGGCTGTAGTGCATGAGTGTACTGGAAGACCCATGGAATAGTTGCTAACTGCCGCTTCATCATCAGCATCGACGGCGTCCTCTTGCGATCTTCCACACCTATCCCTGGCGCAACCAAAGCCCTTCGATTTCTACAAGAGCAGCGCGTACCTTTCATACTACTTACAAATGGAGGGGGCAAAAGCGAAGAAGAGAGAGTAGCGGACCTACAAGACAAGCTAGACGTGCCATTGGACACGAGTTTATTCGTGCAGAGTCATACACCCTTCGCAGACTATACACAATATCATGACAAGACCGTTCTGGTCGTAGGAGGAAACTACGACAAATGTCAGCGCGTGGCGCAAGGCTATGGTTTCAAAAATGTAGTCACGCCAGGAGATATTATCACAGCCAACCCGGAACTATGGCCGTTCACTCATGTCTTCCGAGACTATTACTCCTCTTTCGCCAAACCTCTCCCACAACCCATTATCACCGATCCCTCAGCTACTCCCGTACTTGGCCAAAACCTCAAAATCGACGCCATCTTTGTCTACTCTGATCCCCGCGACTGGGGTCTCGATTCAGCCATCATCCTCGACACTCTTCTCTCCCATCAAGGCTACATCGGTACCCTTTCACCCAAGAATGGCGATGAATCTCTTCCCAACAACGGCTACCAACAAGATGGCCAACCGCCTCTGTATTACAGCAATCCAGACCTCTGGTGGGCCTCATCCTACCACCTCCCACGGCTAGGACAAGGTGGTTTCCGTAACGCTTTCGCCGGTCTCTGGGCCGCGACAACTCACAACTCGACTCTCACCCAAAGCGTCTTCGGCAAGCCTTCGCAGGAAACGTACGAGTTCGCCGAAACACGATTACGTGCACACCGGAAATCTCTCTACGGGAACAACGTCGTCGGATTAAACGATCCTCTGCGAAGGGTGTATATGGTAGGCGACAACCCGGCGAGCGATATCGCCGGCGCAAACGGGTACAAGAGTCCCTTTGGTTCACGATGGACGAGTGTTCTGGTCAAGACGGGCGTTTGGCAGGTCGGCGCGGAGATGGAGAGCCGGCCGGATGTGGTGAAAGAGGACGTGTATGATGCGGTCATGTGGGCGATGGAGGATGCCGGCAGGCAAAAGGGGATGATATATTGATCTCGTTTCTGTCAGAGATGATGAAACGAACCCTTACTTCCTACAAGCGGGTTTATGACGATAATAGAACAAAAGCGAACTTCTTTCATTTTGATTTCATATTTTCTTTACATTATGCCATGTAATCTTTCCACCTGTACACTTTTCTCTATGTTGAATTAAGTCTCGTGGTAGTTTTGCTCCCTTCTCCGACTACGATTGCCGTCTCACTTGGCGCTCAACACACTCCTCACGATACACGGATTGCCATTATCAGGACAAACCTTGGCCCGGTTCAGTTGCTTGTCTACAGGTCCTGTCGGTCCGCCGGACCACCGGCAAAGGGCATCGATTCCAAAGGGGCAGCTCTGCCTCGGGTCCGACTTGGGCAAATTCTCATCGCCCCAGCGGCCGAGCCAATACAGCCAGTCCGTTGGCGCGCTGTCATCGTAGGCCGTGAACGTTCCGGTCACGCCGGCGGTACGGTTGGAGGCTGTGCTGTAGTGATAGTAGTATGCGGAGAGAGTTGGGTCCCAGAGACTTCCGGCGGAGGTGTGGTCTGGGATCAGGAAGGGGAATGGCAGGTTGATGTTGGGCAGAGTGTGGTCGTGGACGCCGGGAGTGGCGTAGTTTGCGTGCGTGCCGTTGGCAGAGTAGGCGATGGGCTGAATATCGATGGTCAGTAAACTTGATGCAAAAGACATCTAACAGAAACGCCAAGGAAATGAGACATGCGACCTACCCTCTTCTCATCCTTCCCTTTCTCCGTCGCGGCATACATGAACGCCTGTCCATTCGCATGCTGACTGAACCACATCGCCGAAGGCGTGCCATTCACGAACCGCACCATCGTGTGCTCCCAATCTCCGACGTGGTTGCCAACGTTGAAGCTGAAATAATCGCCGCCATAGTCGAAGGCGTAGAAGTACATGTAGAACACATCCGTCACATTACTTCCTGGGGTAGAATCATGATCATTGACAATAATCGCACAGCTGACTGCATCTCCCGTCTGACCGGACGAGGACGGGCGCACGCCATAGAGGTAGGACGGTTGACGGGGAAAGGTAGTAAAGTCTTCTGTGCTAGAGAGTGAGGCGGAGTTGGAGAGTTGGCTGAGGTTGTCGAGCGTCAAGGGATTCGGTCCGTTCGTGATGGCTGTGAAGTTATTCTTGGGAGTAGTGTTGGGTGGAAGCTGCGCGCTGATGTCGGAAGGGTTGTAGTTCTCGCCGCTGAAAAGGTAGACGAGAGGTGCGTAGTCAAGGGCGAATGATGGCACACCAGAAGGAATTTGACGAGCGGAAGTCGTACCAAAGAGGATGGCGGCGCCGGTAAGACCAGTGGCGAGATTCTTGTGAGAGAACATCGTGGAGAGCACGAGATGAGGATGCCGGCAAATACAGGCGTACCAGGATTGACCTGAATGGCGATGCCGTGTGGTTGTCGAGTCGGTCGTGAGGTCAAGCCAGCAGTAGATTTAAGGACAAAGAAGTCTTTGTGTAATTCCGCTTCGGAGGATTGACTCCTCGATGGAGAACGCGTGTACGATTATAGCAGTGCATCGCTCCTCGACGATCCCACAGTGGTAATAGCGACACCAATGACGATGCGTTAATACTGCACTCTCTCGACGATCTCCGCATCACTAAGCGAACAAGAGGAACGCCATGGCCGAAAGGAGGAACCGAACGCCGAGGGAAGACATGATGTCTCACATCCAGCTCAAGCGCATTGCGATACACATCTAAGCACGGTATACAATTAACATGCTAGACTGCATCTCTATGAGTGTTATCACGACGTCCATCTCGCCCTCGCGATAGTAACGTCTCAAGACCCATCGTGAGGCATAGTAGACGAGGATCCCAGCGGCCGAAGCCTGCCCGCATAATCTCCCTTCGCCCACATGGACTCCACGCCCGCCCCTAAAAAACAAGAATGCGGAGGAATTGCCCAAAAGCGCCCAGCGTGATGATCGACAAAACCAGATGACGAAGCGGCACAAACCTAACTCCTGCCAGCTGAGGATGCAACGTGCACCTGCATTGAAATACCACCTGGGTCGCATGGCCCTCTATCGGATTCAAAGTCGTTTCCGCTCGTTTCGTCTGGCATTCTCCTCCTGCGAGGCTGCAAATGCATCCGTTTTGAAGTAGACACGTTCCTGTCCTAGTGATGTCTATGCTACGATCCGACTCATCCTCCTCAACCTACGATGGTGGATGTGGTAATGACTTGATATGGCAATGCCCATCGTTCGGTCAGACTCGAAACGACTTTCGAATATCGAAGAACGATATACATGCCCGCCAGATCCCTGGTCGCTCTTGATGTCGTGCCCTAGGTGGACATAGAGGCCTAGGCACGGACCTATCTGCGACTGAATTGATTTCGTGATGAAGGTGAGGGGTGCAATACAAGAAAACAGATGCAGGGCATCGACGACATCCGTAATGACAGCATCCTCACAGACAAAGGGGTGCAAGTAGTTAGAAGATGAATGGCGGTCTCAGAAATATTAATGGTTGGTTCTTTTGTAGTATATTTAATTGCTTCGAAATGAAGTGCGCGCATGATGTACCACCACCTCATGCACGCGTATTATGGCCAGAAATGATGGCGATTTAGGCCCTTCCAAATGGGAAGACAAGAAGAAGTATCAGAAAGAAGCCGTGGGTATTGGTTTGTGAAGTTGCTTCTGAACTTCCGATCATCATTGTCTGCTTGCTAACTCCACACTTCTGTGTTTCCACGCGCTTAAAAGACGAACTGTAAAGCGATCCTTCGTTAGCACAATTCACCTCGAATTTGAAAGGAATTTGGGAAGACCAGGGGAAGGAGGGAACCAAATACTTACTGGAATGAACAAATACGGCACCCTCTTCTCATACTCAGTCCAGCTAGCACCATACTTCTCCCGACATCTCTCGATATCCCGCATAGCGCGATGCACGATCATCGCCGCGAAGAAAACGGGATAGAACCAAGGGTACGGACTCGAGAAGCCAGTGATCAACGCCCAGCAAAGCGCGAAATACATGTCACAGGTGTAATGCATCTTGCGCACGTACTTGAACCATCCATCGACCAGGATGCTATCGCCAGTGTCGGTCTTGATGTGCTCAGCGTTGTCGATCGCGCGCCATGGAAGTTGAGGGAATGTCTTGCGCTCTTGATCGTAGCCCTTTTCTTGCGCACGGAAGTGGTTCTTTTGGCTGTTGGCGGTATCCCAGGCCCAGTACATGAAAAGGTAGGAAGCGTACAGGAACACGAGGACGGGCTTCGGCCAGGCATATTCGCTGGGATGGTGGTTGGCCAGGTACACGGTGCAGTGGCAGTAGCTGAGCGGCACACCCGCCATGTTCCAGAAGATCAACATGAAACCCCATTTCTCGTAGTACATGTCCCATGTGATGGTGATCATCTCTTCACCTTTGCCGCAAGCGTTGGCGTAGAGGAAGTGAGCCATAAGCAGGAAACCGACCTCACCAGTCACGTAGCCGTATCGCTCCCATTGCCGGGCTGCGGCAGAGAGAGTGATGAGGAAGAGAATGTACCATGGTAGACGGACCTCGAAGAACATCTTGAAGTCCAACCACTTGAACATACGCGGGTTCAACTCGGCGCCCATGAAGAAGTCGTAGACGTGGTATCCAGTCATGCGGTGCTGAGCGCCACGTGCGAGGGCCGAGACGTAGGCAACGATGCTGACGAGGAAACCGGAGATGATGGCGACGCTCATCAACGGGCCAAACTCGTCGATGAGAGTGTACAGCTTGAAGAGTCCGGTGAAGTGCAAGACTCCTGCGAGGAAGATGGTGAAATAGAAGCTGGTGACACCGTTGCAGTAATATAGCAATTGCTTTCCGCCTTCGTGCGGGAGCGGTTTGCCCTTCGAGTACACGCCTGGCATGAACAAGTAAAGGACCATCTGCACGACGAAGAAGACCCAGTAGATCGCCCAGGCTTTGGCATGAGGGAATGCTCCGACATATGCGAGGTTCACCAAGTGTTTGAGGAAGTCCGGCCAGCTGAGACCTGGCTCGGAGGGAATCTTTCCATTGTAGTAGACCGCACCGATCCACATATACCACATCAGCGTCGGGAAGCCCAACATCATGGCGGTGACACCGAAAGAACCACCAAAGTCAAAGGTCGGGCTCAGGTCGATCTTGGGATCCGAACCTTCAGCCCAGCCATCGATGATGCGAGGCTTCTTGTCCTTGTTCTTTGCTGAACCATTGCCGTGTCCATTGCTCTTTGAGGGTTTCTCGTAATCGATGTCGGGTGAGTCTTCGAGAGGAGCAGCCTCGGATTTACGAGTGGAGCGGCGTTTGGTGCCGGGAGTCTCGACAAAGCCTTCGGGAAGGGCAGATTTGCTGGAGAGATGCGCGCAACAGCTGAGTCAGTCGATATGATCGGACGACATTCTGATTTTCCTCGTTGAGGGTTGAAGTCGCAATAGCACGCGAGCCGAACGTTTGGTGAAGGCGCGCATGAAACTGACAGGGTTCGAGTGTGATGACGAGGGAAGGCGAAATCTTACCGAGGGGTCTTGCCCGTCTGCGAGCGTGTGACGGTCATGACTGCTCAAAATGCCAGAAGTGAAATAGACACTCCAGGTGAGCAATGGTGATGTTGTGTTGACGATGCTGCTTCCCAAGGAGAGGGAGGGTGGACCGGTGGAAGGAGTCGAAATTGTCTCGACAATCCGACGGGAAAGCGCGCGCGCCCAATGGACGAATAATCTCCCTGCTCGACTATTTATTTACTACATACTAGTATTACTGTACTAGGCGTTGCCGCCAACTCCGGCTTGCCCGGCTACAATCTGCGAATACTTTCCATATGAGCAATGTGTGCCATCTCGCGCACCGGGATCTCACTTGATAATCTCAACAGTGGTTAGTGATATATAGCGTCGGTGATGCGCGTGACATACGTTGTTCAAATAGAGAGATGATTGTGATCGCGATGCGGGAATCGAATGAAGCCGGACAAGCCAGTTGGAGGGAATCCCCCAGCAACAACAACAAATCATGATCCGCTTTACTGTAATTTCGCGCTGGCGAAATTACCGGTTTTGGGTCCGGAACGCCGATCAGATCGGATGACTCAGCCGCTCGGTATCGGACCCCGGGCATCGTCTTCTCCACATGGGCACAGCTGTTGTCTCTCAGCCTGAGCGCAGCAAGATCAATGACGATTGACGACTGCCCAGGTGTAGATGAGCGCCCGGTGATAAGAACACCATGCCCTCAACGTTATCTGGACGTCGCTTCCTTATGGCGACGGCCTGACTCTACTCTGAAATGTTGCGTCCGACCGCCTTCGACTTGATGATCATAGGAACATGAAAGTGCATGGGCTCACTCGATACCACACGTTCTGTGCGTGCATGATTGCTTATTATGAGAAGAAGGTTGAATGCCTGGTGGAGTTTGCAACCGAGCAATCTACGGAAGGACTCCTGCGTCAAGGTCCAAGAGCGAGATTGAGGAATGTACTGCTCCCAAGCATTCGCTTGCTTACGGATGAGTGACACTCACCAGCATCCCAATCTCCCAGAATTAGGAGACGCAGCTCTGGCTGGACTTGTTTGTTCAGACGATGCCGGCACCCAGGCAGTATGGCCCCTTAGGGTTACCACGACTGGTGCATCCATCAACGTCATTACACCTCTGTCGAGAGCTGTATTGTTCCTCCTCCTCCTGCTCCTATCACTAGCTGTCAGATCAGCATCGTGTTCTCAGTAGTCAATATCAAATTTAGGTTGACCATCTCCAGACATAAATCGAAAAGATCATTCCACCATTCCAAGTGCAAAGCAAGCATCGCGTCTCTGATGTCTGTAGATCCCGCGATCCTCTGCTTGCTTCCCTCCATCTCCTCTACGTCTCCCTCCAATCCTCCCTCCATCTCGCTCTCGTCGCTGTCAGGTGGTACGTCTGCTGCTCGTACGCAAAAGCTCACCGTCAACGACCAAAGCACGACCAACTCAAAAGCCACCGAGTCAAGACACTACTTTCTCAAGACAAGTTCCTCTCCTGATGCCTCGACCATTTTCAGAGGCGAGCACGTATCTTTATCAGCATTATCCACCGCCATTCCTGATTTCTGTCCGAGACCGATCGGCCATGGCACGTACGAGAATGATGCCAGAACATCATTCCTGTTGACCGAGTTTATCGAGTCTGGCGGATCCTCTTCCACCCAATCTTCCTACCATGAGAACGATGAACCTCCGCTTTCTCTCGCTGCAAAGATTGCCCATCTCCACTCGCTTCCTTCATCAATTGCCGAGGATCTTGAAAAGCCAGGTTTTGGATTCCCCGTCACGACGTTTTGTGGTGATACTCCACTTGACAATTCATGGTGTTCTACTTGGGTGGAATTCTTCGCAGAGAGGAGGTTGTTGGCAATTGCCGATCGGTTTGAAAAGCTGCATGGGAAAGATGACGAGCTGAGAAACATTGTTGACAGAGTGTGTTCGGAGGTTGTAAAGAGACTATTAGGAAACGGTAGGTCTCCTGTGTCATCTCGACCATTTTAATTTTCCTTTTTGCCTCTTTGCAATGCTCGCCCGATGTTTCATCTTTCCCCATCATCTCCTCTTTCATGAGCAATAATGTGAACATGAATTTTCGAACTTCACTGCTTTCCGTCTACCTTTCCATCGGCTTATCGGCCACCTGCTAATTTCTATCCTCCTCACATCAAAGAAACTCTTTGCTCACCACATGGTCCCCCACCGCGTCTAATCCACGGCGATCTCTGGTCCGGCAACACAACCATCGGCACACTCGCACCATCAGAAAGTCCCTCCTCCCGTCCCGAAGCCCTGACATTCGACCCGTCATCCTTCTACGCACACTCCGAATTCGATCACGGCATCATGAGCATGTTTCCGGGTGGGACATTCGATTCGGAATTTTGGAGGGAATACTTTTCCGTCAAGGAAAAGGATGAGCCCAAGGAGGAATACGATGATCGTGTGGCCTTGTATAGGAGCTGGCATGCGTTGAACCACGCTGTGGGTATCTTCGGACGATCTGCTAATTTACGTTGAGACTGATTGACATCTTTGGTTTTAGGTCATGTTCGGCGGCCGCGGATCATATCGGACATCCGCACTGAGGACTCTTAGGGATCTTCTGAGCAAGTACGGTACATCGTGAACTGGTGGTGGGGCGATGCATTGCCAGACTACCGTCAATGAAACCGAATCCTGTGGCTGGTACCCCAAGGATCCAAGGTCGAATCGGGCTTGAATACCTAATCGTGGAGATTGTCGAGATGCAGGGAGCGGGCAAGTAATTAGAGCAAGGATATTGTCATAATTCGATGTGGCTCAGCCGGAGTTTCCAGGCGAGAGTAGAGGAACAGAGAAGCTGTGGAAAATGGGGGGTTGAACCGTCGCGCATGGTAATGATCAGCCACAATACAGTTCGCTTTCTCTAATTCAAATCAGTATCTTTATGACTTTTCAGTACGTAAGAACTCGGTCGTCGAAGTCGTCACGGCGCGGATGCTAATTTTACGCGAGGATGCCCGTGAGGTATGCGAGTAGCCGGAACGCACGCAAGCGAGACGGAGCAAGGGGATTCAATCGGGCCGCACATGACCAGTAGATGCCGTTTATTCACTTATATAGTTTTTTTTCATTCTTGGTATAGATGGGTATCCATCAAGATCATCGTTATATCATTTCATGAAGTTTCCGTCCGAATATCCAGTACAGCCTTCTCAACTGCTTTGAGAGGCAGTACCCTTGTCCGAGGTAGTGCTGTCATGGCCGGTTTGGTGGTTACCGAGGGCCTCCTTCTTCCTGAAGAAGTGGCTGGTGTCTCCCATGGGAAAGCTGAAGTTGAGCGCTTCGGAGCACATCAAATTGGCGACAGTGTAATAACCGAGCATGCCACTCGCGAACGCAAATGCCCCTCCCGTTATATTCACCACTTTGGCGGTGGCGGTGTGTCCGTCGGCCAAAAGGAAGTAGCCCGCTGAGACTAGAGTGAAGGCCATCTGCACGGTGAAGAAGATTCCTATGTAGACCAAATTGATGGGAAGCGATCCAATGAGGAAGAAAAAGTTCCAGACCGACCACACTGTGAAAAGTGTGAAGGTTAGTATTAATTGCGGCTGATCGGACCAAGCGCTCTGCGTGAGACTTACTCAGAACAAAGAAGCCGAGCGCATTGTAGTATTCGGCTTCAGTCGTATACGACTCTCTGACGCCGAACGACGGGGTGACGATGAATCCGAAGCCAGCGTAGAAAAGACCAAACGCAGACAAGACGGTGTATGCGTATGTGTTGCCGAGGACGAGTTCCCAGTTGGCGGAGATGACCTTTGTAATTGCAGCATGTCAGTGAGACGGATCGAGAGTAAGGCGATGCTTGAACCAGAGTCATACCATGCCGATACCTGCAACGCCGAAGAAATCACCAATGAAGGCATTCGTTACGCTGACACCCCGGAAACCCATCAGGGCAAAGCTGAGGGTCGTGAGGGTTGTGGAGAAGGCGCCGATGGCGAGCGCGGTCTAGGAAAAGTCAGCGATGTGCGCCATGAAGGTTGACTGTCAAGCTCCGTCTCGAGAGCATACTTACTGGAGATCCGAGCTGAGCCTTGATGGTGATTGGCACAGGAACAAAGTATGGCTGCACCGAGCCATTGCCAATGGCGGCCGCGTGAGGCTCTGAAGTCGCAATCTTTCCAGCGGCTAATTGGTCGTAGAAGCCTCCCTGATTGAGATCACTTCGCCAGTTCTCGAGCTGCTCAATGCGGTTGTGATGCGCCATTGTCGATGTTGCTAACTGCGGTGTAAATTGAGTGTTGCGAAGTATGTATGCAGATCGAAGAGCACACGAGCGTCAAGTTCTTCGCCCAGTCGAGTCCGCGCTCACGAGGGATACGTGGTAGTCAAAAGATGCGATCCGGAATCCTTGAGTGGAAAAGAAGAAATGTAAAGTTCACGAGGCGATACATCGATAGAAATTGACTCGAGCGACAGCAACACCATCAGCAGCATCATGGCGGGCGCCGATCAGTTGGAGCCAATGGAATGGTGGGTGATGGAATTGTGCGCATTGTTGCTCAGATGTCGCCAACGGTTTGGTGGTGACGGACGCGCATGTTTCGGCACGTCTAGCACTGTAGTTTGCTGTGGTTTTGGTGGAGGTTGAGCTTTTGGCGGACGATGGCGTGCTTGTCGCGCCAAAAGCGCAATGTGTGGAGAAGACGAGCATTGGAGGGAGACAGACAGCTTCACGCCCGCGAAGAAGGCTCGACGTGCCGCAAGTTTGCAGCAGATCCAACACTTCATACAAGTACAACGTGTCGTCGTCAGCGCCAACTTGATGGCATGAACCATCTAGTCACCCCTCTTGGAAATGTTCTTTCTGGTGGCAGCGATCACGCGATCAAACACTATGTGGAGGAGCAATAACTCTGCTATCCTTGATCTTCTGCTATTTTGCAGCCGAATTCTTATTCCAATAGAATCGTACAGGGAGACATTCCAACCGCCGAGGAGGCTACGTCATCGCTAGTCATCGCGTAAGAATCCGTCAAACCTACAGCACAGTACGGTACGTCGCTTCCAATGCTTCGTTTCGGGGAGCTCGTTTGCTCGCTTCGATGCATACCGCACTGTAGATGAACAAAGACGTGTACTCGCTACTAGACAAATCAACCAGAATGAGAATCGCGAATACATACATAGCTTTACAGTTGCTGTCGGTGTGGTGATGTCGAGGTCAGCCTCTCGGACTCGCAGAGCGCTGAGTATGCTCGTGGTCCGTCATGTCATCACATACCAACCATGCCTTCGAAACCGAGCTTCTGAAGTCGCTCTTGATTGGCGATCTTTTGTAGACACCAGGGCATACCGTCAGCTATGATGATGATCATCCATGGCAGCCAGACTCCCCGGATTTGGCTCGGGCATGATGATAGAGACCAGCCCTTGCTCCATGGTAGAGCGACCATTCGGCCACCTACCGCCTCGACCAAATGTAGTTCTCCGCCTTGTTCATATTGAATCCTCGCGCTGTCATGCTGCGCAACCGCATGGCATCTCATCACCAAGCGTTTCGGTCCCAGTTTGGATCCTGCACAAACCCTCCCAACACACGGCTGCCTGTCTGCAGAAGCGGGTGTCCGACCACAATCTTCAGAAACCGTTCCAGCCCTCGTCTTCGCTCTTCGATCACGCCGTCATCGAATCGATTGAGATATACCTTGCCAGGGAGCGGTGGGATGCTGACACGTGCCGACTCGCGCTCGAGTAGATCGCGGAAGACTTCGAAATCAGAATACCGCCGGCGCACTTCACTCCGACGCAATTTGAAGGCAGGAATGTTGGTGGAAAGGCGGATCAGGTAGGTCGTGTATCGCGAGCTGGGACTGGCAGTAGGTTGGTGGGTCTGCGGGTCAACGACCTGTATCATGTGCAGTCACATCAGCGCATGGGCCCCGGGGATGGCAAATTGCCCCAAAAACCGGCGAAGATGATCTCACCTCAATCTCGAGGAAGTTCTCTGGTACTCCATAAATCTCCTCGAAGCTTTGTGTGTGTGCATCGCGACCCGTGCTCGCAAAGCCGGTCGGCAAATTGCCTGAGCCCGGTCGGTTCTGAGAACTCTCCTGACCTTCCTGTCCATAGTTCGCAGTTGGCGTGGGATCAATCTGTCGTGGTTCTATACGCTGCATGTTGCAAATGTCTGCAGTTTTGTTACGGTGCCGGAGTACTCAGATGCAAAGATAGCAGCGAGGGCGCTTCAGGTAGCTCGTTGATTGTTTTCGCCTGTGCCCTATGGATGCAAGCGAGTGTGGATTGAGACAGGTGTCTTGCTACGGACGTAGAATTTGTTATGAGTATCTCAAGTTTGTTTCGCGGTTGCAGGACTTCGCGGCTGGGCGGGCGTTTCTCTTGGCTGTCACGTTGTTATCGCGCGGCAATGTACGGTATCAGCCCTGAAAGTGGGGAATCATCATCACTCCCGAACATCAGGTGCGGGCGAGTGGAAAAAGGTGCCGCGAGTCATGATCGTGAATCGTGATCATTTCATGTCTGCTACAACCTTGGAATACATGCACTATCCGACAGACTGTGCATTTCTCTAGTTCCTGAAAGTACAATATGCCTCGTCGTTCATGTTTTGTCGCTTCACCAACGGCGTGAACCCCATCTTTCGTAGTTGGACCGATCGGTCTGCCAAGATCCCATTCTCGCCCATGGAGAGAGAGTACGTAGATTCGTCGCGCACGCCCGATAGACCGAATTGACTTGCGACGTTCTTATAGCCTTCAGCATTGACCGTACCATCTTCAAGTGTGCCGTGGCTATCGTCATCGCTCTCCCAAGGCTTCCTGCAAAACGGACAAGTGACCACCTGGCTTCGTTTCGTTGCTGCCCATTGCGCGAAGCAAGGCTTGTGCAAATTGTTGCCGCAACCAGATCTGCACCAAACAAGCTCATCCCTACTTTGCTCAGAGACGAGGTCATCGCAACAGATGGGACATTCGCCATCAGTCGGTTTTCGATGTCCATCGTCCGAGTCTACGTCTTGTTCGTGCGGCAATAGTGGCGCACACTCAAAGATTTCCCGAAGCTCAAAGGAGCAAAAGGCGAGCTGATATTCTAATTCAGGCCGTACCTTCAGAACACGTGAGAGGACATATATAATGTGCTTGCATTGTTGATTTCCTTTGCGTGCATGCGGACAATCGCATGTCGGGACCTTGTCGAAGATGATGATATAAATATTGCCAGTAGTTCCCGCACGGGTAATAGCCTCAGTTGGACGACCGTTCTCTATGTTGTCCTGACGCTTTCGATCCATCACGAACATGCGTTGCGTCAATGCTCGATAGCGAAGTTTGTTGTGCTCATTGGTAGGCCTCAGTCGAAAACGCTTAAGACGCTTCTCATCGTCTAGTTGCAGTTCTCCTTGCTGTCGCTTCATTACGAATTCACTTTATATCGTGCCAGAGTCTGGCGAACGCTTCCGTTTTGCAATCTCTCGATGTGACGGCATGTTTGGTTTCGTACTTGGCTCCGTGATGTCAGCATTGTTATCGCTGGTTATACTAATAACCAGAATATAAATCGACGAAGTGTTAGGCACTTTAGGCTACCGATCTTACGCGTAAGCTTAAATTTCTAGATCTCTAGATATAAAGGGAAACTAATTGATTATCTATATATATAATGTTACTTATACTCGTAATATGTAGAAATACTAGGGACTTTAACGACGCTAGATCTAGCCTATAATAAGCTACTATTCTAAGAGACTTTAGCTATAATTTAAGTAATAATCTTACGAGTTATATATTTATCTAACTTATACTAATATAAGCTAATTTACTACTAATATATTAGCTAGAATAGTTACTTTCTAAGAACTTAATAGTACTATTAGTAATTAATATTTTCTTATACCTTTATTATCCTGTATCTTGTTTAATTAATATTAGAAGTAAAATATATTATTATAATATAAACTAACGTAATCCATCAGCGAGCCGGCCACACCACCGAACCCGCCACTTTTCCTTGGCATTGAAAATGAGGTGACTGCAAACATGGTTTATTTGACTACATACCTAGTTATACAGCTGCTATGCTAGGATATGATTCAGAAGGAGCATCTCTATCCTGCTGGCAGGTTCGCGAGTTGTGTCCAGCTATTCCGCAGTTTCCACATCGTCGTTGAGTTAGAAGTCCTCGTTCAGGACCAGCTTTATCACGAGTCCTTTTCGATTGTTGAGCACTCAGACCCGCATCTACGCCTGCCTGCAATGCTCCAATACCATACTCTATAGATCCACCTTGCTGTATCTGCTGCCGTTTGCGCGATCTTCTCTTAGTTAATACTGCTAATTGCTCTTCAAGCTCTGTAATCCGTGCAGCTTGAAGTACATTCTGATGGAGCATCAACTCAGCACCTTTTACCAACTGTGAGAACCCTTCCTTAGCTTCGGGTGGAGATCTAAGGAAAGAGCTACTAATCAGCCGTGATTGAGATCCGAATTCATGCGAATTGCTTGGTGTTTGGGACTCCCATGCTGCTTCCGGTAATAGCTGTCGAGGAGGGGTGTGTAAACGTATATCAAGACGATCAATGACTGTTTGCGCGTCTGTACGGACTATCGCTGTTGCCTCAAAGGCCTTTCGACAGTTCTCTTTCGTAAACACGTCGAAAAACGCGTCCTTAAAGGCTAGAAGGAAGTTCTCTTTGTTGATATAGAAGACGCGGTTCCGTGCCAAGCCTCTGACACGCTCAGAGTATTTTCTCTTCAGCGGTGAGAAACATACTACGTCGAGAGGCTGGAGGATGTGAGATGAATGT